>NW_005841879.1:1605613-1670357 GCF_000455745.1 Alligator sinensis
CGGGAAGGGAAGAAGCTAATGCGCGGAAAGCATATGGTGGTTCAGTCTTCCATACAAAAACACCCATTTTGGCATAAATTGACCAATGCATGATAAATTACACTAATGCCGCCCAGTAAAGTGAGAACGACTTTTCCTGTTTGTTCATTGAAGGCCATTTTCTACTATAAAAATCACTCTGAATTTTTAAATGGAGTGATAGCAGGCCTTTTATAACAGACTCTTAGGAACTACATCACCCCCTCACAAAATAAATGAAACCACCACGCACATCCTGAATTATTTTTTGAACTGAAAACTAATAAAGATCATTTTCCATGCTGACAGTGCACATTTCATCCACAAGTTTGAAGAGTCAAATGCTACCACAGCTGGGGGTTATTCTGCCAAATGGCTTCCAACAGTGACCATAGAGATGGACGATGGGAGGGGTGCGTGTGTAGGAAAATAACAAACCTGAAGGGAAGCGACCCCAAATCCAAATAATCGTATCTGAGCTTCTGAGATACGCAATCAAACACACAATATAAATATAGAGGACAAAATTAGAGATAAAGTCAAATATTAAAAAACAAGAATATTTGGGAGTTACCTGAAAAGATTTAAACAAAAAGGCATATGAATGAAATCAGTTATATTTCCTAGGGATTTACCCAGGGGTAAGGAAAGGAGGGGCGAGTGTGGGGGTTGGGG
The DNA here is from genome assembly GCF_000455745.1 of Alligator sinensis. Taxonomy (NCBI): domain Eukaryota; kingdom Metazoa; phylum Chordata; order Crocodylia; family Alligatoridae; genus Alligator; species Alligator sinensis. The sequence goes on from NW_005841879.1 coordinate 1,606,307, forward strand.
AAAAGAGATACCTTTTTTCTTAAACAAATCCATCATGAAAGAAAATGAGACAAGATTATAAATAAGAGGCCGAGTTATAGCGCACCATGGGATTTTTAATCTGGCTACCTGTGGTTTTTGCTGTTAAAGCCTTATTCATCAATGTGGGGGGAGGGAATGCGGAAAAAAAAAAAGAAAAACAAAATCACGTTTATGTCAGTCGCAAATGATCAAACAGTGTACATTATCAGTAACGCCGGAAAACGGGCAACGATTCATATAGATATAGATATATAGATATATATATAATATAGATATACACACACGTGTGTATGCATATAGATATACATACACACACTATATATATACATACATATATTATGTATGTCATGTTATTATATATATATATATGTATGTATGTAATATAATATATATTACATATTACACACACACACACACACACACACACACACACACAGGCACGCTTTTCAAATGTTATTGGTCATTACCTGTGCATCTCGTTTCCTGCATTCTTGAGTTTTATTCTCGTGCTCTGTCATGGCAGCGCGGAGCTGTTTTTCCAGTTTTTCAATTTCCCGTTCGTGATCTCGGACCAGGCAATCCTTCTCTGTGTTGTGCTGCTGGAATAGGTGCGTCTTCTCCTGTTCATGCTCCAGCTTCAGCTCTACTATCTGATTGGACAATGAGGAGTACAGTTCATCAATAGAACATCCCTGTCGTCATGACAACTCGTGTACAGCTTAATTTTTCCCCCTAATTTCATCAAGTTGGCAATTTTATTTTTACGTCATTATTACCTCACCTTTTAAAAACTACCCGTAGCATAAAAGAATTCCTTCAAACAATTTCGACGCTGAAGACAACTAAGTAAATCCAGCGCACCCTTAACCAATTTGCTCGTACAAATGTCGGAACGTTTTTAAAAAAAAAAGGAAAAAAACCCCACGATTCATTGTCGCATTCTGTGTACGTTCCCCCCAAGTATCCTGCTGCTGCTAATCAGCAGTGGCAAGGATTATAAATGGTTAATAGTCAGTCTGCTCTCCTCTTCGCTTAAGTATACACACACAAAAAAAGCAGCAATTAAATCTTTTAAAGATTCTTTACGATTTCCCAAATAAAAGATCCGACTTCAATACTCATCTACGTTATTGTATATACAGTTGTCTTTTTAAACAAAATTATAAAAAACAAAGCTCTATTATCTCGTTGTCAGCTACGGTAGACCAACACAAACAGATGTATGTGTTCCAGAAGGGCACCTGCTGTGCTGCAAGCTTGCGCCATGATTTCATAAAAAGCATTCTATTCTCAGGATCCTTTCCCAGTCCACACCACACTGGATACTGTGACCTTGGCCAGTCTTAGCCTCTCCCTGCTAGACTGAATGGCAGCCCGAGACCAAGGGCCTGGTTGCCGCAGCTTTGATACTAATCCTCCCAGACTGTGCACAATGGCACCCTACCTGGCCTGCAAACTATAGCCAGCTAGGCTGCCTTTGAAGCAGGTGATGAATAGGGGACTGCAGGAAGCCAGCTTCCCTAGTGAACTCCAGGCCACACAGCTGCTAGGAACAGTCACTTGGATTTTTCTTCAGTTTTGGTGGATTTCGGGGAAGGAAAAAAACGTCGTTATCTAGAATATGTTGGGTTATTTTCAGCGTGAGAATCCTTCTTCAAAAAAGCTAACAGTAGGAGTCTGCTCAACATCGATCTTGTTTGTGTAATGAAAGCGCCCAGGCACCTTATCTTAAAGCTATAGCATTCAATTCTGAAAACGTGCGTTTTGCATTAACATGAGCTGTTTCGTGACTTCTGTGGTTTTTTTATTTTAGTTCAGTTTTAAAACTATTCTTGCAAATTGCTGATCAATGTATTTTGAAATGAAAATTAAAACCTGTTTCCAGCTCCACATTTTTCTGATGTATCATGTGGCATATTTAAGAAAAAAGATGAGAAGAAATGTTTTTATTTTAAATATGTCTGTATTATTTAGTAAAACTAAAGAGCTCATTAACCCATATATGCAATCCTAGAAGTAGTTTAACCCAGTAGGCATATATTATTCTGTATTTGACCTGGAATCAATACACAAAATGCTTTGTCGGCTTTTTTGTCAGAAGTTTGTATACATGCTAGTTTCTTTTCAAACACTTTGTAATGATACCTATGTTATTTATGTTTAAATAATACAGTTGTTCTATCTTTTTAACTCTATCATTAATCAAAGCTTAACTGAACTTTAGGAAAACAAAGTTATGCATTTTTACATATTTGCCACCTAATGATAAATTATATTTGTAATAAGGGTCTTCATATAGTCATACTTACACCTCTCTTTTTCACATCTTAATATTACTCATTATTAACATTATGAATAATCCATATTATGCGACATGGATTTCTCTGAATTCATGATCTATACTCTCTTGGATTCTTGTACCATGACACACTTCATTCAATAACTTCATTTTTTTGCACAAGCATTCTGCAGGTACAATCTAGGACTCAAGTCAATAGGAAAACGCTCACTGACTAGTAAAACCAGTTTTCACTCTATACATTTAAGTCTTTCCTCACCAACTGAAATTAAACAGTTGCTGTCTTCTCCCCCCATATTGTTTTAAACTTGATAGAGAAATGGAGGATAGGAAAAAGGAAGGAAAAAGGACATTCCTAAGTACCAGCATAAATAGATTAATCTAATAAAAGTGACAAGTCATCTTCTAATAACTGATATAAAGATACTCTGCCAAGTAAGAACCTCGGTATGAAAGTATGCTGGGAAAAGCATGCAAGAGAAAGACAAAACTTCTTCAGAGGGTGCACTGTCATTACATGTGGAGATGGCTTTAGGAATCTTTAGGAAAGAGTTGGCCAAATATAGAGGGCCAAATATAGAGTCGTCTTTTGGCCACTGTTTGAACATTCACATTTTTAAAAAATTCCCAGTATTACTAGCACTGACTGAAATGAAATGGTGTCTTCAGGCTTTGAAGCTCTAGTGTAGGCAGCCTGTCGACTATGTGAATGATTTCGAAGCAAGAGTGTTTCAAATTTAATTAATAATGGCAATATATTTTCATTAAAGTTTCATGTGCAGAAAGACTTTGTACAAGTTTTGCTTTTATGCCATAAACACTTTATTTAGGCTTTCCCAAGCCAAGTCAAGATCATGAGCACAGGAGGACTATAAAAAGATTTTCAAAGGCCCAATAAGAGGAAATGGGGATTTAGGTCATTAGGTGCCCTTGGAAAATCTCCTGCCATCTCCATAAAAACTAAAATATGAAAATTCATTTATAACTAGGGTTCATAATCTCAAAAATAAAAAATCAGGAACCTCTGGGTAACTTCGTAAGTGCATTAACAGTGTTTATGGAAATACTGTAGCCTTTTTTCCAAAAATAAAAAAAGAATTATATCTTGCACAGCTGTATCATATTCCATATAAGGCTTCCATGGTGGTAAACAGATGTAAAAGCTATTTGCAGTAAGGCTAATTACTCTAATTGTAGTGAACATACATGAACAGAGCATACATGATAGTGCATTGTGGCAAAAATATCTTAGATTTAGCATGGGAAGATGCCACTCTGTGGGACCAGGGAAGTAGGGTCATTCCAACAAAGTGACAACAAAACCTTCGTTTTACACCACGTCGTCACGTAGTGTACATATTGCAGCACATCAGCTGCAGAACCTGCATCTTACATACATTTGAGAGACTTTTAAAACATTTTTACTGGGGCTTTTCTTTTTCATTCATCAATGGGTAACAGGGGTACCTTAATTACCTATGCTCCAATTGTACAAGACTTACAGAAGGTTATAAAAAGATGGAAAAATGACATACACCAGGGGTCAGCAACATGATGAACAGCAAACTGCTCATGACCTTGCTATCACTGTGCGCCATTGATCCCCTGCCACTGTCATGATGCTCCCTGCTCTCTCTCACTGTCATGTCTCCCCTGCTACAGTCTTCATTTAACATTGCCACTAAGTGGCACAGATTCCTGTGGCCAAGAGTCTTGCTGAGGAGCAAATTTGATGGCCAGGACATAGACTAGGTAATGCTGGGGCATCAGCAGAGGCTGCACAGGCGAGAGGTGGAGCGAAGCACGAGAATGCGTGGGTATAAAGGGCACACAAGAGGCAAAAAGACGGCAGCCTCTCTGTGGCCCCCAACACCACGTACAGCTGATATCTCCAGCCACTTCCCCCCCACTCCATCCAGATCCAACCTCTTCATGGGCTGGAGCCAACCTGTGGGATGCAGATTGCTGACCCCTAATTTAGACTGTATAGGTTATTTTAAGCTTTAATATTTTCAGCAGTCTAGACCAAAGAAAAAAAATCCACTTTCATTAGAAATCTAGGAATTTTCCCTTTTTGATGAAAGAAATTTAATCTTCTAATCCTTCAGGCAGCCAAATACTGAACCTTAAACTCATCACTGGTGCAGGATCCAATCTGGCTAATCCTGCACTTTGGATAGAGAAGGCAGATTTTGTATTTGTGGGGAAGATATCAACTTTTGTAGCAGATTAAGAGTAAAAACAGTGGCTTCTGAAACTACGCAGAGGTATGGAATATTAGCAGTGGTTCCCATCAAGATTAACTGCATTGGGTAGATGGCAAATGAGGCAGTAAAAAATGAATAACTGAGGAACTATATGACACACAAAATTGATCGTCTGATTCTAGAATTTTCTATATGCCCATAATTGCCACCACCCTATATATACACAATATACACACACAACCCAGTGTGTGATTTACAGATCTACAGCTGCAAGAGTTACAGATATTTAACTGAAATAATTCAATAGTTTAATTGAGACAAACCAGTTTTCTACTATATTTACTTTGTGAACTTCCACACTTTCACGGCTAGTTATTTTCTAAAAGATGCCAAATACGCTTCAGCTGAAATATGAACAGCACAGAACCCAAGTGTCTACTGAAGCCATTTTTAAAAGATACATATTTTATATATATAACCAAAACCACATTTTTTTCCACAAAGATCTTATGGAAATCAGCAATGAGTTTTAAGAAATATGTTTCTGGTTTAGCTATTAACACTCCAGCCATGCTCACACAATCACACCTTTACTATTTGTGGCAAGTATGTTTTAAAAAAATTATACCCTGCACATTGGTTAGGCCAGAGGAACTGAACCTGCATCTTCCTTTGTTCCAGTACATTGACATAGTGCTGGGAGAGAGTCCACAGAAGCCACAGGCATGCCTAATAAACTTAATTTACCGATGCTGCAAGACGGTCAGTGCAGCCTGTAGTCTACCCAGATAAATCTGCCTGTTTCTATTGAAATGCTGTACCCTCACCTACTACAGCTGCTTAATATGTTACAGTAGAGACCTTGCTACGCACACCTGTGCAGGCCTGTTAGGGGCTTAGAGTTTACTCTGGGAATCGTGCCAGAGCACTGAGAGAGCGGGATTGACTTCACAAAGTAGCTACCCATGGTGTTAATATAAGCACCAATGGTGGCAAGAGGTGTCCTTCACCTACTGCTTGATTTTACGTTGATATCTGTTGATCCTACCTATTAGGTTAAGTTATTTTTGAGATCAGGTGTAACACTTTTATCCTTGAAGAAACTACATGAATGGGCCTGACCAATAAAGAAGGGTTTTATTCGTGCCTCATTAGTTGCAGAAGTTGGAAGATGTGAATGAGAAAGGAGATTGCAGGAAGAGAAGAGTCAGGTTAAGAGACTGGAGATTTCCGACATTGCTCCTCAGAGCTGTAGGTGAGGGCTGGAAGTGGCAAGTCTGGGGATTTCTTCAGTTAATGATCGCCTGCGAGCACAGGGGACTGGACTTGATGCTCTACAAAGCTCCTTCCAGTTCTTTGTTGACAGATTTTTCAGGGATAGAAAAAGACACACTCATGACATTAAATCCCTGCTGCAAAGAGTGAAGGGGCTACAGTATTCCAAGACGATACTACCCGAATTGTTTTTATCTGGGCAAAACAACAACACTCTCCATAGCCTTGATCTCAGAAATAGCCAAACCATTAAAAACAACAAATCAAATCAAAATTAGCCTGAAGCACATAACCAGCCTGCAAACATTCATCCCAAAAAATTCAAGTTTGGCAAATTTACAAGTGATGGGGAAAAGGACCTTGTAATGGGAAGTGTTGGGAACCTTCACGAATAGAGGGCTGACTACACGTGGAACACGGTGCTTTAAGCATGCACGTGTGTGTGTGTATGCATAGCTATGCACAGTTATACAATATTTAATTATATAAACAATGGCTGTGATCAGAGAATTCAAATTGATATTTGAGATCTGAGTACTTGATTTGAACATTCACTATATCAAAGAAGGTTTGCTTCATGGGTAGGTAAGGTCTGCCCTCTCCCCCAACATTTTTTTCTTTTATTCCAACACCTTGATTTACTGCTATAATAAATTTTTAGATTCCTTCAAATAATCCACTTTATTACAGAGCTTAAAATTACACTGGTGATTTTTTACTCCTTTTTACCAGCTGATTTTGCCCTTCTCTGTATGCTTTTTTTTTTTTGGTTCACTTATGCCTTTTTAATTTCATGCCTTGTAATGGGGGTCTTATTTATTATAAGATTAACTGCACATTTGACTTGCTGTGGAATTTAGCATATGGAACATTTATGGGCTGACAGAAGTCTTAAAATGTCATCTTGAATAGGATTTTTTTTGTTGTTAAATAACCAGTAAAACTTCCATCAAGATGTCCTGTTTCCCTCCTGTTTGACTAAACAGAACAAAAAGACAATTCTAATGATCCCCCCCACAAGTCTTACGGAAGTCACAAACCCACGACAAGTGTGACATGAAAGGATATCCTGAAACATGGAGGGATTTTTTTAGCAGTCAGGTAATACTTTTCCTAGCTTTCCCCTTTTCTATCAATGTGTGAATTGTTGCTACTACTGTAGAATGGAACAAGCTCAGTTTTTTTTTTAAAAAAAGCTAATATCATCACTGACTGACCTCAGAGAGGATATCCATAAAAAAGGCAAATGCCATCCTACTACGGCAATACTTTTCCAACTTTTTAATTGCACAGTGTACATCTTGAAGGAAAACTGATTTCGTGGATTCTACTTTTCTATTCCCAGTCATGCAACCCTATTCACCACCATCTAACAACCAGCTAGCTGTAAACTATAAAAATTCAAGGGCTGATTACGCTGAAAAGTAAAAGTATTTAATACATGCATGACAATACTTTTCAGTATATTAGCTGTTTTGTATTACAATGTCCAGCTGGAAAGAGGAGCTAGACAAATGTAGGAGTGTCAGCTCTCCAAGGGCCACTAGATCTGTCTGTGGAAGACCAGCAGCAAAATGTATGTTTCTAAGCAAAATTTTAAAAACCGGTGAGAAAAAAATGAGGTGGGGAGGGCGTTCGTTGCTTAAGTTTATAAGTAATTTTGATATGGGACAAGTCCACACACACAAAATAATAATATAGGCAGGCAAGGGTCTTTGGGCAGATGTGACCTCTTTTATTAGACCAACTGAGTAGTTGGAAAAAAGTCCTTAGCAAGCTTTTGGGTGCAATTGCCCTTCGCCAGGCATGGGGAGCCTGTGCTGCGATAGTTACTTTGGGTGTCCAGTCTGACATGGTGATAAAGAACACTTTGGTTTGGGCTTTTTGTTTTTTATTTTTATGTTTCTTTGTTCAAATTTATTTAGAGGGAAATCTTTCAAGGAGAGGAAGAAAGCAAACATAACTTCCTGAGGCAAAAAGGAAGAGCCAATTATTCTATCTAAGTAGAGGCAGTGAAATCATTTGATGAAAAATTCTCAATCAAGACATAAATACCACCAAATTTTACACTGCATCTCTTTTTTTTCTGTCAAATAAATTCTGTGGCAAATGGCCTATGGAGTTCTTCATGTTGTGAAGTTTGGCCATGCATGCCTTCAAGCATGTGTGGCAAATGCTGAAAATAATTTCAGCAGAGACAATTAATAGGTATTTAAATAGGTTTTAATTCAAGTTTAAGAATTAAAAAAAAAATCTTTTTCTGTACTGACAGTGCCTTGAAGCTTGACCATCGAGTGCAACCATTTCAAAGGCAGGAAAGGCTGAGGCCTTCTCTGTGGTGTCCCTTGCCTTTGAAGTACTGAAGGCAGCTGCTCCCAGCAGATAGCAACTTTTTATTTTTTTTTAATATACTTTCAAATCTACCAGCTGTAAGTACAACAAAGTTCAGCTAAAGTATATTTTAAAAAAAAACACAGCAATTCCACTCCCGTGAGAAGGCCCTCTGCAGATACTTCAAAAGAGAGCAACACTGGGAATCATCTGAAGCCGAAATCAAGTGTGACACGAGTATCTGACACCAAAGATGCCATGATTTTAGAACTTCTCCTTAGTTTTTTATTAACTACATTACAATGGTATATTTTTAAATGACTAGAAGGTTCACTCCAAACAGAATAAAAAAGAAATACCATTTTTTTAAATGCCATGCAATTAGAAATGTCTCTTTTGTAAGCAAAGTTAAAAACTCCAGACCATACAGACGTTAAGGAGACATCAGCATCTGAGGGAAAATGGTCTCAATTACTAGTAAGGGGGGCAGAGCCTGCAGTCCTAATTCACAAAAATAAAATCTCTACAATCAGTAAATCATGAGATTATTAGTAGAAATGTGGACAACTCATTGGAAGACCGCAAGACCAGGCTCTCTGAACTCGTGTTGCTAGATTTTCAAATCAGAATCGGCCATGCTCAAGCTAAGGTCTGAAGTCAGCAGACATTCGGAGTGAGGACAGTGGGCTTTGGCAAGTATAATCTCACTTTTATACAACTGGTTTAAACGCTAGACAGCTGTAGTTTTTGTCACAAAAATAACACACTCATTCCCCATGCCTATCAGTGTCAGGTATATCCACAGGTCTGTTTTTCTTCTTCCCAAAGAAGAACTCCCAATCCATAATAGCAATCAGACACTTGAGGCAGAACATTTCAAAGTAATCATTACATTTTTTAGATAGTTAAGTTACTCTGTAGTTAAACCAATACCTTATTACATGACCTGAGGCTTGCCATAATTACACAGAAAAGCACTACCTGGTCTATCTTATTGCTCAATTAAATCACCTTAAATAATGACCAAAGAAATACCCAATAAAATGTCCAAGGCAAAGCAAAGGCTGCTTTGAAAAATGGTACAGAATCGCTTGACTCTAAATAAAGAGTACTGCAGACCAATGAAAAGTTGGCACCATTAAAAGGAAATTTTAAAGAATGGGAAAGAATCAAGTTCATAGAGGTATGTGGTTATATTGAAGCAACCTTGTATTATTACTAGAAAGCACAATACAAAAAGAAGAGAGCATCCCGTGATAACCCATCACAGTCTGTGGGAAGGGTCACCGATATTTCATGTTTGTGAGGTTTGAAAGAATATTCTAAGTGAAATCAGAACAGAGATAACAACAGAAAAACCTAGGATGGGATAAAAGGAGACCTTTGAAAATCCTATTGATGCTCCAGTAGTTTGATGCTTAATACTCTTTCCTTAGGTTTCAGTGATATTTCAGAAAACCTAGATGTTTCTTTTCATACCAAAAAGTAGCTAGCCTAAACAAAGTGAAATTCAAACAACAAAAGATCGCCTCTTAGCAGAAAATGTGCCCCTTGATGTTTACCCCAATGCTAACAATGTTACCGAAGGCCATTAAAAAAAAAAAATCAGCAAGAAAATAGTTTAAATAGTGCATTTATTCTTGTAAGTTTTGCTTCCGTTTAGTTTAACTTTTTATTGTTGTGATACAGTGTACAAAAGCTCTGAATACTAGAAACGTGTAGGAAAAATTGTACCAGTATAGGTACACCATCTCTCTGACTTTTCAAGCCATGGGATTACTAGGCATCATTGTTTTCCTTTAAAGTACAACAAAAACAGCAAAGAATTCAGCAATGCTTTGGTATTTCCAACCATACTGATCAAGAGAAAAAAAAGACCACTAGTATTGACTTTCCCCTGCCACTGCAGGGAAAAGCAGTGGCGGCAGGCATCTTCCCCGTGCTGCCGCAGGGAAAGTGGCGGTCGGTAGCTGGTTCCTAGCAGCCACCTATCGGCCTGCCTCTGAACTCAGTTGGGTCAATCTGACCCACAGCTTTAAAAGTTTGCTGCCCACTGGCATAGAGCACTGTAGATCATGTCGCTGAAATGGCAGAAAAAGAACATTAAACAGATGTGTTCACTGAAGCTTTAAGAACCATATATATTGGGAATCATGGCACTGTTACATATGCAACATTAAGACGATATGAAGGAAGGGGTAGGGGAAAGCCCACCTTATTTTTACTAATCACAATGTTTGAATGATCGCGTGCTAAGAAGCATGTCTTAGGACACAAAAAATCCAAAGGACATTTCAGACTAGCTCCGTTACATGACCGATGGAGCAGACTGGTAGAACCTGTCCCAAATAATGTTTACGATACATAGGAGTTCTCCAGCTTCTGAAAAGTTGCTAGAAAAGAACAATATAGTAGACATCTGTAGCAGCCCCATCTGATCTAAAGGGTATGCCAAGGAAGAAGATGCCATAACTATTCTTCTTTGTACAACTGCCCTGTTGCAGCTAAGTGCAAGTAAGAGCAGACCACAGGCTTTTCTTTTTTATACTAAAAGTTTCAGCACGGCAAAGATAGGGAGACCCAAAGAGGTGGCCTGAAGCCAGAGTTGGCCTTTGTTCCATTCCTATGCTAAGAACTTAAAAAAACACAAAGTTCCCAAAAAGTTATTTCAAAGTTGTTGTTTTTTAAGTTTGACATCTCTGAACCCACCAAGCAGCCATCTTACTGAAGAGCAATTTAGTGTCACTGGCACTATCAGTCTGGATGCTAACGGTGCACTAATTTCCCCCTTATAATATAACAATTAAGATGGAACCTAAAGAACCATTTAGACTAGTACATGTTGACAATCTACTTAATCAGCCAGTAGGAAAACAGGATAAACTCTGGCTTGCTGTTTCTAAAATTGGGCTAAACTAATGCTACTTTTCACAAGATGTCCACAACAGTGACACTCAGTAATGAAAATGCAACTTCTTTTCTAAAGGAACAAATAAGTATGAACCAGCCAATTTAAAAGTATACGTATCTTGTGATCTTCTATTTAAATATATGACTTTCATCCCAAGGTGCTTTATAAACCAATGACCAAATTCAGCAAACATTTACTCTAGCATATAGTGCTATTTATTGGCAGTATGCGCAGGATTATTTCCAAAGAGTATAAACAGTACCACATATCCCTTCACCCACTACTGAACTGCAACTCACTCTAGTGTGATACATAACAATTGTTTAAACAGTATGCCCAGTAATACGACACAGCTATTTAAGACAGGAAGCAATTACAATGTTTAAGTAAAATGGAATAATATCCCCTCCCAGTTTTATGGCAATCTATCTTGCCCCATAATTGCATAGTAGTAAAAATTATCCACTTCATGCTAGCAAATAATAACATTGGGAAGCAGAGTTTAAGTTCTGTTTGGAGCTTAAACACCGTAAAACATTCAGTATGTTTTTAGAATTGACTTGGAAATTCGGCATAAAAGAGTGTGGTAAATGAATTGTGAAGGTAGCCATTTAAGATCGGATAAATATTCTTCTGCCCCTTCAAAATGAACTAGTAGACACGGAAACCTATTTCCAGGCAAAACTGTACATCGTACAAGGGCAAAGTGCTGCGTCTTGCTTTAAACAGCCACAAAGAAAGGCTTTAGTCTCCCAAGGCAACTCTACAACAGATGGAGCACAGTGGCAATAAATATCTCAGAATTACTGCAAAATGAGATAAGGCACCTTGATTATTACAGCATGTTAAATGACTCTGTAACTCTGTGTTCAAATGCAAACATGACCTTGGACTAAAGGACCTTCAGTCTGAGGACGTAACAGACTCTTCTTAACCATTTCCCGCCACCCCAGTCAAGAGTTCGATTGACTTCATGTAGACTTGTTTCTTCTACAAGGAGTTTCATTTTAGATGGTGTATACCAATTTATTCCTATTTCTAGGCCTTGGTGTATATTCTGTTTATTCATCTCTGTTTGCCTCCTTAAATCAACTCCCTGGGGTTTTCTTCTGCTAATGCAAGTAATCTCTGCCAGAGCTGCCAAGTATGTGCGGTCCAAGGGCCCCGTCCCCCTCGGGAAGAGGGCTGTCACCTGAAATGTGTAAAACTTTCCACATATCCATCATCTTAGGCCCTGCCTCTACCCTGGCAAAAATAAAAGTTGGTGCCTATGATCTCTGCGTGGCCTTTGCTTGTATAAGGAACCTGAAGAAAACCTCTTGTTATGCCTCCAGTAGCAACGAGGTAAATATGACAGTACTACCAAGGACATGTTGGTAAAGTAGAACTGAGAGGAATTATAAGTACTCTTATTGATGGGATCTATAGACGCAATAGCTCAACTGGGACACAAAACAAGTGAAAAAAAAAAAGTAATCCTGCTTACTCCTGAATCACTAGTAGAATAAAAATTATGAACTCATAATGATATTTAAGCTCTGTTCTACTTCAGTAAGACCGGATAAATTCTTCAAGGTGAACATTAGTATGACACATGGTCAACCAAGCTCTTCGGTCTATAAGCGACATCAAAGCTGTTATCAAAAGTGCTGCTGCTCCACCCACGAGCCGAAGAGCGCCTTCTTCAGGACTTAAAACTATACCATTCCCGAACTGCTCAAAAGAGACCTTCTGGATCAAGTGAAGCACTGCGCATATCATAAACCTGAATGTGTTGCCTCTGCTGTATTTCCTGCTCATGACAGCCTGGAGAGAGAAACAAACCCACAATTCCCCCATGGAAATATCCATTTGTATTAGCCCCAGCAGCCTTGATAGCAAATTACCTGCAGTTTGTGGACCCGTCATAGCTGTAAGTCAGAAAGAAGTCCTTCATGAAAGATAAAATAATGCTGCTGTTGCCCTAAAAACAGCCCCCAAATTGTGTTACTATAGTAACACACAAGATATGAGGAGGAAACAGAAATAGAAGCAGCTTCCTGTAAAAATTGCAAACTACGGCATGAGCTATAAGCTGTGAAGCTGCCTATCACAATATTCTAGCATAAGCAATGAACCTTTTCCTTTAAAACAAAAGTGTTTGGGCAATACCACTCCCTTCCTCCTTTCCCCCTCCCCTAAAGGCCATTATTTTTGTTTTTCTAAAAACAGGTGACAATTCGTAAGGAAGGGCACATGTAGGAATCAGTCAGGTGGACAGAGGCAGCAAAATGCAGAGATAAAGAAGAGATGCATTTTCTTGCGATTTCCCAGCTGGTCTAATAAAAAGTATCATTTTGGAACCAAGAGTTCTGTTTTTTTGTATGAGATTAATAAGAAACTTGCTTCATGTAACAAGCTGCTTTGAGACCAAAAGTAAATTCTGCTTTCTCAGAAAGAAAAGAACGCTAGCACATAGACAGCCTCAGACGGGACGCTGCAACGGCCCCGCGCTGGCCCACCACATGAAAATGGCAGACTGACCTGTTGCTCATATCTTTGCCTGAGGTCTTCCAGCTGCCAGGAGTATTCTTTGCACTGCTTTTCACGAAGAGATTTTGATCTGCTTAGGTCTGCTTCCACTTTTTCCATCTACAAGGTAAAAAAAAAAAAAGAAGAAGAAAAAAGGAATAGTTCATCTTTGTATAAGTGACAGCTTTAAATACATTCTGGTATCTTATTTTTTGCTACCCATCAAAATCTTGTCAATTATCTAGTTGAGAATAATTATAAAAATCACTTTTGTAAAAAAAATGAAAGTGAATACACAAGGACATGGATCATCTTTTAGTTGCATGAATAGATTACCTGTATTATGCCTCCCTCTGATTAGCATGCAATGGCACATTTTTCATATCGTAGTGTTGAACACCCCTTAGAATCAACCAAATATTTTTCTAGAGATATTTAAGACTCAAAATATATTTCATTTAAAAAGATATTGCCTGTGGAAATTTAGAGGAAGTAATGTGTTGAGCTGAATGCACAAACTACACATTTAAAATAAATTTACATTAAATCAGTAAAATAACTTTAAAGAGAATTATTTGGCTGCAAGTAAAGTTCTCTGAAGATAGTCATCACCTATGAATAATGAGTCACACAGATTTCAGTATATAGCATCAAGGAAGCAATTTTATAACCCAATTAACAAAGGCTTTTGTATCAAAAGCACAACTGCTAGCTCTGTCTCAGGCATGCTTCCAGGCATGTGCATATACCTGCAGCACTATGCCCCACTGCAGACCCATCAGTTCCTTTTAAAGCTAGGTCCCAATCAAAGTAGCAGAACGATCTACCTCCCTGAAGGTAGGCAAAGTGGGAAAGGGACTGCAACTGTCAGTAATCTAGTAGCTGTTGCAAGTCTATCTGCTGTACCAGAAGAAGAAAAGCAATGCATTATTTCTGTTCCATGAGCCAAACTCCTATTTGGCCTAAGGTAATGCTCCATATTTCACAGATGTCTTTGCCAACGGACCTGGATGCCACTTCACAGAATCACAGAAAATGAGGGTTAGAAGGGACCTCGGGAGGTCTAGTCCAACCCCCTGCTCAAAGCAGGACCATCTCTAACTATATCATCCTAGCCAAGACTTTGTCCAGCTAGTTCTTCAAAACCTCCAAGGCTGGAGATCCCCCAATCTCTCTGGGTAAACCTGTTCCAATGCTTCACTACCCACTGACTCAGAATGTTTTTTCTCATATCTAACCTCAACTTGCTGCAACCTGGGCCCATTGCTCCTTGTTCTATCATCTGCCACCGCTGAGAACAGTCCAGGTCAGAGGTTTTCAACCTGTGGTCCACAGACCCCGCTGGGGGTCCTCAGACTATGTCTAAGGGGTCTACGAAAGATGACTATGATCAATCAAAAGTATGTGAATACTCACACTTACAATTCAAAGGGGTCCTCACCTCCATTCGAAATGTTTTAGGGGTCCACAAATGAAAAAAGGTTGAAACCCACTGGTCTAGCTCCATCCTCTCTGTAACCACATATCAGGTAACTGTTGTAGGCTGCTATTAAATCCCCTCACAGTCTTCTCTCCAGACTAAATGAGCCCAGTTCCCTCAGCCTCTCCTCAGAAGCCATGTCTTCCAGTCCTGAACCATTTTTGTTGCCCTCTGATGGACTCTCTCCAGTTTATTTACATCCTTTCTGTAATGGGGGGCCCAAATCTGGTCTAAGTACTCTAGATATGGCTTCACCAGTGCCGAGTAGAGGGGAATAATCACTCCCCTTGATCTGCTGGCAATGCTCCTACTAATGCAATCGAATATGCCTTTAGCCTTCTTGGCAACAAGGGCACACTGCTGGCTCATATTCGGTTTATTGTCCACTGTAACCCCCAGGTCTTTTTTTGCGCAGCTGATGTTGAGCCAGTCGGTCCCCAGCCTGTACCAATGCATGGGATTGTCCCATCCTAAGTGCAGGACTTTTTACTTGTCTTTATTGAACCACATGAGATTAAGATAGATAAAAAGGACTTCTAAAGCTGGATAAAGCAGACAAAAGAGATATGTGACAGGGTAAAGGTCATTTTAATGAAAAAGTAGCTCAAGAAAGGAGGAAGACGGGGCAGTTAGGAATTGCTGCCCTAATTCAGAAAAGAGAAAAGCCACAGCAGAATTAGGGGTGCTGAATGGGGGTCACTGGGCTGTATGTAGGTCACTATTCTCCCAATTCAGGGTACTTGTATCACAACATTCCCCCTACTATAACATAAATGAGAGGCCCCTTCCTCTTCTCAAAACCATGCTTTACCCACCAATGAGGTCCCAAATAGCAAAGGAATCATTTTTTTAATACAGTAAAAATTTTCTAAAAATTGAAACATTAAAGTTTACACAAAGTCAAATATTATATGAGGACTACAGCTAAGAAAGCATGTTTGAGCTCTTTATTCTCTAGCTCAAAGTATACATATTTACCATGAGTGCTATGATGTTTTTCTGATTCTCATTGGCCAAACCCGACAAATAATAGAGCCAAAACATTGTCACATATTCTTGTTTTTTCATTTTTGGCAGTTATTATTTGGCTTTGTGAGGACTTCTCTTCTGATTGATATGTATACCCTGGCCTTTAATCTACAGTTTTATGAGCTATTCTGATATTTCACTCTTTTCCTTGGGTATTGCATGCAGTGAAGGCAATTAAATTTTTTTGAGTAGCGTTATTTAAAAAGAAGAACAACAGAAGTATCAGTTATATTTATACACAGCCTTCCTCTCCCTCCTCCAGGAAAACAAGAAGAAAGGATGTACCACGGGACAACCACCAGAACTGGATGGAAAAACAAGTGATCTTAAACTGTTTACATTTTATCAGTTCCCTATCTAATATTTTAAAAAAGGGTTATAATGCGCCTCTCACTTAAAGTAGCAAATGAGACATCAGATGACTTTAAATAACTATTCACAAATAAGAAGCAGAGGGCAAGTAATATCACAAAGACAATAATAAACCAGATACTGATTATACTAACTGAGAATACCAGCTCCCACTCCATTTGTTACTTCCTTAATTAGCATTTCAGTGAAAAGAGGATTTCTGAAGTCTGATCTTTGTTGTGAAGTTCAGAGTACAGTGTTGCTATAGACACTAAAAATTCCACTTTATGATGTCAATGGATTATTCAATTCAGGTGGGGGAAAATGACATTTGCTCCAATATAGAAACAGATATGCTGTATTGTGAACAGCATACTAGACTATTTATTAAAAAAACCCCAGGATTATCTAAGGAGGGGTGAGAAAGGACCAGGGTGCAAGATGAACTTCAGGATTGTGTCACTGAAGCACATGCTTGATGCTTGGTCATTGTACTAGTGCCTATAATTACAACAAGGTAGCCAAGAGCAGAGATTTGCAGTGTCAGCTACTCACATTTTTACCCCGCAGTAAATGAAAGCTGTGTGGAGGCTCAGGCCTCAATGAAAGGGATACGCTATTTTTCATTTACCACCAGGTAAGAGAGTGCATGCCAGCCTTGTTTACTGTGCAGTCAAGTTGGTTGTGTGACTTAAGACAATCTTTCCTCAGACATGATGAAGAATGCCTTGCATTCAAAAGTTTGCCTAACTTTATTCCAACCATGTAGTTGATCCAATAAAAGATATCACCCAGAAAAATCCTTGCTTCTTTACAATAATAGCAGTAATATGTAATTCAATATGAATTATGCTATCAGAAATCTGTCCTAAATGAACAGAACCTCAACCACATCCATCAAAAACGTTTAGCAGTTGAGTTCAGATAACAACACGAGCATGTTGCAAATTATCAGCTACGAAACTAATTCTTTAGATATCACTTTACACTTTTTTTGTTCCAACTTTTCATAGCTCAACCTCATACAAATTGTTAGGATGATCTTGCTATGAAGCTAAAATGTAATAAACTAACAAGGGGAACGACAGGGCAAGTCAGCACGCAGAACACATCAACGTAAAACGTAAGACACCTACTGCCAACTAGCAACAGCACAGACATTTAAAATTATAGCCGACGTGATCACTTAACTCATTCTGTCAGGCCTAGGTACAGCACCACGAGAGATAAATCACATATTACACAGGACTGGGACTCCTGTAATAACTAAGCACAATGCGAGCCCAGTGAAGACTGTTGTATAAGCATTCATTCATTCATTCATTCATTCATTCATTCTAAGGTTCCTCACTTTTTAGGATCTCTCTCACCACTATGCAATTTAACAACTTTGCTGATGTCTCGCATACCTGGTGAATCAGACAAACATTTCTCTGCGTTGATTTATGTAACAGAGACAGGAAATTCTCCCATTTTTTCCTGCGTATGTACTGCAAGTCCCCTCACGTGGGGCACTTCTCTCAGGTGGGGACCCTCCGTGAATGTATCAACACTGACAGCATTATTAGAATGAAGTAATAGGATCTAGCAACAGACTGGTGTCATTTCTAAGCTGTAAATCAAAGGGGGAATCTATGACAGGGAAGGGAGAAAGGAAAATATTTAAACTCAGAGTAGCTCTCTGTCAAGGAAATCAGTTCATTATTAAAGGTGCCATTCTTTGTATGCCCCATACCACTTAGGGCAAGAACTATATTTTGTACAACATTAGTACAGGGACTTCCAGTTCTGCTTCACCTCTCTGGGTTCATCCAGATTATAGATAACAAGGAAAATAATAATAATAGCTATGACAACACACATAACTTATAGTAAGAATAAGATTAAGATTTATAGAAAAAGATTAAAAATTCAATTTTCAAAGCAGTTTCTTTGAATTTTTGGCTGCTGGCAGACATTTAAAAACCCCCAAAACCTAATTTTACCAGAAGAAGCAGTGTATTACTTTGACCTGGCTCTGCACAGTCTGTACAGATCCGGCGCTTCAGCAGTTTTTTGGCGCTTTTATCTAAAGCGGAGTCAATCAGATATTAGATGAAAGTACCAAAAAAGCCCCACTAAAACGCTCAATCTATACACATATTGGGTGAGCTGGGTCCAACCAACACAACGCCTCTTCTGGATGTGTGCTGGGCTTGGTGCAGGAGCATGCCGAATTTAATGTAAGGGGGGGGGGGGGGGGGGGAGTCCGAATTTTGTTGAGGGGGGGGGGGGGGGCGTTAATGTCTGCAAGCAGTTATGCACAAACATAGGCTTTTTCAGGTGCCATTCAGCAAGAAAATTTAGGAAGTTTCTTGGATGACTGCAAGTGTGGACTCCATGGTATGGAAACCATCGTGCATCCGGCACGTAGCTAAACAGTCTTTGATAAGAATCATTTGAATAGCTGCATCCTTTGGGGCCATACATGTGCCACGGACCTTTTCATGTGCCTGTGAAAGGGCACAAGGGATAGACTAGCTGCAATACTCCCTCACTTTGCTTGCAGCTCAAAACCTGTGTTACAACTTCATGGGAAACAGATTGTGGTATCCTCCCCTGGCTACGTTCAGAATAACAGTTATTGTGGAATGTGTAAATGTCCTTTCTTTTACAAGCCTGTGCAAGTATGCAACCCACTGTAGAAGACGTGTAAGCAGTATTCTTTTCAATGTGGTGGGATTAAGTATTGCATCATCCAGAGATTCCTGTAGTTCTCTCCCAAATCTGGTGCCAGATCTAGCAATCGAGACTAGGGCAAATGCTTCACAAATGTGAGCAGATTGCTTCATGTAGTAGTCCTGCAGATTTCAGTTAAAGAAACATTTCAGAAGCAGGTGAGGGAGCTACCTGAGTTCAGGGGGAGGAGGCCTGGGGAGAAGGTAGAAAGAATACATTCACCAAATGGTAACAGAGTGATGTACATCAGACCAGATTTATGCATCAGACCTTTAAGGAATGTCAATACTGTCAGGAGAAGATGGAAAGCAACTGTAATAGAGGGCATTATATGTCAGTTAGGCTGCAAGGCGAGCTGAAATAATCTAGAGTATTTCCAATATGGTAAGTAATCCAAACATTGTAAACCATGGTGAATTGCCCAAATGGTAAGTCTCTTCCATTAGAAAGAGTAATAATTCTTCTGGGCTGGTTTCCAGCATGGATATCCTTTCAGGGGAAGGAAGCAGGGGGTGGGGGGAGGAGAGGAGGAGGGTTCCTTTGGCATATTTAGCTTTTGCCCAGATCACGGAGGTAGAATGTGATCTTGGAATAGAATGAGCATAAAATTACTCAAAGCCCTTTGGTGGAGTTTGATACACTCTCTCTATAAAAGGGTGCCATGGTTGAAGTAAGCCTGGCTGATAGTTAGGCAAAAACCTGTGAAGGTTGTTAAACCCACTTATTTGCAAGCATGAAAACAGAACACTCAGTGTATTAAATAATGCACATGTATTTGCATGTAAATACATGCATGTATTTTCTTGGATTATTATCACCTCTATGTCCAGTGTAGCTGCAAGTCCAAAGTCATCCACAGTCAGTGTTGGGGCATGGGTGATTGTCTCACCAGGGGAGAAAGGCTACTGCAGGCAGGCAGAGTAACTGAAGCATCTTCTATGCCTGTTCCACTGTTTTGATCAGGGTATCTATTGGTTCGAGGGAAAGATGCTAGCTATTAATGGCAATTATAATCTCTTTTTTTTTTGGTAAAACCATGAGACTGGTGCTCAAAGACAAATGGGGTGTCATATCCTCAGAAGATCAATACGGCAATACTGGCATATCATATTGCTACTGGCCACACTTCAGCAGCCCATCCTGTCTCCATATTATAATGTGCCCCCCATACTATGCACACACGAAACGCTCCATCAGACATGGTCCTAACCTACCTGGAAACAGCTCTTCGTTTGAGCTGGCAAAAGGAGTGGCCGGATGAAGGGAATGAGGAGAACCACAATTCCAGTTAGTGCCAATGTCATTCTGGGTTGGGGGAAAGCTTGAGAAGCTGGGAGCGTTCTCAGAGTTGGTGTTAACACCAGCACCAACTCGGGATTTCTTATCCATTGATTCTTTCTACTCCTTTTTGAAACAGAAAAGGTTTCTATGAAATGTCCAAGGCTAAGAATTTAGTTTCTCCATCTAAGTGTTGATGTTGAAGATCTTGGTGCCAGAATCTTCATTACCAAGGAAAACGTAGCGGGCAAGTAGTCAGTGCTCCAAGAAAAAGCACTAATACAACCAAACAAGTACTCAACAGTATCGTGATATAGTTTTTCCATCGCAGTTCAACACTTTGGATGAGTATAGGGTATTGTGAACCCAGAGTGAGGCATCAATATATGAATCAGGGAGAAAGAACAGACTGGTTATCTATTATGTATTTTCTATTTTTATATCTAACGCATCAATAGGATGACATTCAACCACCGAGAAAATGAGCAAAATACAAAGCAACTTCATTGAGCTTAGTAATATACATCTCTAAAATTTTCTGGAGCGTTGTTTCTAAGACTAAAAAAAAAAAAAAAAATCTCTTCAAGTGTCAATACAATGTATATCTTCCATGTTTCTACAACCAATACAATGTATATATTTTCAGGATTATTTTACACAATTTTTTGAACAAAATTACATCATGAGGAATCTTTCTAGTTGAATTAGACTCTATCATAAACAAGGGCTATAATCTGTTTCTCATTTAAAGTAGCAAGAAAATTATTATTATTTTAACTCATCTTGAAGGAGCTAAAGGAGAGATTTAATTTAAAGTAAAATGTAGGAGAGGAACTTTGAAACCCTGGGTGTTTTGTATTGCCCTTGTGGGTCTAGTTTGCAAAACAAAAGTTGCCCTTTTAAAATAATGTCACAGCTTTCTCGTTTCAAAATTCCATTATTTGTTCTCTGTATAGGACTTTTAAAGTAAAAGATGCCTTATAGCTCTGCTGCTTTTACTGAAGATTTTAAAAGCAGTCAAGCCAGACCTTCACAACAACAGAAAGAGCAATTGTTAAAAATAGATTCCAAGCCAAGATGAAAGATTTTGCTCTCAGTGATATAAGCAATCACATTTTTAATATGACTACTTCGTTTCTGGCCAACGTTCGGTTTATATTTCACCATTATGTGAATTTATAAAGGAGGCAAGACAGTGTGGAACCTCATAGACTGACTCATTCAGAGAGGCATGAGCTTTTGCCCATGCACATGTGTGTGTCTGTGTGTGTGTGAGTGTGTGCATGTGTGAGAAGATACCCTATCAACAGGAGTCCCTCTACATTTCACACTTCTCTACACTTACACCAATGGTTTTATGCAGAAGTGAGTCTTCTAAGAAGCTGTAAAATGATCACACTTATCGTCGTATCCATTTACACAACACATTGAATCTCAAAGAAGTTTGAAGTACAAACAGTTAATATGTTACAAGGATGAATGCAATAAGATTATATCTCCAAGAGTTTCTGTTCCTTGATCTTCAATAGGAAGGGAAAATTTTGCAACTACAATGTTTTTAAGGAGCCTTCACCAAGTTGTTTTACCATCAATAGCCCCTTACATTCCCTACCTGTTTCAGACTACCACTTCCTCAAATAAAAAATAATTGGATTTAATTACAAAAGGGCAAACCTGAATAGTGGGATGAAGGATCAGGTAGAACTGCTAGAGGAACCTGTAGGCATCTTTATCACATTAGAAAGGCCACCTGCCTCTCCTTTTCATCCCTTATCAGTCTGCTGATTATTATTTTAACTTATTGCGTAAAAGCTGAACTCTCCTAGTGGCAAACACTTTATGTCTTGTTTCTTCTGTGAGCAAATAGCATGTTTTAAGTGCCATACAAGTAAATAATTATAAATCATTTTAAAGTGAGGGAAAACATTTTTGAGCATTAGTTGTAGTGCTGTATGGCCTACCCATATTTTATTGAAATTGACAGCAAATTCCCTTTAATGGGTGAATAACTTGTCCCTAAAAGAAGAGGGAGAACACTTATGTGGGGGAATTATAAACATCATTCTGTAAAATTGTTTGAACTAACACTTCATAGCATAACTCCTGGAAAATCTCTAATCAGAAATACAACTGTAGATAGCTTTATAACAACGACAAATCTCGCTTTGTTATAAAGATGAATCAATTGCTAACATCCTTTTTTGACTTGCTAGGAAAGACACTACATTGTGAAAGATTTTGATGTAGCACTATCAAGTGAAACATGTTTCTGGCATTACAAGATCAGAATATGCTATCCTACTGAGACAGAGAGTCTCAGAAAAGCTGGCATTGTGACCTTCTCACCTGCTGTTTCATTTCAGCGTAGACTTTTTCTGAGTTCAGCTCCACCTGCCGCTTAAACTCCTCCAGGGCAGCATCTGCCTGCTGGGCCTGCAGCCTCTGTACCTCTGTCACCCGAGTCAGCTGCTCCTCCTTCTCCCTAGAAAGTCACAGAAAATTTTTAGAGTTCAAGTATCAAATAAAAGAACAAGTGTGCTGGTGTAAAAGAAAGGCCTTTAACCCTATCAGTTTAAAATAGTATTCTGGGTTTCAATTTCCTGTCCCAGCTTATGCCAAACTTGCCTCAGTAATACTTTGAAGAACAAAATAGCAACCTGGGTAAGAAGTCTAGAGTTATTTTCACTTTCTCTATTCAATTTGGCAAGCCTAAATATAGTACTATAATCCATGAAATTAATGCTATTTTATAAACCCTGTACCAGGACCACTTAAATAACACATCTTTATTACGACCACATAAAACCTTTTTTCTTTAATATTGCCATAAATAGCTCTAACATACATTCAACTGATTTTGCAATGAGGAAGATGGTTTGTAGTAAGAGTATGTTATTCTATTATCAGATGAAAACAGTTATATCCCCAGTACCATCTCTGCTAAAACCAACAAGGGATTACTCATTCCCTAGAAAATATCAAAACAAGTAAGCACTGAAAATATGAGGCTTATGGTTTCTTAGGCTAAGTACAGACAGTCAAAACGCCCAAGGTTGAACCAATTCAATCTTCGCAGATTACTCTAAACTGCATAGATTGAACTGATAAGCAAGTGAACAGACATTCACTTTTGATTCAGGGAATGCAGCCACATGCCTGCAGCAGCCCAGGCCAGAAGCCAGGGGGTGCTAGACCATGCCTCCCTGCTTGGCTGGGGAAGACAGTTTGGGCCAAGATTAGCCTGCCCACCCCACAAGGAGTGGGGTTTGCAGGAGAGGTGCAAAGGATCCTGAGATGCTGGGTTAATTGGGATGTGAGTTACCTTGAATCTGGAAGGGATATGGAACAGAAGTTCAATAAACTGATTTAACCTAAATTAATTAAGTCTGATACAACACCCATCTAGGTTTATCTTAAACCGGTCTCAGTCATTTTGAACGCAGTTTATGTACACTGAACTTCTGCTGTGTTACAGATGTGAACTGGGTTCTGATCACTTACACCAGTATATGTGTAATTTCTGTTCCTAGCCTTAGCCAATCCAGTGAAAGCCCTTGCTGTTATGTTATACATTCAGCACTTGCAGAATTTCCAAGCATCTTTCTATCTCATAGTACTGCTTATTAGGAAAATAATAGTTTATTGTTTGCCATGCTGTATGCTCATACTTGGATTAAACTGTTTAAAATATGTACAATTTGATCATTATGTAGCAAACTTTATCATGATATACAGAAATAATTTATAAATATAAGTATCATGGACTTTTGGTCTTTGTACTGATGCATCAGATGTCACCATCATGATAATCTGCAAATATATTAAAGACATCCTGGTGCAAACTTTCATGCGGAAGGCAAAAAATAAGACATGTTAGATATGTTACTTTTTACATCAGCACATTGAAGTCCAGTTCACAGAGAGTTGAGTATAAAAAGAGGCTTAGCGTGGTTGTGTTGATAGCCTGCACTGCAGTTGGCACAACCAACTGCTTATAATAGAAAAAAAGTGATAAATCAGGAGACTGTGGCTAGCATTTTTATCTTACAGGTAAAAAGGCAGCACCCTGTGTCAAAGTTCCTGTTTTTGATGGAAATGGTTGCATACAAAACAAAGGACCAGACACATTAGAGATGGAAAGAGAGCAGCTCAGCAAGTCAATCTATCCCTGCCAGTGCTCAATCTTTTTATGAAACACAGGAAGCGTCCAGTTCTGATATTTTAAAGTTGTGGCACACACATTTCTTCCTGTGCCTTTCATCCCAGAGTTCAACAATGAGACAAATAACATATACTGTATCTTCACAAGTATGTTAGGGGAGGGAAGGACTGGAACTGGATTGCGGACTTCTTTCTCAAAAAAATATGCAATCAGTGTAGGCAATGACTACTACTACTTTGTTTTACATATATTTAGGAAAATGCTACAAAATGATGCTGCTGTCTACCACTGTTGGGCTAGTCAAACATGCATAGATTATTTTTCTTTTTTATCACGAGTGTTTATCATTTCCCCCGCCAAGTAAACAAGAAACTGCGTACAATAGTGAACGTGGTTATTTTAATTGACCTTCGTTTGATGAAAATTGTTCTTGCTATTACTTTTTGCCAACCACATCAACCTTTTTATACTCTTACTGCAATATTGTTAGATGATATGCATACCATATAGGCAAACGTACTTTACACTCAACAATAACACAGCTCTACTTCCCAGTTTCTAGTTAGAAATAGTATAATGATTCAGTCCTGCATAGGAATTAACATTCAATAGTTCCCATCCACTTGCATACATGCACTCTCATACACTTCTACAACTTAGAAGTACCTGATGTTTCTTCTTCACACAAAAAATGTTTCACTTCTGTAACACTCTTGTTTTAATCCATGAAACTTTTTAAAAGATTGCTTCTCAATTACTGAGACACTTCATCAAGCTGTTAAGTTATTCTCACTCCGCTCTCATTTTCCCTGTGATTTGTCTCTGTTTAGGTCTTTCCATATTGAGCCGATGGTGGTTTTTACTTCTTGGTGTTCCAATTAAAACTGAGAAACCAAAGACCTTGTCTATACTCTAAAGATGTGTTGGCAATAGTTCTATCAACTCACAACAGCTGAAAGTAAGTTGCCAACACGTGTGCACACCACTGTGACTGGACTGGTGCTGCACATCCCTACCACAAGCAGATTCCAGACCTTCTGACTCCTAATCCCTTAAGCAATAAACCATTCACATTTTCAAAAGATTATATACAGATAAATGACAAAATCAGCATATAGGTTTCCTTCTTTAAACTGAATCATTCTAGGGAATGTTATGAATATCTAGATATGAATGACAATCACACACCACTAGCCAGAAGCCATGGGACTCTTCAGCCTGGAAACGCACAGGCTCAGGGGTGATCTGGTGGCCAGCTATAAGTTTATCGGGGTGCTCATCAGGATCTGGGGGAACGTCTGTTCACCAGAGCGCCCCAAGGGATGACAAGATCAAACGGTCACAAACTCCGCCACCACCGTAAGGAAGAATTTTTTCACTGTCTGAGCCCCCAAAGTCTGGAATAGACTGCCGCTGGAGGTGGTTCAAGCACCCACTTTGACCGCCTTCAAGACACATTTGGATGCTTATCTTGCTGGGATCCTGTGACCCCTGCTGACTTCCTGACCCTGGGGCAGGGGGCTGGACTCGATGATCCTCCAGGGTCCCTTCCAGCCCAAATGTCTATGAAATCTATGTGATACACAGCATTAGACAAACTGAAGAAATCCTAGTACCATGATCCAGGCAAGGACTGCCTAACTGAAACAACTCAAAGGAAATGTTGCGAGGGGAAACTCAATATCCTCCTTTCCCAAGGCTCCAATTCAGCCGACTGCGCCCTGAATGACAACTTTTGCCTCCTTCACATCTGAGACTAACATCAGCTCTGAGTCAGAAGCAAAACCTACAATGCAGTCTACCAAACTTATCCCCAAGAACTGACAAGAGGCAACAGAACACAATGTCTAGCCATATAATTTCCTGATAAAGCTAGTCTTTGTGCTAGAAATGAATTTCCCAATTGTTTTCACACACCTCCTTCCTTGAAGAATGCACTTTCATACTAAAATATTGTAAGGCAGATGCAATGAACTGTACTTTTAGGAATTTGATTTTATGTACCTTCTTTTCTTCCCAGGATTTAATCCCATAAATAGATATAACATGCTCATTATAACCAGGAATAAGACTTCATTTCTTTTCAGGGGTGAGAGAGCCAGGTCTTTCTACTTTTTATGCATTTAAGATTTATACTGGAGCTTAGAAAACATGTACAACAATGGACATGTATAAAAAAGGCTTTACTTTTTTTTTTCCAAGACACTGAGCAGTGTGCCTCGCATGAAACACTGAAATATTCACTTTGAAGATTTTTTGTTGTTGTTGTACTAGTTGTGGGGCCTAGTACAACGCAATTGCATCACTCAAATCCCCTAAAGCTGAGCCAGCATGAATATAAAAATAGGGTGAATTTACTCTTTGGCCCCAATTTATTTATAAAAGCAGAAAATTCCTCTTGTTTTAATATGTAAAGGATATGGTAGCAGAATTAAAAGTCTTATACAAGCACAAATCATCTCAGTTAAAGATGACTATGAAGTCTAGGATAAGAATTTGAGAAAGAAGTACTGTGAAGTATACTGATAAATGAAGAATAACAACATGTAAAATATTTTTCCTTAATGCTTCATGGTAAGAATTTTCCTTGCCTTTTAAAATGTCTTCCCGGAGTTAATAATCAAGCGCAGTAAGATATGACAGCATTACACATCAAATCAGTGGAAAGCAGTGGAGGTTCAGTGATTTATGTAAGATACAGAAGAACCTCGAGATGCTCTCTCGGCTGCAGTGTGAACTAGTAATACTGTTTGTAAAGTTTTTGAGGCCCAGAGGTCTCTGCATACCAAACAAAATAAGGCGGCAACACCAGCCCATTATCAAACCATGGTGGGAAAGACCTCTTCTATTAGACTAATAATTATAACAGGGTAGAATTGACACATCTGTGTATGTTATATGTATAAAAAAAATGCAAAATTTCCATGGAAAATTCATTCTCAACTCCCACTTCTGAACACACATTCTATTCATAGTTCATAGGGTTTTTAAATAATACTGCAATTTTCTAGGCAATAACAGTCCATAATGTTTTCTTGTAAAACAATACAGTCAATTGAGCTCCTG
Source organism: Alligator sinensis (assembly GCF_000455745.1). Taxonomy (NCBI): domain Eukaryota; kingdom Metazoa; phylum Chordata; order Crocodylia; family Alligatoridae; genus Alligator; species Alligator sinensis. Next base: position 1,633,946 of record NW_005841879.1, read on the forward strand.
ACCATGGAATCTGTTTGCCAGGCCCTCTACCATTTCTGACAGCTCTGGAAACCCACTTAGTGTCTAAGCAAAATAATGCTTTGCAAGTTTGGTGGGAATAAGAAAAGATTTTTGATATGGATGCATTTTACAGCTAAGTGTGTTTTCACAATATAATGACATGCACATACAGGTCAGGTACGAAGCATGTAGTTTACTGTCAAGGAACACATGCAGAAACTCAGAGCGAAACATGCTGCAGTATGGAAAAACACTCTCCTTTTCCATGCTGTAAACATTTGTTAAGATATCATATACATGGATGGTTTCATTTATGCCCCATTTGGCATGTGCTAGTCACACCCTCCTTCAGTTCCCTTAATGAAGGGAGGGTATTTTCAAAGTAACACCTAAGCAAAGCATGCTTTCTTCTAAGCATTCCACTTGATACGTCCGACTAAACTTTGCATTGTGGACCTGAATGTGCAACAAATAAAATTAGGGACAGCATTTCTACAAAACCCGTTTCAGATCTGTTAGGTTAACGTCTCGTGACTAGATTCTTTAATACGTAAGAAGAGACCAGAATCCTTGATGGTAAAAATCCCTGTGTAGCCTATAATGTCTTTGGATTTAGTCCTATCAGTGTGAGCAAGGCTACTCATCATCAACTTATATATCATTTCTGAAGCAGATGACTAGCAATTTGATGGAAAACCTGTACACCTGAGCTGTCCAACTTCAGAGCGGCCATAGGGTTACACACTGCATGGACTGCACCTGCACGGGCTGCAGGTCACCCACTGGGATGCCAGGACTCTCCCCCAAGTCACTGTATGTGTGTGCCCCAAGCCCCACCAAGTCGCAGGCTCCCTCGGGCCCCGCAAACAATACTGTCTTGCATTGCCCCCAGGGGTGGGAACAGGAAGCAGAAGCTGCAGGAGAATAGGAAACCCAGAGACCCCGAGGATAGCAGTGGTTAAGGGAGTGGCACCCAGGCAGGAGCCCCTGGGTAAAAAATGAACCCCTCACAGGCCACAAATTGGACAGGCCTGCCAGCATATCTGCAATAATTGAGGGGATGTAATAACGTGCTGATGAGATGTGCCTGCAGTAAGCTATACTACCCAAGAGTTGGATGGCAAGCGGAGGAGGGACGGTTGCACAGAGATATGATGAAGCAAAAAGGTCTTTGGGGGCTATTTCTTGGGGAGGTGATGCTTAGCGCATGCTAAGGGCTGTGGCAAAGACCAAAAGCCAGCCTTTAGTTACTTGCAGTAACACTTGCTACCGGTCAGCTCGAATATGGATGAATGACTAACATCTCATTATTATTAGGATTTTGGGGGGTTTTTTGAGTGGAAGGCTGATGGCAAGCCATGATGTAATTACACTGTTGCTAAAATGGAATTTAAAGGAAAAAAAAGGAGAATATAGTAACAATAACAGTGGGCCCTGGAACACATAATGGATGAGAACAATGAAGGAAGTACTCAGAATCACAGTGGAGTTGCACTGTACTATGCTGCTCTGGTCGATGAAATGGTCTTAATGAATCCAACTGTCTTCCCTACTAAAAGAATAAAGAGAATTTCATCTGGGTAGTAAATATTCAACAGTTCAGGCATTAAAAATGTATAAAAAGGATTGCACTGAAAATATATCTGCTTTCTAGCACTACTCTTAAAGCTGAGGTATTTTGGAAACTTAGGTGTTTTTATTTCAATTTTCATTCTTTTTTCTTGAACACACATTAAAAGGAAATGCAGCTCAGACAATTCTGGAATACTCCTAACATAAAGACGCCTGATCCCAGGATGACTTTCATTGTGTTAATATCAAAGATATAGAAAGATTTCATGGGCCACCTCACTCTTTTGGCTTGGATACGGCAACCTAAAATCCTGGGCGGCTCTTGCTTATAACCTGCTGTTCAACTCTGGTCTCCCATCCGTAAATGCATTTAAAATCACAGTGAAGTGACTTAGTCAGACCAGGAGAAGAACAGCTGATTCAAATTCAGGGGTACCAAAAGAGAAAAACTTCCCAGTTACTGTTCTTAGTAGGGTTAAGAACCTCATTAAATCTGTCCCTGAAACAAATTATCCTACGCCCAAACTAAGTGGCAAAAGCCTTGGACAAATACAGTGTAGCTTCTAAGACACCCTTTTGGAGGTACTGTATAACTAGCACTGAACCCAGCCTGAAAGTGGGGTGGATCATGAGATTCCTCTCTGGAAAAATGCAAAACTAAGCCTCTAACCCAAAAGAAATGGTGAAGAGACTGAAAGATAAACCATCGTGAGCTACAGCACGAATGTAACTTGCAAGTTTTCCAAATTTAAGCCAAGCCTTGATGTGAAGATGTTCAAGTCCTGCAAAATCAGGTTCTGTCTGATGCATATTTAAGTAAAAAGGTATCATATCAATAAATGCCACCAAAAGAAACAAAATTAAACATTACTGTGAACTATTTTCAAGAGCATAGCAAAAAATGACATTTTAAATAAGAATGCCTTGATTTTTTTTCCAATCAGCAAAATTCTCTAGGGTAGAATTAAATGGTTTGAAAACATTCATTAAACTTCACAACACTTCTGGAGAGATTAAACTGCACAGATTAAGTAATTTGCCCTATATCATCCAGAGAATTATTGCCAGGAAATAATCTAAAATTACTGACTTCAAAGTCCAGCTTTTTATAATACAACTAGATAATGCTACCTTGCAAACCTTTAAGAACTCAATGCCGGGTAATGAGAGTGTACGATCTGGATTTATGGAGGGGATGTCTCTGGAAAAAACAGTGAAGTTTAATTGCATCCACTGTTTCTTTGGACTGAAAAAAATCAAAAACTCCAGGTTGCACAGACTTTTCTAAGCAACCAACCAACAGTAATACAAACAAATAGCTGAGAAGCAGGATATTCTACTTGTAAGCACTTACTCCTTTACAATTTTTTTGTTGCAGCAAAGAAGGCTGTCCAATAAAACTCCATCCTTCTTGGCAACACAGCCATTTAATATGGAGATTTATACTTAATTACAAACTTCCAAAGGCAGTCACTAAGGGCTTAAACAAGGGATGAGCAACCCACAGCCCGTGGGATGGATTTGGCCTGTGGAGTTGTGGCTTCAGTGGCATTTGGCACTGTACCTGCACTGCACTGCAGTCAGCTGGCTCTAGTGAATGGGGAACGACGCCCAGGCCACATCACAGATGGGCAGCATGGTTAGGGACAGAAGTGACATATAAACCAGCTTAAGTAATCAGATACTGGTTTAGACCTGTACCAAAATAGAAGTTCAGTGCACATAAACCGATTTCAAAATAGCCGAAACTGGTTTAAGAGAAACCTGGTTGAATACAGTATCAGACTTAACTGATTTAGGTCAAACCGGTTTATGAAACTCCTGCCCCACACCCCTTCCTGGTTCAAGTTTAATCAGAGTCCCCCAGCATCCCAGCATTTTGCAGCCCTGGACTGTGCTGTGCTGTCTGCTCCAGAGAGCAGGGCTGGTCCTGCCCCTCTGCTCCCTAGGGCTAGGGACAGACATTCAAAAAGCCTGAGCCTGAATTGATTTAATCTTTGCAGGTTAGTTTAACCTGGCTAGGCTAAATCACTTTGTAACTGCCCAGACATCCCCTCTGGACTGAAAACATTCAGACACACGCCTGCAGTGGCTCAGGCTAGAAGCCGAGGGGTGCTGGAGCAGCCCTCCCACCACTTCTACAGTGCTGAGCTGAGAGGGGTGTGGCCAGGCCCCAGCAGGACCTCTGATTATTCCCAGCAGGACCTCTGATTATTGCCCCCCTCCTGAGCTGCCCAGCAGGGAATGTTTATCCCCCCTAACTCAGTGTTTATCAACCCATTAAGAAAACAAAGCCTCATTAGTTCAAGTTCTTCTTAAACAACTTTTCCAAGGAAGGACATTAAGCTACCTCTTGATTAGCTCCAAAAAGCCTGTGCGCCTTTGTCGTCTTGCACAGCATGAACATCAGGTGCCTCCCAAGGCTGGGGTGGCACAACGACCGCCCGCAGGCAGCGGTGTCAGCGGCGGGGGTGTGGCAGCGGTGAGCAGGAAGCTCCTGCAGGCAGCTGCGACAGTGTCGGAGGCGAGGTGAGTGGGAGGGGTGGTGAGTGCAACACCATGCAACGCCATGCCATGTTGCAGCTGAGCATTGGGAAGCAGCAGCAGCAGTGGCCAGGTCCTAATGCCTGCCCATCTTCTACCTGAGTTGAGTCATTTCAGCCCCCATGACAAAAAATGTTGCCGCTCCCTATCTTAAACCATTGCCTGAATTTCCAGAACATGACCTCTGATATGTTGAAATAGAAATAAACCTGTACATGATAATGGGTCTCTTAAATATGTACCTATTACAATGCTATTATCAAAACTAATCTGCATATATATTAGAAGGTAAAATCCTTACTTTGTTCACATTACCAGCTCAGGTATTTATGTGAAAACTATTTAAGCATGTCAAATTACCAAACAAATCCATATGCTACTTATTACAGCCTTGTTGCCATGACAAAGTATTGACTATCCATTGGTTGGGAAAGTCTAGCAATGTCCTGTTCGCTACATTTTGAGTAAACAGATTATCTCATGTACCTATATTTCTTTCCATTATTTGATGAAAAATGTATTCTTATTTGCTTTCTGTTCTAATTGCATTACTGTAAGCTTTGTTGATGTTCTGATCCTTGTTAAAAAACAGAGGTCCATATACATAGTTTAAAATTTAAAGTGCTTTAGGACTTTCTCAAATGAAAGGCACTATTGTATGGAAAATACTGTAGGCAGACATATTTTTACAGTTAAAACACTTGCTTATATCCCAAGGCACTGTAAATCAGTTCATCATTTTATCTTTCTTCTTCTAGTTTATGGAGGAGATATCTTTTAGTCTTAGGAATGAGTGACAACACTGACCTATTTGAAGTTACTAACATCCCCTGGCACGTTTTCCTAAAGTTCTGTATCTAGTAGCCTAGTTAAATGCCAAATGGGGAACTAGAATCAATCTCAAATGCCATCTGCAGCTTCAGGTGGATACATTTTCACTATTCTACAGTACAGTATTGTGTTGTTTAATAGTCACCTTATTCCACCTCCTGCATAATAGTCCTTGGTAATCTTAACAGCGGTTTACTTTTATGCTTTCCTTCAAATTCTCAAATTAAATGAAGCCACAAAGTACAAAATGTCATATCACCGGTGCCATTTTGCCCCACTGAATGTTACTGGCTTCCTCAGAGAAAAAATGCTCCAATCTTTTCTATGAAATTAAAACCCACTGTTACACTGAAACTAACTGGTGCAGAAAAGTGTAGTCTGTGGTATACGATCTTCTTCATAAAGTGCCTTATAGAAGCTACATGGCAAAATGCTTTACGGAATTAAACAAAATGCTATATACAGCATGTGGGGCAGACCGTGCTCTTTCGTATGCCTGTAAGAATGTATAGGGTCTTGATTAAAGCTTAAAGAAGTCACTTTGGGTTGATATTAATGTAAATGTGCAGAACCTGTTTTTGTCTTTTTTCTTCCCTCCTACATACAAGAAGAAATTTAAAAGTATTGCATTTTCTGAAATCATTACACAGATATATTTTAACAAGGTTTTTCATGATAGTCTAAATACAATACAGGAAAGTGTCATCCCTCCATTTTGAAAGGAAAATGCTTGTTCTCAGTTCAAAATATTGCGTGTATAATCTAAGTATGAAACAGAGTTTTTCATCCACACATTTAAAAGACCAATAATAAAAGCCCTATTTTATTAATATCCACTGCTGAACTTATCCTGTATGGATTTGTCTAATACAGTATACAAATGTGGCAAGTTCCATCATGCCATTTCAAAGTGCTGTACAAACACTGTACAGATGAACCAATGTGCATCTCCTGAAATGCAGCCAAATAACTGTCATTTTGCACGCTACATTACAGATGCCAAACATCAGGACTGTTTTCTTCATTAAGTTCACAAGTAAGTGAATGGGAGTAGAAAACTCTTCAAGAAAAAAAAAAAGAAACCACCAAAACTCTATCGTACTAAGGTCTTACAAACAGGCAGGTCATATAACTCCATCATCAAACCAAAAATGTGTTTGCTCTAAATGCCAGAGAAGTACTTCCAACCACCTGTACGTGGTCCTGCCAATGAACGGATACTGCTATATACTCTAGCCCTTGTTGATTTAGTTGTTTTGCCAAATTACATCGTGTGTGAATTAATGGAGGTTTTGTCCAACACTTAGCCTGGACAACTTTTAGCAGTGTAACTGAGAAACACGCAAGTATGCGGGAGTTCCTCTCCGTATTATCAAAGCATGCGTTCAAATGAATGCTTTTTTCCCCGTTTCTGTGGAATGCCAGGGAGAAAAGAGTGCCCTGCTTTGTAACCAGGGAAATACGATCACCCTAGGTATAGTTTATTTTAATTATTTGTCTGGGGGGGGGGGGGGGGGGAGGGGTATTTTTACAGTCTGTTATTTGAAGTCCATTTAAATAATAATCACGGAATATGCTGCACAATTGTAAATTCAAAATTTTAAATGTATCCTGTTCTGCAGATCTACAGTTGGCATTTCCCAAAGAAAAAATTAGAAGAAACTGTTTGGGCACCTGGTATTTCTTAATCTGCTGTAATGTTTTTTTTCTATAACCAGGTACCTAATGGGACCCAGCCCTGCCTTAACAAATACAAGATCTATCAACTTACCCCTATTGCCACAACAATCAACAGTCTGCACAAAACCATCAGAATCCATGGATCATATCCCAGAATGTGATATGCCATCCAGTGCCTGAAATGCACTCCTGGTAACTATGTGGGTGAAGCCAGACAAAAACTATGCGGCAAAATGAACCATCCCTGAACAAGATAAAGGAGAGAGACACCAGAACACAGGTAGGAGAACATTTTTTTTCACAAATAAATCACTCCCTGCCTGACCACACAAGTCTCCTGCTCACAGGAAATCTACCAAACATCTCTGAAAGGCAAGCATGCGGAAAAAACTCATTAGCCTATTGGACACTAACAGTGTGTGCATGTTGACTTAAAATAAGGCGACTTAACTAAATCAAGTTAACTAAGTTGACTTAAGCCACATCGGAGTGTACACATGTACAGCTCCTTGACATGGTGGTGGCCATCACGTGAGCCCTCCCCTGCAGTAGCCCTTTGGAATTAACTAAACTAATGCAATACAAGATAAAACACCTCGAAAGTGTATTTTTGTGCTGCATTTAAGTTGCCTCTGCTCCACATACATGTGTATGCTCTGACAGTTAAGTCAACTTTAAAAAGTTAAATAGACTGAACTGCTAGAAAGGTAGTACCCTAAGTACCAAAGACTTAACACAGACAATGAGTTTGTGGTCCACTGTAATAGAATTTATCTCGGCACTTCACCTGATCTCTGCACCTCACAGGCGACGACTCACCTAAACAAACTTGTTCTTCCATTATCAGATTTTTACTGCATCTTCCTATCTGTTCGCTACCTGATCATTTCTCTTATATCTTGTTTTTACTTGTACAGAAAATTTTACACAAGCTTTTTGTTCAATTTGCTACTTAGCTCTACCGTGTCTGCTTCTCTTGCAGAGGCCTAAGGATACATGTGATACCCAAAAGCTTATATACAACTACTCCAACCATGCAGTTGGTCCAGTAAAAGTTATCACTTAAAAGAATTCTTGCTTTTGTCTATAAAGACACAAACACACAGAAACTATTAAAAGATTCATATTCTCTCCCCCTTCCTCATCTGCTGCAATTATCTAACTTTATTTCTCTATACATTGTATAAAGTGAGGCCTTGAACCTGCAATTTGGTCTCTGCTGCAGGACTCCATTCCCCCATATGTATTCCCACTGACATCACTGGGCATAGAAGAGTATTCATATGTGTCCAAATGTTATACAGTATTTCAGTGAGTAGACAGGGATAACTTGTGAAAAATAATGACCTTTCAAAGATGACAACTGAAGAGAGCAACTCCTTTCATACAACTTTCAGAATAGATTTTCCAGCTGTAGAAAATACATAATAATACGTTAATGCTTAAGATAATGTGCCTGTAGAATGAAGATTAACATTCCATGCCTTTTACTGTAAAAATTATGTTTTGCTTTTTTAGAGAATTATCTGAAATACAGAGAAAAACAATTTTACTTCTCAAGCTTCACTACATTTAATACACTATGATAGCAAAATAATTGCTTGTTATATAAATTACACATTTGTCTTAAAAAGCCTGCATCTTAGATATGGACAAAGATCTTATTTTAAAGACAGTTATTACCAGCAAACAATGAGGAAAACTATGGCTATCTCTTATAATGACAAAGCCTAAGCATATGGAATATGTGCAGAACCACTTCTTTTTGGTGTGGAGAGGAAGAAAGACAGTGTGAAGTCATTCAAGCGGAATGATAACTAAACCAAAGCCAGATCAAAGGAATGAAGAAGAAAGGCTGAAATGTGAAGCTGAAATATTTATTGCCTTCAAAACATCATTCCTGTCCTGTCCCTGGGCACTTTAATATTTCTAAGTTGTTAGAAAGCATTCTAACTTGTATTCATCACTGCAGAGAAATAAACCAAAAATTTTAAGTGGAAAACAGTTTTATTTTTACTCAGTGATTTTAAGTATAAATTGAACTTAACTGCATCAGAAAAAAACATGAATCCACTTATAAAATGTTTACAGTTTACATAATTTTGGATGTTATCATACAAAAACTGGTCTGCATTCTTTCAAATATCCTGTTTCAATGAATGTTAATATATCTATTATTTTAACTGTTTTGTCATAAACTATATATGCTTTTATTTTCCTTAAATTATATGTTGATAACAAACTAAAATACCAGCTGAAGTCACTAATTAATTTGTACTGCATATTCCATAAGTATTATGAAAAAGAACAGAAATACAATTCAGGTATGTTCAGCAACAATGTCCTGGAAATTAATTATTAAGCAGACCATGATTAAAGATAATAATTTCTATTTTTATTTTTTACTATTCATGTTTTTGCAGTGCCTGGGAACACTAGTCACGAACTAGGACCCCCCTGGTATTAGGGGCTGTACAAACACAGAACAAAAAGATGGTCCTCAAGGGATGTCAAAGTAATTGAGATGTGAGGTAAAAGCCTGACAAGAGTTTTAACTGTGTGGCTGGAAAGGAAAATCTGTATCTTACATATGACAGGCAGAAAAACACATTGAGGTTTAGACATAGGCTGGATAGGATGACCCAGCAAAGGGTCTAAAGAGAATATGATGTCCAAGCTATGGGACTGAAAAGCAAGCAGAAAGGTGAAGTTGTCCACTGTGATCGAGAAAGAAGAGAGAGGAGAGGGTTTAGGGACAACAATTAAGAGCTGTGTTTTAGGCATGTTAAAGTTGAGGTGACAAGCAGACTGCCACGAAGATATGTCAGAGACAATGACACAGTTTTCAGTTTAGACAGAAGCAGAGAAGTTTGAATAGAGAGGCACAAGTCATTGGCACAGAGACGACAGATTATTTTGTTTTTGCCGATGATATTACCCAAAGATGAAATGCAGGGAGAAAAAGATGGTAACTCAAGATATGGATCTATTAAACCCCACAGAAAATTGGAAGAGAAGGAAATCAGAATGAAAGATAGGCCATGGGAGTGATTAAAGAGACAGGAGGAGGGTGTCATGGAAACCAAGGAAGGACAAAGCAAGATTTCAAGAAGATGGCCCTGTCAATGGCAGTCAACGAAGATGAAGATGGTGCAAATACTAGGATATTCTTCGTTCAATCACATGTACTTCTACAAATTCAAGGCAATTCTAAGTCAAATGTCTTTATTAATTTCTTCAGGTTAAGGCATGCTCAGGTTTGCAAGATCATGTGCGTCAGTGGAGGCCAATGTTTTTGGCAGGTGTGCTACAAATCAGCTTTGCACCCTCCCTGAGTGCCACTTCAAACATCTCCCCATGCCTTGATTCTGCTTTGTGCTCCCTGCTTGGTCTGCTGCTCTTTTCTGATCCCTGCCCTACCTGCAACCGTGCTGCCTGCCCCCTCCCTGATCCATCACGTGCCACACACACGTGCTGCCAGTGCCCTTTGTGGACCCATGCTGCAAGTTGGCCATTCCTAGTATAACAATTCAGATGCAATTAGGCTGTGCAAATCATAAAGCAAGATTTTTACTTTACGATTGAAATGACTTAGAGCTATATTAATTATGAGTAGAAAGTGTATATATCTCCATCCTCCGAACTGATGCATCATACTTTATTTGAAAAAAGATCTATATGATTAGAGTTTTCTTTTACACATAAATCTCACTGGTACTAGCAGGTCTTTAGAGGAATCTGTGAAAGAAAATGGCAGCCTGCAAACAGTTAATGGGACACTTTTTTCCTTTTACAAAGTGAGACTATGAAATAAGGTTACCACATACTTTCTGTCCTCTGTTCATGCTTTACATTGTGCCCCCTAGAGTGAGGGTTATGTCAGCATGTTCACTAGAGCTCGAGGAATGTTTACAATATACTGGAAACTTTGACTGCCTTTGCTCTAAATGGTTTCAGATGCTCAAGTAGAGTACAGCATGGAGAACAGCTGGTTGTTTTTCCATTTATTCCTAGGGAAAAAAGCTGTCCTACAGGAGAAAATTATATTCAAACTTTTCAGCCACTTAAACATTACTATGGGTTTAAATCACAAAGATTATTTTTCTCAACATACTATAAAACCTTGTACCGAACGAAACAGACTACTTTTTTAAGCAACAAAACAGAATGATCAACATGATGTACATGAATATAAATTTGTAACACTGCTCTTTGTTGCAACATTTGGAATTGAAGACAATGCCCTCTCATATTTCCTTAATTATTTCCTGCTTTAAATATAGTAATAGTTTTTCCATTCCTACAGGAGTTCTTCCAAATACACATAAATTCTTCATTTTCAGGGTAAAATGGAATTAACTACAGGAAAACAGTTAGATTTGTGCAATTATCTTAGAAAGTATTAACATATAAATATAAAGCAAATATTCAGAATCTGGTTTTAACTAACAAAAATCCTAGTTAAAGCTACAATTTATTTACTGACCTCCACCTTATACCTAGTCACCGTGCGGCTACATACGCCATCTATAAATAAGTGTGCTTATACAGAACCTGGGCACAACTGGTAAATTTGTAAATCATTTTCATGTCAGTGTCAGAACATAATTATTCCGGGTTTTGATTTTTAAAAGAATTTACTTCGTTCATTTTGCCTTAAAGTTCTTCTTGATTCCTTTCTTTATGACATCAGAGCAATTTTCTCAACTGCCAAAACTGGTATCATGAAGAGATACCTATGCATTTCAAGCAGGGAATGAGTATCACTACCAGACTGATTTCTGCTGTTTGTTTTATTAATTCTTTGTATTTAATTCAGTTTTCTAAATTATTCTGGCTGAAAACCACCTGTGAAAAAAAAATAATTTCTAAAACCCAATGGAAATCAAAAGCTCCAATGAAATGGACTTTTATACATTATAAGAAGCCAATGTTGGTAGGTTATTTCTAGAATACTGGCATTTCACATTACTATTCATGTAAAAAGATGTAATTTGTCTTCTCTAAAATAAAACGGTTTGGATTACCACTACTTGTCCATTACCCTTTTTTCCATCTCCTTTTATCATCTCTTTTAATTGCTTGTTTTTATTTTTCTTTGCCCTCATCCATTTCTCACTCTGTTTTTTTGGCTCATATATACTTGAGTGCCATCTATTTCTCTCAAGCTGGCATCATGTTCCTCACACTGTTTTTATCAGATGCACCTAAGAGGACAACCCGAAAGGAAAGGATGAAATGGATGACTGCAGTGTTCGGTATAGGAAAAACAACCTTGAAAGCTGAATGACCCTATGTAAAGTTCCTGGTTTCTACGTTTGACCCTAGCTTCTGTGCATCTGATATAAAGAAGAGAGAAACTCACAAAAACAAAAACCAAACAACGGTATTGTAGCTTGTTCATAAGTAAAAAAAAAAATGTAGGTAACAATGGAACAGAGTCGTTGCGATAGCCAAAGAAAGAAAGGTTTAACCCCCCCCCAAAAAACCTAAGGCTGCTATTGTAGTGTTCTCTCTCTCTCTGCAGCAGTTTGGGTCCCCACTGCGATGGCGTTCAATAGGCCTAAGTAAATAAGTGTTTGTTGAAACTACCCAACCATCCTCACAGCACAAACTGGCCAGAGTGGCGGTTATGAAAAGACCACGTGTCCCCTGCTATACTAGGCATGTCTGCTAGACCACAGATTCTCAACAAGACTAAATCTCTGAAGGAGCTAGAGAAGAGAAGACGTCTTTGGAATATGCAGAGGCTTTACCCCTATCCAACTGAACCCTACTACTTTTGAGCATTATTACATGCACCAAGGCAACACATTTTAACAGAAAGCTTAATCCATTTAGAGAGACACTGAGTGGAAAGTGCATTCCCCTAACATGGATCCCCAAAGGCTACAGCAAGTTTCAGTGGTTTTCTAAATGAATTAGTACAATTCAAATAGGGACTCAACGTCCCCTTGACACAGTCTACTTTGCCTTTGGGAAGATTACTAATTATCTAATTTAGCTATAATTCAGATGCCTCTTTTTGCAAGAATTTAGGGTGCAGATGGGAGAGCAACTGAAGTCTGAAGTTTTCTTGCAGAGGTTACTGTAACTAAATTTAATTTCTTACAAACATAAGTGCCATACTAGGTCAGACCAATGGTCCATCTAGCTCAGTGTGCTATCTCCAATAGTGGCAGAGTGGATGCTAAATAGAAAGCTTAAACCACATAGATCTAGAGTGATCTATCTCTTATCTAATACCCTCCTTGGCATCCACTATTATTGTTTTAGTGATGACAGAGGAAACATCTCCAACCAATAGTTCAAATGCTATTAATAGATGTGTTATCCATGAATTTGTCTGGTTTCTTTTTGCACTGGATGATGCTATCTGGCTCTGCCACCTTCTATGGTAAAGTATTCCACAAGTGAAGTACACCTTGCATAAAAAGCACTCGCTCTTGTTAGTTTTAAACTTGTCTCCTATTAATTTCAGTTCAAGTTCTAGTATTCTGGGACTTGATGAATAACAGTTCTCTGTTTACATGGTCCACACCCATCGTGATTTTACAAACCTCTATAATATTTCCTCCCCCTCAGCCTTCTCCTTTTCAAACTGAAGAATCCTAGCCTTTTCAGTCTCCCTTGGTATGTATTTAATTCCATTTTAGTAAGAGATGGAATAAAGATCTCTCTCAAGGATTTAACAACTGTCCATACAAAGTTAAGGTCCTATAGGCAGGACAGGTTTGCTGACAGTTACCAGTCAGCAAATTATCTACTGGAAAATGATATGTGAAATGACAGACAGTCCATTCAGATTAAGACAAGAACTGGCTGAGAGGTTTTATATATATATATATATATAAAAATTTATGATGGAGGAAGCAGTTTGCTATCTGTTACTTTTTCAACTTTTACATAAAATATTGTGCAAATGGCTTTCAGGACTATTGCTGATTTTTTTACTCTACTTGAAAAGTATGCCAGATCAGAAGTAGTCAACATCCTGCAACTCAAACTGCAAGGCAAAATATCTTCAAGATAAAACGAGTTTCTTGAGCTAGAAGTTCCAACAACAGTCTTCCAGACAATTAAATGCATCTATGATGATTACAGAAGACTGAAAAGGAGGACTGAAACAATCTTTCTTCCATATACTATCTAAGAGTCCCATTGACAAGGTATAAACTTTTTTTGAAGACTACTCGGGAGTGTTCTCACGTCACCTACATACAGTTTGTTGTCAAAGAAACCAATTTACAAAAGATCTCATGCATGGCCATGATCTTATTAGCCTCGTGTTTAGAATCTCACTTAATTTAGAGGATTAATTCCTGGGATTACAGTTAGGCCAATATCCCTAAAAGAAACACTTCGATGAGAGCAGAAAAAGGGAGATTGTCTGAGTAGATATAAGCATGGATGTCCCAATTTAGTATTCAGATGGGTACAGAATCAGTGTGCATGTCATGGTAAATGACTAATTTAAGTCCTTCTGAGAAAGAGTGCTAATTAGCCAGTTACTGAGGACACAGAAATCCACACCCTGACACCCAACAATGTCTGCCTCTCTCACAAGATATTTCCCAAATAAGTTTGGTACTGTAGAAAAGTCAAATGACACCTCCTTGTATTATTAATATATAGGTACTACATACAAAAATGAAGCCTGTAAGTCAAGATGAAAATGGGATCTTTTTAAGTTGAGTACTCAGCATCACACTTGACAGAAAAGAATAGAAATGACAGCTGCTAGTGTCAGCACATGGAAGTTAAAGAATACAATTCAGCTACAGTAATGGAACAAACAGTAATATGTCTTCTTCAGTATGAGGAAGAATCACAAATAAAAAGGAGCCTTTCTACACTGCTGAGATAATTCTACGGCTCTGTCCTTCAAAATAAATCCCATTCTGCTCTGATCAGATTTGCAATGGAAAGATCCCAAAGGAAAATTATGTACATGGAAAAGGTGGATTGGAGGTTGGTGGGGAGTAGACCTGAAACCTACAACCAAGATGAATGATGTCTAATGCATAGGGATTGTAAGAATTACATTGCTAACTAAAAAATATTTAACTATATTTTAGTTGACTGCTTAGCCTTTCATTTTTATTCATATTCTGTAAATTGGAAAAATGTTGGTACCAGTAAAGAGCAATTAATAATCTTTTTTAAAAAATGTTTCTTTATAGTCTTCTAAAGCATGTTAATACTTAATGTTTAGTTTACATCGCAAATTGTACATGGTCTCACCTAAAGAAGCGTGCAGCACTTTATCAGATCATTTTACAAGTTAGATTCAAAGCTAAGTCAAGTCAGTATCCATTTTGGATTTGATTACACTGAAATCTCATGAATGGTTCTTATAAGAATTTGGCCACAATAACAGAAAACAGTCATTTCTTGTTTTTATATCCAACCTAGATGCAAAATCAAAGAGCCAAATCCTGATGCAAGGGTGCTTGTAAGAAGTTATAATTGACACCTACCATGTTGTTTATTAAGTAATATAACCTGTTGCATTTCTACAGTAAACTTTAAAGAATCCAATATTTACAAAGCTCATTTAGAGCTTTTCTTCCAACTATCTAATCAACACATTACCAAACTACGATTATCACTTATGAGTTATCACATATGAAAGAATGAGAATGACTGAAAAGATAAAAAGGCCAGATTTTCTCTTAGGTGATTAAAATTCAAAATATATATGCCAAAGTCAGGCTAATTATTTTTGTATCTACATTGGTGCAGAAAGATGTCCAGTAACTCAAAAATGTAAATGGAAAATATCTAAAAAATGAGTCAAGTTAAAAAAAAGAGAGAGAGAGAGAGAGAAAATTAGTGATAATTACTACATTTTGATTTGACTTCCAACGGTTATGTCCATTCTTATTGCAATGGTTTTGATCCTCCCCCCAAGTTCTGATTTGTCATCTAAAATTCTGATGTCATCTAAAAGCACTATTAGTGAGTTTTGGAAAGTTCCATAATAAATGCAAACCTGACGGCAAATGAAAATGCTTTGTCAGGTCCTGGAAAGACTACCCTTCAAAATAATCACATCATATAAATTAGTTCTTGGTTCTAGAAAAGATCAGATGAGGAGGACTGGACAGGCAGTGGAGGAAAAAAAAAGGCATTGCCAGTTTCTTGTGTAAGCAAACAATTTTATAGACTAAATTTAAACAAACCAGCTGGTGAACATTTGCTCTGTGTCATTAGCACCTGAAATTCCTTAGACTTGGCTCTCAAGACAGGTAAAAGAAAAGACGAAGATTGAGAGTATGAATGTTATGAACACTTAACTGGAGATCACGTGCATTTACTTTTTTGTCAGCTTGACATGTGGTTGCAGATTGCACCTGCAGAGGCAACATTAATACCTCTCTTCCCACTCCATGCATTTTAAAGTTGTTTCCTCCAACCAGGCTTATTTTATAAGGTCAGATGATGACAGAGATTTTGGAAACATATGATTTAAGTGGTACAAAGAACATACAACGCTAATTGGTGGAATGGGCATTCTTAAAATAGAAAAGCACTGGATCAGAACTCATATCCATGCAAAGTCTGCAAGTTACCACCATTACATACTGTTCATGAATAAATCAACAACAGGATGAAAGTTGGCAGAACAAAAATTTAATTACAGGGGTAAGCACCTCGGGTGCCTTTTGATCCTTTCAAGGATGCCACACAACGTTCTCACTGTTAGATGTACAAACACAATTCACAAGATAAACTGGATTCCTAGTTGAAAAGTATTCGACCTATTGTGGGCTTGCGCAATTCTTTGCAACAGAAGAATTGCTTTATTATTTTTCCGTACTCAAAAAAAGTAAAACCTAAGAGCTGAAATTTTCCAAGCTGGGCCTTGAGTCTAAAAATGTTGAGAATCATTGAATTATGGTGTGGGTGTCAAGAGGGATAGTCCTGCAGAAAACCTTATTATCTTTCTTTTGTACACACCTACAATTATTTCCTATAAATTCCTTTTTCTAGAATGATCAGTCTCACACATACTCTGGATTCCATAATGGCAGTCATAAAATGTAGATACAATATATAGTAAGGAGACAATATGCGGTATTCTAAAAAGGAGCAAATATATTAGTTCTCTAGCTACTTCTTTCCTCTTTTGCTTTTAGTTGGTAAATAATTATGGAACTACAAGAGAAAAAATATGGTAAATGACCTTTAAAGGAGCTCATTTCATAAGAAGAAATGGTCCTTTGCTCATTTTTAAGGTATTCAAGCTCATATAAATAGCATTGCTTCTTATCCTTATTCTTTTGATGTCCTTCCAAGATGTGGATGATGTCAACATTCCCATATTGTACACCTGTAGTATATATAAACATTAGAAATGTGTCTTTCCCACTCCGCTCCCTCCATTTGACAGCCCACAGATTTTATTTTAATCTCTAAAGCTTAGTAAAGAAAAAAGATTAAACCTTTTTTGCATGCTAGCAGAATTGATGCCAGCCCTTGGACGTATGTGCATTTGTACTGGCAGAAAGTGAATGACTGGCACTGGACAAAAGTAATTTTAATGTGAAACCCTTGGCATGTTATTGTTTATAAATACCATCCTACCATTATATTCTTAATATTTCAGTTTTAAGGAAAAATATGTACTCATCAACAACAGAAATTGTGTTTTTGTATTGAATGTTCAATTCCACTGGAGTTCCAGGAAAATACTGTGCCTACCTCATGTTCATTAGCTCTAATAAAATTCTTAACTACCCTCCACATATCCACCCTTAACATTGGTCCTTTAGTTGCCTCCTTTACAAGGTTTCCCTGCACCACCCCACAAGTTTAGAGATTTAATTACATCACCATATACAGGACGGAAAACCCAAGAACAAATGACTAAAATGCAGCAATCAACAACCCTGTAGGAAGTAACCCAGACAGTGCCTTACCCTTTGGGGTAATGCAGAGACCAAATGGATTATATAATTTACACTTGTAGGAATGGCAAGAATTAAGATTTCTGTTTTAGGAAATATAGCCCACCCATTAGGTAGACCAATGAGGGCCAACATTTTTTGGCAGGCTTGCCACAAATTAGCCCTGCACCTTCCCCAAGTGCCACCCTGATTCTCATCCCCTACCCACGCTGCTGCTCTGCTTTCTGCTCCTTGCTTTGCTGTCACCTTCCTGATCTGCTGTGTGCCACACAGAGGCAGCCATTGCCACTTACTGACCACCCCTAATGTAGGCCAACTATTTAGTCAGGCAGGCTTGCATACTGAAGGAAAGGGAACATGACAAATGCCACTGTAGCTCCTTCTATTACTGAAAAGAGGGTGAACCAAAGATTTCGCCTTTTCTCCCTCCCAGTAGCCCAGGTGAGCCATACCAGCTGAAAGAACCAAGCTGAATTAGGCTATACAAAATCCACAGCAGCGATAAGCATCCTTTATCCCCATTTTCAAGATAGAGAGGTACAGAAGAATGCTACACAACTGACATGAACCTGGGGTGGATATGGAGCTCCATAGCCCTGGCTCCCAGAACTGAGCTTTGGCAGCCAGGCTATATTACTTTGTTTAATTTTCCCTCAACCAAGAAAACAACTTGAAAAATGTTATTATAGGCCACATGTAGACTGTAAATTTATCATGCCCAGCAGCCTTACTCTCAAAACACACCTTGCTTTTCCTTGCAAGCTGTCTCCATTGTGCATATGCTACTTAGCCTGAAGGCAGGTTATCAAGTACCAATTAACCAGTTCCACAATTCTAAGCTGCATGGAAGCAGTTATACTGCTTCTGATTTGGCATGTCTGAGGGTGCTGCTGCCTGGCATGGTCTAGACATAGCCATAATGTTTTTACCTACCCATTTGGCCCTGATCTTAAGTCTACTGAAGCTGCTGAAAAGCCTTGCCTTCCTTCCATCAGGTCAGATCCATAGGGCATTGTTGGGTACATTTTTTTTTCACTCTCTCCTGTACATATTCAGGGCCCTGAACCTGTTCAGCCTCCACAAGAGAAGTCTGAGGGGGGATCTAGTGGCCTGTTACAAACTAGTCAGAGGGGAGCAGCAGGCATTGGGGGAGTCCACGTTCCCCCAAGCACTACCAGGAGTGACAAGAAATAACGGTCACAAGCTGGCAGAGGGTATATTCAGACTAGACATCAGGAGGCGCTACATCACTGTCAGGGCAGCTAGGATCTGGAACCAACTTCCAAGAGAAGTGGTGCTGGCTCCTACCTTGGGGATCTTTAAGAGGAGGTTAGACGAACACCTTGCCAGGGTCGTTTGACCCCAGTACTCGTTCCTGCCATGGCAGGGGTCGGACTTGATGATCTGCTCAGGTCCCTTCCGACCCGACCAACTATGAAACTACCATATACACTTTTGGATACAAAAATTTAAGATTTCTTCCATTCAAATTTCAGGTTTCACCATAGGCATTTAAGGGAAAGTGCTAAAATAATGTTAATTATGTTAACAGACTTTTTATACTGGAAATCAAATTAATTTAGCCTCTGCACATCATTGCCCCATCAATAAAATGAGGAGGGTGCCTCCCTAGAGCACATTAGATTATAAAGTGATATCAGATACTATGCTGATAGAAAGTATACAAGTACCTTACACAGACAAATGCCCATATCTTCATAAAGCAGGGCATTATTTAGTCTGTAATTAGTGTTAGAAGAAGGTAACTCAAATGTTACATTTTTCATTTTTTCCTCCCATGTAAAGGTATCTCCTCTAATAACAAACATACATGGTGTTTTTCCTTACTTTTTGAAAACATCTGCTGTGCTAGTTTACCCCAGTTTGCAAGGTCCTATATAGTAATATAACCTAACCTCTTTACATCCTCTGCCATTTTTCACAGTTAAAGGAATTAGAACCATAAGGACGTAGCCCATTAATGATCCACCCACTAACAACAAACTATTGCATGTGACCGACATAGAAGGGATTGGAGAGAGAAGGCCATGTGAAACATACAGAGGCTTAGATTTTGGTTGCAGAATAAACACAATTTAAAATTACTTTCCTGAGAAAAGCCCCATCACATACTGTAGTGACTTTCAGCTACAAGTAGATGGCTGTAACAAGTAGTGCTTATATTAATATACATTAGTATCCCCAAGACACCTGCAGCAATTATGACTATTATAGAGCAAAACCTTTACAGAAAACATGTTTCTGACATAGAATTTTTCAGTGTGAATAAGGAAAGCACCCGAATGAACTATGCAAAATTTTAATCAGTAGAAAACTACTTTAAAACAGAGGCAGAACAATCTATTTGGAGTGAATTATACTTTTTAAAATGCTGAAGTTTACTATGTGGCATGCTGTCTCAAAACATTTTTATTATCTATTATCATCCTACCTGGATGCGTTTGAAACTCTTCAACAATGCTGCCTGCTGTCACACCACTGAAAGATCACTAAAATGTCTATCACTTCTTTTTCTATGCATTTGCAGTTGACTAGCTACTCAAGATATAATCCTGTGGCCATTTCAGAATCAAAGTGCATTCAGATCAAAGGAGTCTATGAGAAACCACTGACGCACCTACTGTGTTCTGAGTTGCAATTCCAGAAGGCATAGTCTCTATTGAAGATGGTGAACTATTTTTTTCCTCCCATCTCCAGGGGAAATGGGGTTGTTTTATAAAGGTTTACTGGGTCTCCCAGTAAAAAGGACTAGCTTGTAATTACTTACTTTCATTCTGAAAATACTCAAAGAAACACAGCAAAACACAAGATTTCTCATACGAAAGTTTACTTCAACAGGCAGATCTGGGTAATTTGTCTTGATAGGTGTTGGACCCACTCTTAAGTTGGTGATTATTTGAAATGAGCAAGTGAGTAAACATAAGGAGGGCGTCTATTTCACTGACCGTTGCAAATAAGCATTCTTATTTAATAATATATTTTAAGTATCAAAGAAAATTCTGGTGAGATGCACTGAGAGTTATAGTAAATGGCTTCAATGCATGGGAAGTGAGCCTTGCAGAACTAGAATTCCTCGGTTCTGAGCACGTGCTCAGCTTATCCAAACAGCCAGCTCTGACTAACATTTCCATCAAATCTACAGCAATATCAATATAGATATACAGAGAATTAAAGGACTCGTGTATGATTCACTATTTTCTCTCTCTCTCTAGTGAATCGTGCACAACAGTCCTCTACATCTCTGACATGTCTATTATACAACCCTAGTTTCACACTCTTTCACACCTATTACTACAGGCTGTCAAGGAAAAATGTTGCATAGTTTAACATTGAAAAAAGTTCCTTTTCAACTGTAACAGCTGCACTTTTTTAAAATGAAAGCTTGTATTCCTTCATTTTCTGAAAATATATCAGACAAACAGCAGCATAGAAGATTTGCACCACAGAATTAAAGCTAGACATGTTAAGGTAGACAGAATATAATTATGCATAGTGGATTTATCCTGGAACACCATGCTGTTGTGAAAACGGCCTTCACATCTTTTGGGACATGACAGAGCCAGGAGCATTTTTAACCCTACTGTCTCCATCTAACCAGAAACATGGGATACAATTCATTTTGATTTCTATTCAGCAATAAAATTAGTACTATACAGCTATGCACATAAACAATTAACATGTCTATCTTGGCATTAATTTTTAACGGATAAACAATTTTAAAGGAAGGAGGAAAGAATTTATTTGCAAGCACCTCGTATTTTGAAATAAGGGCACTTGAAATGGAACTGGCCGTGTACATTGTGTATATAAATTAATAGCTGAAATACCTGAAATGAAATCTGCCTAATCTAAGGGCTCTTCCATCTGGGCAAGTTACAGGAAAGCTACCAAGCCAGGGTGTGAAATTACAGTGCATTAGCTATTCTTATGAGGATTAAGTAATTGATTAAGGATTGATCATGAATATCAAGTTTTATTTCCTATACTTCCCCAATGTGTTTCTTGCAGATACCCATTATTTTTCTCCTTATATATGGATTGTACGTTCTTAAGGGCAAGAAGCCTCCCTTAGTTATACATTTCTACCCATGACGTTTTGTAGTCCCATCACGGCAGTATCTGAGTACCATTGCTGTATTTATCTTCACAGTTACCTATACCCAAGTGTATAGGTGTTGTTATCTCTCTTCTACAGATGAGAAACAGACCCAGGTACTAAAGCTCAAGCACCTAAATATTTCTGAGGATATATCTCTGGGCCTAACAGACTTCCTCAAGGTCACAAAGGAAGTGTGTGGTGAAACAGAAAATTGAACCTGTCTTACAAGCCCTAACCAAGCATCTTAACCACTAGAGCCATCTAGTTTCTATAGTATCTTGCAAAAGAGGCACTATCAGGTTCTGTTACAATACAAATAGATAGTACAAAAAAATAAATACATTTTATATATTTATACACACACACACACACACACATATAAGAACTGTACCCATCACCTTAAAAATGTCTAGGGCAACCAATCTTCAGTATGGACTATTAGTCTGAAAAATATCACTTCTAACCTGAAGCTGGTTCAAGTTACCTAAAGCATAAAGCATCTGAAACCACTGACTTTCATTTTGTTACATTCTTATCACTTAAAACAGATGAACAGATTAAAAAAGAAAATTATACAGCTGACTAGTAAAATCCTGAAATAAGATTTTATAATGGAAAGCTGACCCAAGCTAACCTATAGGAAAGCTGTTATAAACACAAACATACGTTCTACTTACTGAATTTGACTAAAAACTTATATGTTTCACTAAACTGCTCTTTATTGCATGTTTCACTTACTTCAAAGCTTCTTCCAGTTTGCGAATTTTCTTTTGAGTATCCCCTTTCACTTTCTCAAGGTCATTCTGCAAACCATGAACCTACAATTTAGAAGAAAAAAAGTACATTTTCGCTATCACAGAATGCGATCCACCAAATTATTACTCTAGATTTCATTTTGATACACAGTCAATTTCTTTTGCACAAGTGTATACAATAATCTGATGAAATATACATATCTGCATAAACATACACACTGCTAATACATGTACACACAAATGTATATATGTACACATACAAAACCAACAAAATTCACCCCATGACACGCTCATATACAAAGTAGCTAGAAGATGTGTAGTGCCATTAAAAACTCTATCTTTTTTGATCATATTCATCAGTTTACATTGTAAAATTTCTGAAACAAGGGCTGTATCCTCTTTTGAATGTTTGTACAAAAACTAACATGTTTTGGGTGCTATTATAACACAAATGATGATAAAAAGCCCACTGCCTTCCAGCTGCAGTTAAAGCTGAGAATTTTGATCTTTATAGCCTTACAATGATAATGATAGATCCTAGCTATCTGGAAAACCCTCTTTTTCCTTTCAAAGTAACAAAAATATAGTAGCTCTGACACATACTCCCTATAGTCAATGTCTGCTGGTCAAAAGCAGATTTCTTCTGTAAATGGCTTCTTACTCTGATGCTGTTGGACCAAGACATCAAATGAGCTTTGGAGCAGGGGTTGTCAATTTTTTTATTCCTGAGGCCCTCCTAGCATGCTATAAAAAACTCCATAGTCCACCTGTGCTGCTCCCTGCATGGGAGAGGATCAGCCCAGCTCCCCAGGCCTGCCTGCACGGCTCCGGGTGCAGCAGGCGAGGCTCAGGAGCGGGGAGCCCCGGGGGCCACATACAGCTGAGAAGTAACAGCGTGGAGCCTTGTCCACCCACCCGCCTGTCCACAGCACCCCCCCCACAAGGTGGAGGTTGTGGGGCAAGGAGGGCACGAGCCGACCCCCACCTCTTCCTCAGGACTCATCTCAGCCCTGGGTGGCCGAGGTGACTCCTCCCTGTGCCAGGCCAGGCGGATCCCCTAAAACCTGCTCGTGGCCCCACTGGGATGCTGTGGACCCCCGGTTAAAAAACGCTGCTTTAGAGTTGGTCATCCTCCTGGGCACAAGGCAAAACACCCCTGTTCAAAGTATATTTTTTTAAAACTAAGGACTATTAATTTTTTTTTTTTTTTACCTGTGCTCAGGTAACAATTTGGGGAGATTCCTGTTCTATTTTCTTTGTAACAAAGGTACGTGCAAATTTAGGAAGTATTTTTATTGCTCACATTTATTTATCATATGGTATTTCAATAAGTTATTACAATAAAAGTTATTTATATTGAAGTACTCAGACTTAAGAAACAACTAATTTTATCCATTTTACAGAGAGGTAGCTAGCTGTGTTAGTCTGAAATCAGGCAGAAGGCAGGGCAGATCTGCACCTTACAGACACCTACACACCCACACCCACATGTGCACACGTGTATACATACATAGCATAAGCTTTTGGGAGCTCCAGTCCACTTCATCAGACACTGTGAAAAGACATGCACAGAATAGTGTACAAAATGGAGAGAGTGATTTGAATACAAAAGGCAGAAAGGGAGGAAGAAGAGAGGCAGTGATGGGAGAGGCAAACAAGCAAGCAATAAACTGTAGGAACACCGGGGTCAAAAGCTGATCCAGGTACCAGGATAAGAATCCAGAGTCCTTGTTTAAACCAAACTTAACACAATCAAGTCTGTGGATGATTTCTTATTCTGCAATTTCCAATTCAATTTGGTTTCTAAAGTTTTGCTGCCAAGAACAGCTACCCTGAAGTCAGCGATGGAAATTAGGGCTGTGAGAAATTTCGGCAGTCTTTTTGTTTCAGAGGTGTTTTAGGCCTTTTCAGCACCCAAAACCCCAAATCCAAATAGAAATGGACACTCAGAAGCATCTCCAAAATGAAATTTTACCCCATTTGACCCCAGCATTCTTTCCTGCCCATGGCAGGGGGTCGGACTTGATGATCTGCTCAGGTCCCTTCCGACCTGACCAACTATGAAACTATGAAATCAGGCATCTGAAACGTTTTGAAAATGTTAAAGAAAATTTTGGAGTTTCGGAGTCAGGCTTGCAGGGAAACAGCTGCACACTGCTGCCCTGCTGCACAACTCGGCCCCACAGGGAGCAGAGATTCGCACCGGGGGCCTCCTCACTGCCGCTGCCCGCCCCACGCTGCCCCGGTGACGTGGGGCTGCCCGGGGTGGGCAGTGGTGGCAAGGAGACATCCGGCATGGATCTCTGCTCCCTGCAGAGCCAGGTCACGTGGCAGGGCAGTGCTGGTCCCAGCTGCATGACCTAGCTCTGCAGGGAGCAGAGATTCGGTGCTGCACAGGGTGGGCAGCAGCAGCGAGGAGATCCCTGCTGCGGATCTCTGCTCCCTGTGGAGCCAGGTCGCGCAGCAGGGCAGTGCTGGTCCCTTCCATGCGACCTGGCTCTGCAGGGAACAGAGAAGAGATCCAGTGCTGCATGAGGCAGGTAATGGCGGCGAGGAGATCCCAGCGCGACTCTCTGCTCCCTGTGGGGCCAGGCTGCCAGCAGGGACCAGCAGGCCTGCTCGCCACTCTGCGCTGCTTCCCTGCCCTGCGACCCAGCATGACAAGGATCAGAGATCCATGCAGGGGGTCTTTTTGCCTGCACAGAGGGCAGTGGCCCTTGCCCTCCCCTGGATGGGTCACCCACGACCCTGCCCTGCTCCCCGCTGGGGCCCTGCATCCCCTGGCCCTGCAGCCCTGCCTGGCTGGGCAGTAGGGCTGTGCGAAGCTTGCAGCCCGTTCAAAACAGATTCGGAGGAGATTCAGCAGATTCAAATCTCCGAAACAGATTTGGCCGAAAAGAAACAGGACAGTGATCCAAAACACCAAAACAAATCACTGTTCTCCGAAACGGCCAAATCTGAAACCAAACTGAAACACAGCCGTTTTGCACGGCCCTAATGGAAATGTCCAGGGAAGTTAAAGTGCTCTGCCAGAGGGCACTTTGTGTCTTTCTAGAGCTGATTGGTGTTAACGCATTCAACACAGGGGGACTGCCCTGGCTGAGAGAGCAGAGAGGCGCTGTAAGCAGGTGATGGCATATGAGACCTGGACAGACTTGCAGGTTAATGACATTTGGAAGTTATGTCCTGTGTTATTTTGGTCCTGTGATGGTGTGGTCTGTATTGATGGGGGTAGGAGGGCACAGCTGACACTTGGGTCTGCTGCAAGGCCTAGTGCCTCAGTGAGAATGGAAGTTAAGTAACCTGTTGCTTTAGAGAGACTATTTTAGGCTGGGGGGCTGTTTGTCCCTCACAGCTTCCTTGAGACAGTTGTCTTTTTTTCCAGGAGGGATTGGACACCATTAATGATATGTCTAGGGTGTTCAAGCTGAGGGCTGTGGTGACAACCAGAAGGCTTCTGCTGTCCTCATCACTGGGTTGGTATTGTAGCAAGTCAGAACAAGGTTTTAGTTTGGCTTTGTTGATATGAGTGGCTACAGTTTGGGGATCTCATTGTAGTTCCCTACAATTTAGTTACAATCCCTGCTCCAGATCCTTAAAGTGAACATCCTGTTTGGTGGGGTCAGAGCAGATATGGCTGTAAAGTGAAACTTTACTGTAGATCATGGATCTAGTGGTGTGCTTAAGGTAAAAGCTGGTGGCGTAATGGTAGTTGTAGCAGTTGATTTCTGATGCAATGTGGTAGCGAGGTGGCTATTACAAACCTTCACTGTAGCATCTAGGAAATGAATGTGCTGGATGGATCAGTCTAGAATTAGTTTAATGGAGGAGTGAAAGTTGTTAAAGTCCTAATAACATTTTTCTAGACATTCCTTCCCATGTGTCCATACTATGAAGAGGTCACTGATGTATCTTTAGTGTATCAAAGGAAGGAGAAGGCAACTGTGGAGGAAAAGGACTTGGCATATTGAGGGACCATACATGTGCCCATGGCAGTACCATTTGTTTGTAGGTAGAAGAAGCCCTTAAGAAACAGTTGTGTGCCAGAACAAAGCAAGAAAATGTAATGGAAACAGAAGTAGTGTCCTCACTGGGGATAATGTTCTTTATGGGGATGTTGGCATACAGAGATGTGAGTGACATCCACCGTAGCTAGCATGCACTGCCCTGTGCATGTCCTTTCATAGCATATGATGAAGTGAGCTTGGGCTCCCAAAAATGTAGACTAACTAAATCAGAGATATATCTAGTATACACATCCTGCTTTATACATTTTATACATACACTGAATTCAAATGGAAGAGTCTCAAAGGGTTCTGCATAAATATAAGTATTTGCTGACAATTTATATTGATATAGTGGTATTTAAAGCAAAAAATCAAACCTTTGTTAATTTTAAAGTAATCAGGTTGGCAAAAACACATCAACAAAAGGGAGCAGATAGAATAAACAAGGGATGTGGTTGAAGAAGTGCAGAAGTCTAGCGTTCTTAAAAAAGATTTAAAAGTAGTCCAAGTGCCATCAGCTAAAAGGTGTTATAAGAATATGCAAACAGTAGGAAGTTACTACCCAGACTGAAAAAGCACATTTGTAGTTCCACAGAAACCTCGAGTGGGGAAAAAAAGAAAATCCATAAACTTCAAGCATTTGTAAACGCCTTTGACATGAACCTTGGGATGTCAATACAGTTTAGCTGATTACATATTATAAAAGCATTTGCACAATATGATGAAAAATCATATCCCTAGAAAATATCAAAGCATGCATGTGTATTAACATCAGTAACCTTGAAAGTTTGTAAAAAGATATACCTGACAATACAACATGACACTCCAAGATCTCAGGTGAAAAATAAGAAGGAAAAAAAAACAAAAAAAACAAAACCCCAAAGTTTAGAGATTCTCTGGTAAAAGGCTTTACTACAGGTGCTAACTATTTGGAAGTCTGAATAATTAGTTGGTTTGCAACAGTTTCACAAAAAAGAGGGATTTTCAATTATGGTAGTTAGGAATAGGTATTACTATCTTGCTATATTATACATGTTTAACAGCTGTCTCAAGAACTGCTCTTGCTAATCTTCTGTCACTGTTATTATATTTAGCTGCCTGCTTGGAATACAAGCAGTAGCTTATTTGTAAAAGGCAGGTGTTTCCTCTGCTTGTAAAACCATTTAGACCAACCAGTTCCTGATTCAGTAGATTAAGAACTTAATCAAATAGTGACATCATTACAGTTATTATCTAGTATATGTTTGATGTTCAAGGATCTTAACAGGGAACTGTCATTGTAGATCAATAACAGTTATTTGATCATTTGTATGTACTTAACAAACAGATTGCAGCTCATACTGTATGGTTCCTATAATAAAGGCAAGGTACTGGGGGGGGTGTTCTTTGGCATTTTACAGCCCAATCTGTGCTTTCTTTTATGGACACATCAATACCATGGTTCTCATGTACTTTTTTTTTTTCTCAGAGATTTTCAAAGTACACCGTTTCAACAATGTTTCCGAGCATGTGAACTTTAGCAGTCCACTCTACCAGAAAGTTTTCTTCATCTTGTGTATTGCCTAATAGTTACACAATCCTTGCTGAAATAAGTTTTATCTTATCCTTTTTTTTAATCAAAGGACATATTCCCTAGGGAGTAACAACCACTCTTACTTAACCTGGGGCATTTCATGAAGGGCAAAACATGAGAAGAGCATGTGAGGAAGTAATGATTCCAGCTAGAACGTGCTATTAGCAATACTAGATTTTTGTATCACTTTACACTCATTTTGCAGCAATTATATATTTTTTAGAATAATTAAACTGTTTGAATAAAGTGATGTGGCCCTTACCAATATCACTCATTATTGTTAAAATAGCATAAATGTATACCTGGCATTTTTTTTTTAGTGAATGAGATGACAAGACACTTCCTCAAAAAGTTTATATTAAGATAACAACGCACACTGGTATTCTAGTACTGTAACTAAAAGGAATCACAAAGTACTTCAAGTTTTCAGATAACATTGCATCTGATATCAAAAACAAATGTACTAACATTTATAGAGGCAAATCTGAAGCAACTCTCATTGCAGGTCCCAGTGTAGGCCCAGATCCTGCTACCTACCCTGCAAGAGCAGAAACCGGTGCCTAGGTAGAGCCTCACTGAACTCAGTAAGGTGCTACAGGATTACAAAAGTTCATTCGTTTGGTTTTTTTTCATTTCCGGAACAGGACAAAAAGATCAAATACATGTTAGCAATAGAATTTTTTTTCAGCTAGATCTTGCAACTGGATCCAGTTAGGGACAGCGCTGTGCTCTAGTGAATCTAGCTCAGGATCTAGTCCTTAACATCATCATTTAGAAAGTGAAAGTAAGGAGAACGAAACCAATAATTATTTAGTTTGAATTCTTCAGGAGAAGTTGAGAATTGTACATTGACCTGATTACTGGGGTGTTTCGTTAAGATTATGTTGGCTTAATTCAACAAGAACCCGTCTGGAAAAATAACTATGAAGGAAAAAATATGTTTCAAGGTTAGCCATCTCTAAGAGACTGCCTAAGATTTGTTGAGGGACAATGCCAGACCCACTGGCTCTTATAATACTGATTTCATTTCCTGGAGTGTATTCTGAACTGATTTTCAAACAAAGGGCCAAAACCCGGGAACGTAAGAAAGCAAAAGCATTAGAAAAGGACTTAAAAGGGAGCCTCACTAGAGTGAAAGTTGGTAGCTGTTTGAATGAATCAGGAGACACTGAGGTATGAAAAGAAGTCAGTCATGCTTAAGTTACTACTAAGGGATGTTAAAACTATATGAAAGTACCATGCACACCACTTTAAAATCCTTCCCACAAGTTTTGTTCCTAATGCTAAGATAAACAATAATTTTAACATGACCGTTTGGTTGCTGTGTATCACTGATCACAGACGGCTGAAAGGAAGAATTAGAAGTATTCAAATTTGGTCAGATTTGTTGAACAGTCATTTCATAGAATACTGGAAAACCCAAGGCCCCGTCTGAGAGTCAAAGAATTGGAAATTTCCATTGTGAGATAGATAGAGGCACAAGGCCTGACACCTGAGCGTGTGTCCTGAGACACCAAAAAGGGAATAACTAGTCCAAGTAGCCAGATAATTAGGAAATATTAGGCCCACCTCTCCCACTTCCATATCTATATCTTCTATATCTCCCTGTCATCTGCTAGACTTCAGACTAACATGGTTAACTACTTCTCTGTATATTATATCATCAATAATGCTTGAAAATAGATCATGAGATACAGCCACTCTGAACCTATTAAATGTACACTCTGCCTGTCGATCTCGGAAAGGGAAAGTCATGGAAAAAGTCAGATGATATCCTATGGAATAATCAAGTCTTGCACCACATAACAATTTACTGTTTAAAGCTGTTGATGTTTAAGTATAAAAATTAGTTATCACTTTACAAACCGATTTTTAACTGATCTGAAGATTATATATGCTCTTTAATTATATTTCTACTCTCAAAACCATGTCTCTCAGGGAGATGAAGAGCATATGTATTTTACTTGGACTGTTGCATAGCAAATATTTACTGGAAGAAAACAACTGATACAGTCGATAAAATATCAATACACAATTAAAACTCTCTCTTCCTAAAATATGAGCTGAAAGAATGAAAAATCGTGGTAAGACCACTATGATCCAATATATTTGTCTGCTTCCTCTTCACCAGGGTGTATTTCACCCTAACTGAATTAAAAAGTAGGCATTGTGTTCCAAGCCACAAGTATTAATACTTCTGGCAAACAAATTAATAGCCTTATCCATGGTTGAAAGCTGATCATTACTACTAGAGCTTTTAGGTTTCAACAGTTACATATCTGTTCTCTGCCCAATATTCACTTTTTAAGGATTTTTGAATTTCAATCTTTAGTTGCTACATAAAAAGATACCAGGGCAGGTCCTATGAGGAACGGTTACGGGACCTGAACCTGATCAGCCTCCAGAAGAGAAGGCTGAGGGGGGATCTTGTGGCCTGCTATAAAATAGTCAGGGGGGATCAACAGGCACTGGGGGAGCCGCCAGGAGTGACCAGGAATAACGGTCACAAGCTGGCGGAGGGAAGGTTTAAGTTGGACATCAGGAGGCGCTACTTCACGGTCAGGGCGGCTAGGGTCTGGAACCAGCTTCCAAGTGAGGTGGTGCAGGCTCCCACCCTGGGGGTTTTTAAGAGGAGGTTAGATGACCATCTTGCTGGGGTCGTTTGACCCCAGTACTCTTTCCTGCCATGGCAGGGGATCGGACTAGATGATCTGCCCAGGTCCCTTCCGACCCTAGAAACTATGAAACTATTTTGGAAGTGCATCTTACAATTACCTTTTTATCATGTACTCTCTCCAAATCAAGTCTTTCCTGTTGAAACTTGTTTTCTTGATCCTGTAAATTAAGAATTTTTTTTTTAATAGGCAAGCCACAATTTCTGTAACTTTTCTAATACACAGTTATTTGAAGATGCCTCTGAAAACAGCTGTGAGAAGACACAGGTCAAGTTTGGCCTTCGTCCATAACTCACAAGCGCAGGCGACGGGGCAACAGAATTAGAACCTGAGGATGCATAAGAGGGGAGTGCTTTCCTCTTGCTTTACAACAATTCATCCCACCAAATATGAGCAATGTTGAAGTGTTCCAAATATAACAGTAACTAATCCTCCTGTGCCAATAAAATGGCTGCTCTACCCCAAGTCAGGGGACAGGAAGATACGATGCAGGAGAAGAAGATACTTGGGGCTCCAGCAGGGATGCAAAGAATATGTAGTAGAGAGAGGAAAGGAATAACCTGAGTATCTATGAGAATTCAGAACATGTAACTGAATTGTTAAAATATAACAGTAAAAAAATAAAATTATGTTAACTCACACAAATACAAATATTGCTGTGAAAGACAGATACATGATTTACTATTAACTTTACTATATACTTCTCTATAATCTCCCGATACATGCTTTTATTTCAGTTCAACAGAGGGAATTAAGACAAACTGTCACAATATTTCTTTAAGAGGCTTAGTCAGAAATATAAGTTTTACCCTTTTAAATGCAAAGAGATTGATGCCTCTTATTTTCACAAACTCCAAAATTTATCTTAGCTTGGTATTCTATTCATACAAATCATGGGAACGAGGAAAAAGGGCTCACCCTTAGCTGTTGCTGCCTTTGATGTTCTGATTCTTGTAACTGTTGTTTTAATTGAGACACACTGTGTTCTAATTCTTCAATCACATCAGATGCCTGCAGGGATTACAGGAAGAGGGAATGTTTGTCTTGTATTCTCCATTAGCTGAACAGAAGTGACTTGGTCTTTCTTTTTCCAATGTTTCATCAAAAATCAGAAAAATGATCAACTTGGAAAAGAAACTTTTTTTAAACAGCTAGTATTTTTTTGAAGTATTTCTATGCTATTGAAAATATGAATAAGATCATAATAAAAAATAGTAATAGGCAGCTAATTTAATGGAGAAAAAAATCTGAACATAAAATGGAGACAGTCATTCGGTGTTTCCCTAGCAAAGCTCTTAGCATTTTAGTAAATGAGGCCACAACACAGCTGCTGTGGTTGTTCTAGATTTATCAACTGGTTTAGAAGTAACTTCTTGAAAATCGGGACTTTTTTCTAATACATATTTGACCCGACTATGTTGTAGGTACATATACTATCACCAAGTCTTGTTATTTATACAAAAATACTGAATTCTAACATTTTGGAGCTGAATACTGATATGGTCTAGCTTACTTCGCAAAAATTCAAATATACATGAAACAAAATGTTCCATAAATAATGGCTGGAAAATATACTAATTTATACCCAAAGCAAAATATTTTTCTTCATACCACTTCTCAAACTATTTATTGAAGAGACCTCATACAAGCCAGCAAGTCTGTGCTCCAAGTTTTCAAGAGTAGTTTTTTTGGCACCTGAAACCTCACATTCGTACATCCAAGATGAGGGCTCAGCTAATAACTACCTGACATACGCAAATGCCACCTGTGCACACACTTCAGAATCATTGTGCACTCGAATTTGGTAATGCAAATGTAAACCCTAATGCTATAAGCAGGTATGCATGGGAGCACTTTAGGCAACTGAAAAGTCTCACTGACTAGTTATTCACACGCATTAGTGCTTGCAAGATTGAAGAGACCACTTCTAAACATTTTGCCCCTTTATGTACATAAGTGGTAAGCAAACATTTTTATGCCTATTATTCCTGGAAAGCTGTATGCCTGTAAACATACCTTAGCTGCAGAGAGAGCGTGTTCCTGTTTTATAAAATTTATGTCAGCATCATATTTGCTTTGTAGTTGTTGGATATTCTGCTCATAATCTTGTATAATGTGATCCTTCTCTTTCTGAAGTGAGTTGCGCCTACAAGTATTAAAGAAACAATAATAAAATTAGTTCCTAATTTTGGCTAATTTTCTTTTTTGCTAACTTCATTCACCCAGACACTCATCTCATTAAGTGAAATGTAAATAAATAATGAGCGACTAATATATTTGTTTCATTGTGAACATTATTTTGTGTGAAGGCTAAAAAAGCACCAGGGTGGGTAAAATTTTGACTGTAATTTTTCAGGACTGAATTACTGAATACTGATTTCTTTAGAGACCAAAAAAAGGACTATTTCATTCATTACCTTGCCTTCACTTCCTGCAGGTCAGTGCATGCTGCCTGGTAACACTGTTCCAGATCAGTCTTTTCTTGATATAATTTCTGGCGCTGTAAATTACTATTTTCAGCCTCTATGGTCAGCTGCTGGACACGGGCCTCCAGTTCTTTGACCATCTGGTTCTAAAAGAATAGATTATTGTTAAGAAATGAGAGAAATAAATTTGCGTACACTCCTGATGTTATGCACCAGCCTAGAGAAACTAGGTTCTTTGGTGATGTAGAGACACAACAGATAGACTAGCAAAGCTGTCATCAGTCATGACAGGAAGTTTTATAATGTTCTAAAAACCTAAAATAGACATGTTTGAAATAAAGTAGAAATGTGTGACCTCTTCCCCCAAACTTGTACTTACATTCTATAACGTAAGTCTTTTGTAATAAGAAGCAAAGCGAATATTTCAAAGAAAAAAAGACATTGAAAATAATGTCCTGAGCTCTGTCATTACCAGCATGACCAGCACTGACACATGTACACTTTGCAACACACGTCAGAAAAATGAAACTCTGGGCCACTATCAGAAATGTGTGTATGATTTGCTTAATTTTTATGCTTAAAAAGGACTACAGAAATTGGGTAGTCTAATAAGGAATTTAATTAGATTTGTATACATGTTTAGGAGAGTCAGATAATACACTCAGAGTCTGTAACCTTTAAAGTTTTATGGAATCCAATTAATTCAATCTATATATTTTATTGACATCAAATGTTTTATATAAAAAAAATCTAACCAGTAAAATAAAATCATTACCCATGCATATGCCTAATAACAGCTCATTCTTGTTGTCAGTCTCTTATGGTATTACTTCCAAAGGAATAATGCGATATGGAAGTAGGGAAGGACACTTTTTTCATATATAAACTACACAAGCATGCATATTTACATATAAAAATAAAGTGTTGGACTGAAAGATTTAAGATATATTGATAAGGCATATGCTACAGATGGGAGGGATATTAAGAACACTGACTTCTTAGCATAAAAGTTATAATAATACTTAACCCTTTCAATAAGTCTTTAAATCATTCTACAGACATTAATAACCAGGAATCCTGGTTTTCTCTGTTTAATAAATGCAAATTTTCTGGACCCCCCAAAATTCTCTGATTAAAAAACTCAAAATCTGTAATTAAAATGAAATGCCACCATCTATATATATAAATTCATCATGGGGGCTGAGAATGGAATTGGTGAGGCTCTACTCACCAAGGCGCTCCTGGGGGTCACAAAAAATAATGGCCATAAGCTAGCACAGAGCAGATTTAGATCGGACATTAGGAAGAACTTCTTCACGGTTAGAGTGGCCAAGGTCTGGAACCGGCTCCCAAGGGAGGTGGTGCTCTCCCCTACCCTGGAGGTCTTCAAGAGGAGGTTAGATAGGCATCTGGCTGGAGTCATCTGAACCCAACACTGTTTCCTGCCTATGCAGGGGGTCGGACTCGATGATCTATTGAGGTCCCTTCTGACCCTAACATCTATGAATCTATATAGGAGTCAACTGAACACAATGTTTTACTGATCTATTTAACATTTTAAGCAATTTGGAAGCCTACCAATGCCTCAATCACTATCATCAAATGAATTCTAAATACCTATATATTTTGGTATTTGATTTTGGGTTTTATATCATGGAAAATCAGAGCTCCCCCTGCTCCCTTTGCTCACTGGGACACAGGTCCAGGCCCCTCACTCCAAAGCCACAGCCCCCCCAGCCCTGCTAGTGCCCCTCACTCTCTACCCACAGCCCCACAATCCTGTTGGTGTACCTCACTCCCCAACCATACCCCCCCCAGCCCTGCTAGTGCCCCTCACTCCCCACCCACAGAACCCTACCTCCCAGCCCCACCAGAGAGGGCCCACAGCTGCCAGGTCTACAGGGCCAGGGGCTAGGTCTACAGCCCCCTGCCCTCCACAGCAGCACCCAAGTCCCGACTGACGCATGCGGCACCTGCTTCGGAGCCTGGCTTCTCCTCCCCCACGAGTAGCGTGGCCATGGTACACAAAAAACCCAGATACTTGCTAATAACGCACGCATTACCCCCTCCCCTTTTTAATTAATAAATGTGGGTATAAGCAAAGGGGGTGGGGGAAGAGAGAGAAAAAAAAGCACATACTGCCCAAGGGAACAAGACAAGTCAGCATACGACCAACAGCAGATCACGTGCGTTCCCATCCCTCTACGCTGTCTCACCACAACTTAATATTTCCTTCTAATGACCCCTTTCCATTTACATTACAAATAGACACTGAACAGTTTGATAGTAAAAAACATTTTCAGAAAATACAACACACAAAATTAAAACAACAGTTGACTCCAAAAAAACAACAAAACTCTTTTTTTCCTCATTATTTCCTAAGCTCATGTTAATGTGTAAGAAGTGAGAAAAGAATTGCTCAGTAGGGTAAGGTGAGAAAAATAAGACACAGATGCCTTGTAGGACGTACAGTCATACTTATTTTTAAGTTAACAATGGTTTGGAAGCGAGGGGAAGTGGAAGAATATTTTCACCCTGTTAAAGGAAAGTAAAAATTCCATCGGTCAACTCAAGTTAGATGCATAATACTTGAATATGCCTGAAGTGGTTTCTGACACACTCATGCAATCAGAATTGTATTACTCAAACTTTGAAAAGCAGCTTAAAATATTTTCTGAAACAGGCTACATAAACCCACTCTCTGTACCAATAGAAAGCCAGCTGCAGAGTATGGTTTGTTCAGACAACAAAGAAAGTTGTGTATTTTACTTCTAAGTTATAGGATTTGTCATATACCGAGTGAAGATTGCTATCCTGTTTTTGATAAACATCAGCTTCAGACATCCTGTACCCAAAAGATTGAGCCATGTGATAAAATAAGGAGGATATCCCACTTTGCCAGCTGCGGTATATTTGGCAAAACATGTATATAATTTCAGCTTAAATAGCCAAAGCAAGAAATGTCTTCAGAGATAACTTTCTGCTAAAATAGCAAGTGAGGCACTAGAAAACTAACTCCAAAGAAATTTCTAGAATGCAATATAATTTTTTTAATATTGACATGAAACAATCTGCAGTATTGAACATTTTAGAACATAATAGTCGTTTTAAATCAGGTATGTTTTTAATAAATTCCATGAAGATTAGTTACTTTATTATGTATGTAAAGTGACTTCATGAGAGGGATTCAGCAAGAAAGGATGTCTTTCATACTTGTCCACGTGAAAGCATAGCTATTTTTGCTATGCTCCTTAATTAAGGACCCTTTTACGAATATTGCTGAATCTACTTTGGTTGCTGTTGAGCTCTCCCCAAA
>NW_005841879.1:1670367-1714341 GCF_000455745.1 Alligator sinensis
CCCTTTTTGAAATATGCACTGAATAACGAGGATCTTTAGACTTGCGCTACACAGATGCTGTAACTGGACATACTCCTACAAGTAGCTGGAGTTTGCACCTGTGACTTGAAAAAAAGACAGGCTGATTAGCTAACATTCAGAGTAATACCAGGTACCTCAAAGAAACAACTACCACTAATACCGATGAGCTGCCCGCTATTATGATCAAACACAAATGAGGACCAAGGATACAATAATACAATGTATTCTGTGTAGACAATGAAGGTGCCCACAAAAAGCCAAAAAGCAGGATCACAACCTAAATCATTGGCAAAGCCAGCTTGATTCCTTCATTCCTACATTTTTTTTCACGTAAAAATCTGTATCTTCTTCAAATAGGAAACACAGTGGCAAAACAGTTAAAGCACTTTGCTTCTCCCATGATGCAAGTTAAAGCCCTGCAGTGGTCTCTGGCCTTAACCATGCCTTGTGTGC
This sequence comes from Alligator sinensis, assembly GCF_000455745.1. Taxonomy (NCBI): domain Eukaryota; kingdom Metazoa; phylum Chordata; order Crocodylia; family Alligatoridae; genus Alligator; species Alligator sinensis. The sequence goes on from NW_005841879.1 coordinate 1,670,842, forward strand.
CCTCACCACGCTAGCCCAATAGGCCACGAGGCATATGAAGACCTGTGATTTCTGTTGCACTAATTTAAGTTCAGACTGATTCTACTCACTGATGGATTTAGACCATTAACTCGTCCGTTAATCAATTATTTACACAGTGCATGTATCCCCACGTATTTCTCCCTCCCTCCAAATACCTCTTTTACACACACTGGCTAACAGACCATTGCTATGGATAATGGGAAGGTAAAGCCTATGATAAAGATAACTGAAAATGTGAGGCACAGAAGAGTGGGTAATAAAACTTGAAAGCAACAGCTGTAGATGACAAACACATGGTCCCTTGTCCTACATTTCATATCAAAGCTTCCTTCACTTGAAGCCTAATTTAATATATTTTTATACAGTATTTCTGTAACTAGTAATCCACTGCTGCTTCCATGCCTTACAATTATAATGACAAATCACACAGACTTCATAACCACTGCTTTGTGCCCTAAATTATTGTAAGTATTTTTTCCAGGAAACAAATACACACTTTATGGAGGAAAATATTTGTCAATACCATTAAACAAAAGTTATAGCATTCAGCCAATTCACTTCTTCATAATAAATGGCATTCTTGACAGTATGAACCTCTATGCAAAAGGAAAAGAATCTGAAACAACAGAAAAGAGAAACTAATTTCCAGTGACAGTCTAGTCTTTCATCTTAAGCCATGCCTTGAACTCTACCTTGTTTAATTATTAAATCAGGAGCTGCTCAGCAAGATCTGTCTCGTTTTGATGGTTCTTAAATTCAGTGCTGCTGACAGACTGTGTCCATTTCCCCCCATATTTACTGTTACCTCTGACAAGGTCTGAATGCTAATTTTTAAATTCAACATTCATTAATAACAGAATTAAGTTTTTTGTCTGACATTGCTCCTTAGCTCATTCAAGTTATCACTCTTCTTTGTCTTCTCTTAACGGAAAGTACAAAGTACCACCTTGGGAGCAACTCTCCGGTTTTAGATAACAAATTTTTACTTTATAAACTATATACACAATAAATGGACTCCAAAGGTGTCACTAATACATTGTACCATTTTGGATTTTAACAATGTACAGTGGAGTCCACCCTAAAGTTTAAGATAGGGAACGAAGAATGAATCGTTTTCTTAGAGTATACTAACACATATGTTACTGAGGGTTAGTTACCTACTGCTGCTTTCTTCAGAAGATTTTCTACCACCACTAGACTTAACAAAAAGGAAAAAAGAAACAAAAAGTCAAGTGTGGGTAGGCTTCAACACTTTGGGGAGGGCATTATCATTGATGCCAAAATCAGTACCCCCTGGAAAGCAGCAGCAGTGCCTTCCACATATGTGGCTCTCAACATTTGAGACATGGTTATAAAAATGCCACTCTGATTACAGATATCAGACGTAGGTATTTTAACCCTTCGTTTGTGAGAAGAGGCCTGAAAAAGATTGAACTGGAGGGCAAAGTCCAAGTACCAACGGAGGTATGCTTTCCTGATGCTATTAATAAAAACCTCAAAGTCTGTTCTAGTTCATCGTCCTGATCATCCTTGGAAGAAAGAGTATTCCCCCAAAATGAAAAAAAAGGAAAACAAAACAAAAACTCAGGATTTCCTAACAAGCTAGTCCACAAGAAAGGCATAAATCAGGTAGAGTTTCTTTATGTGTATTTTAAAGATAACGGTAGCTATAACAACTGGATAAATCTTTTTTATGAAGTATAAATCTAAACAGTTAATTAACAGGGTTGGTGTTTTTTATGTCTGGACCAGAAACCGAGTAACACTTGGCATTCTTTGACTATACACATATTTATCTTCATAAAATTGTTTGAAGTACTGTATACTTCAGTTACCATTTATGTTAGACACAAATTCCAGCTTAGATTAACTGCCAGAACATTGTCCTTCACTGGATGATGGACAGCGACAAGAGTGAGACAATTCTTCAGAAGTTAAATTGCTTCCCAACCAAGGGATTTAATAAAGTCCCCTCCACTGTTGATAAATGTAATGTCACAGTGTATTGTCTGTCAACACTCAAACCATTTTCCCTTTAGGCGAGAAAGGAACGCCTTAAAAGCAAAATAAGTTCCTTTTAGCTCTAAAGACATCGGAATATTCATATTTTCACGAGTTTTCACAGATAACTGTGGAGTCAGTTGAGGAGAAAAATGAAAAAGTACAAGGAAAGGGAATGCTGTGGGGACAATGGCAGGCAGCAGAACGCAATGATGCACTGTGTTTCTCTGCTTCTCAAAAACTCGCCGATTTGAGGCAGTTGGACTTCACGTCACAGGAAAAACAACAGAGCTGTTCCCGAGAGAGAAACAAGTGAAGTGAACTAGTTACATTTGGTGATAAATTGATGGATCATCAGCATGTCCTTAAGTGTGATGTTTAACTAGAAACAAATGAAAAAAGCACTCCGGGAATGGAAAGTCAACTTTTCAATGCTTCCGTCAACATCTACCAACGAATCAGCGTAAAAAAAATTAACTCTAAGAAGACGACTCTTCATTTAGAAGCATCAGCGTATTAAAAATAAGCCCTACGTCAGAAACAAGCAACCTTTTCCTCGCCATGGGTTCAAATAACCTGGCTCTGGTCCACTGAAGGCCAAGTGGCTTTGGCAGAGGGCTTCCCTGAGCTCATGCTGGGGTCAGGCGACTAGGAGCCCCAGACCCCAGCTAGGGCATGAGCACAGTATCCAGCTGCTGGATTGCTGCGCTGGGCCCGGGTATCTGCAGACTAAATCCACATTGCCAGTGCTTCTCCCCACTCCCCCTTCCCACTACAGCTGTGGTGTGAGCACGGCTGGAAGCCCCCTTGACCACAGCACAGCTCCCCACTGCCTGGAAGCTGTGCCTGTGCTGCACCTGGGAAATGGGGGAGTGGTGGAAAAGCAGCAGCAGTGATAGCATGGATGTAGATGGCAGATGTCTGGTCCAGGCGCAGTTCCCCACTCACTGGAAGCTGAGTTGACACACCAGTCAGGGAGCTGGGGGCTGGGAGAAACAGCTGTAATGCACAGGTAGGTCCCACTGTGTAGCCCTGGCACAGCTGCAAAAAAAGCCGCCCACCAGTGTCATATCACTGAAAACACTTGACCCATGCTGGACCGAAGCTGGGACACTGGGGACAAGTGTTAGTAGTGTGGGTACGGCAAAAGCTGCCTGGCCCTGGCACAACTCCTCGCTGCCCAGCCCAGGAATGGGCATGTCCCTGAGGCACAGGCAACACCCTTCAGCTCCACAGGCCGGATCCGTTGACCAGATGTGTCCGACTCCTGCCCTACACAGATGTTTAAAAAGAAAATACACAAGAACTGGAAGACAAATTCAACAATGCTTCGTCTCCACTGAGACAACCCTGGTGTAATTCCCTGTCCTTCTTCACATTCTCTGGCTAAATATTCTGCTGCAGAAAAAAAAAAAGATACCATCTATTCATGATGGAAAAGCGCTGATGGATTTCAGTGAATTTCATGCAGTCTTTATGTTGTAAGGAATATATTCGGGATTCTGGAATCTCAGAGATGAAGTCTCTCAAAAAATACTTCCTGAGCAACGATCCAGCTATTTTTATACTCCCTGCATAAGCTAGGCTTCTCATTATGTATCTTTTGGACAAGAAAAAAATCTGAATGGTGAAAGCATAACAACCATTTAATTTATTGTCTATTACAGTCAAGTAATTCATAAAAATATTCTTAAGGATTCATTTACACAAAGTCCCTGGCATAAAGCACTAATAAAATGCCTTGCCCACACATGCACTAAATAAATAAGAAACTGAAAGAGAGTAGGGTCATCTTCACGGGACAACAAGTGGAAGCTGAGCAATGAGATGCTCAAGACTTTCATGGATTTAAACTATTAAACGTCCTTTCTGGGCCTAGCCACAAAAGCAATAAAACTGGAAACTAACAGAAACAGCTCAGCATTCTGGACAGGGATCAGCAACAGATAGAGAATAGATGTCTGAGTAAAAAAAATCAATGACAGGAAATATTTTCAGAAAACATTTGCAATCGGTATTCTAGTTCTTTTTCCAATTAAAAAAAAAAGTTAATGGAAAAAATAAATCAGGCTGTCTATTGTAATGAAATGGTCACCTCAGTTACATTTATCATGAACAAATACAGGCAAACAAGCCTATCAGACTATACAGGTGTAGGGAGTCTCAGCATGAAAGCCAAGCACAGACCTCTGCTTTCTCATCCTCACTCCTAAAGATCGCTGCAGAGCAGAGACACATTGGTGGTTATAGGATGGGTTATGGTTCCCAGTCAAGAACAGTCTGCTCTGCAGTTTCCTCAGCTGTTTTTCCCCTAAGGACATCAAATGAACCATTCAAACAAAGGAACTCCAGCCCATGCAAACTCACAACTAACTGGCCTTGCCTTCCCACCCTTGGGAGGGAACCCTGGGGTCAGTGTCACCCAAGGGCCTTCCATCAGACTTCCCTGCTCCTCCCTCTAGTTAGGACCAGCTGCTGGTCTTTAAAAGGGAAGACTGACTAAGGCTGGAGAAGCTTGCAATGCAGCCAACCACAGTGCGCCGGATTTTATCTACCAGTGCTACCAACACAATTCTAAAGCCATAAAATTGATTTTAATTTCATTTTTCACTGTGAGAAGCAGAGAAATAAAATTCAGATATTTCTAATCGGACCTTGTGGGGGAAAAAAATGCATTACTCAGACTCTGGAACCAAAACAGCGCTTCTTCTATTATTCCTTTGCAGAAGCAATTTTAAAGTGTTCCAGCATGATAGTATAGTATCTGAAACATTTTTCTACAATACTTATGCACACTTTTGCAGGGGGACAAAACAGAAATAAGTCTTTTCAGTCCTGTTTTTCTTATGCACTGTTTTAAGAAATCAAACATGCCAGTATCCAGAGATGTATGAAGCCTGAAGGCTGCAACAAATATTTGTAGTCCTTATCAATTCGCAAAAAACTTACAGTTGCCTTTATCTGTGCTAAGTACTCTGCCTCCATTTTACTAAGACGTGCATTTGTGTCCTCCAGCAGTTCTTGGATATTTTCCGTGTGTTTCTTCTGAATATCAAACTTTTCCTTCTCCATTTCTGCCACAGCATTGTGAAGCTATGTTTAAAAAAATGTTACCAGGTTATTCACTGATTTAAAAGACTGTACAGCTGGCATTTTTTAACTTGATAATAAAACCAGGTCATTTTTCCATTCATCCTTAAATGGTAATAAAATTTATTGTACCAATGTTCCAGAATTAGAAGGAAGAAATAATAATAATAAAAATAAAAAAGAGTAATGCTTAAGAAAAGCAAAGAAATATAGTCACATTTTCTACCATTCATTTTGTGATATTCTGTTTATGTTTAACATTTAAATTGATCATCACTTTTCATGTGGAGACTTCTTAATTTATTACTATAGAAACATTTTGTTCCCCTGAACTGTTTTCTTTACTTTAATTATTTCCATGTCTAGAATTTCTGTGGTTTGAAACTTAGAAATATCCACTTACCTTTCTAGGTTAGAAGCTTTAAAACTACATGATACAAACACAGTTACCTAAAAAGAAATAATCTCCTGTCTAACTAACCAGACCCAGATTGGCGACTTGATGATACAACTTTACTATTTGTCACTCAAGCTTCAAACAAGCTCTTTGCATTCAGGAGGATGACCTACCAAAAGAATATGCAATGATGCACAAATGGACAATGTTCTGCAAGCATTCTCTGCATGCCAATGTATTCCAATTTTTATAATTAAATATAAATACCACTCAAAAGTCTCTCTCTTTTGCAAACAGGCTAGTGAAAAAGCAAAACTGGGTCAGTCTTCTTATGTGGTGCCTGAATACAAGCTAATAATTTTGAACAAATGATTAATATCATAGGCCAAAGTATGCAGTATTGTGAGATCACGACCACCATTTCATAGTCTTTGCTGTATGCTGTGAAATATTCCCCGAAAATGGTTAGAATGAAAAAGAAATCTGCAGCATAAAAATCAGTGTTTCTCAGCTCTAGAAACTTTGCTGAAAAGAACACACTTTAGAAATAATCTTACAACAGAAATACAAAGCACCAATCTCTACTCGCAGGGATGTAAAAATGGTTTTAAAAAAAAGTTAAAAGATTAACACATAGCAAAAATAGGACAGTCTTTGAGAAGTTTCTCAAAAACGTCCCACCTATATGATGTACCAAATTCCACAACAATGAAATATGGTAGCATTTCATCATTGGTTCAATTTGTTTTATTGGAATTAACCAGGGTATTATTAAAAGGTTATAAATTTGACTTCTTGATTAAAAACCGGGACAGATTAAAAAAAATCAGAAAATGTAACTGATGACACTTATTATTTTGAAGGACAATCATTATTACTTGAATCAACCCAGGTTTTTGGCTCCAAATCATACTGGATATACAGACTCTCTGGTTTCACCACACAGCATCAGCAAAATGAGCCCAGTGTTTCGTGAACAACTTGACTTCTGTACAAAAAAGGATGGTGATGACATATGTAAGCAAAGATCAGTGTTTATACTAAGGAAAAATGGGCTGAAGGGACAAAGTAAAATTAAAAGTAAAATCATAAAAACACTTTACCTGTCCATTTTTATTATATTTCTTTGAAAGTTATACTATTAATCCTTTTTCACAGAGGTAACATGACTTTTCACATTGCCCGTTTGTTTTGCAGATGAAAATATTGTGTTTGTTTTTTGTTTGCATAATGGTATCAACTGATGACAAAGACAGCTTTGGGAATAGCACCTGCTAGTTAATTGTTCGTGCAGAGTAAGAATGACCACCTCAAGGTCAGGGTATTGTTCTTCTTAAAAAAAGAAACATAAGCATTCTTTCTTCAACTTCTTTGATACAGTGAAAAACATTTATGAGCAATCCCTCTTTGGTGACAAGAATTAAAAAATAACAAGGCCCTTTGTTCATAGGTACAGGCTCCAAAAGTAAAATGAACACCACACCTATAAGGGAGGTGCTATGTCCTTTCAGCAACCTTTTCTTTTTCAAATGGCTTATCTGAATATCTTTCAATATTCTGGAGTCAGAGCTGTATTCTGATAGATGCCTTGCAATATCCATGAGTGCTGCCTTAAATTGAAAAGTGAATTGTTATATATTTTTTTATTTGCATGTCCGTATACAACTAATTATTCAAGAGAGTCATTGTGGCAACCAGAGGCAGCAGTTCACCACTTTAAAATTCCAAACCAGTTGAAGGGGAACAAGAAGAATCTGAAGGACACCTTCCTAATGGCTCCTACAGCTAGATCGACTGTCAAAAGGGTGACACAGAAGCAGAGGACAGCCTGCAAAAAGACTGGCATTTACTCAACTGTTCTTGAGGGCGGCATCTCTATATAGCATTTTCAACTCAGAGACAGGATGTAATGGTTACAGGTACAAAATGAAATAATAAATTTGGCACAGGCTCAAATTTACCCAGATCTCTTGTGTGAAAAGTCTGCAAATTAAAACTAGCAAATTAGACTCTAGAAGGGAAAAAAATAATACAGGGAAATAACTTCAAAAGTGATATATTTCCTTTTTTATTTTTTAATGAATTGTTATCAAGTTGATGAAATATACATTTGATCTTTCTATATTTTTACTGACAGAGGTCTTCAGACTTAAAAAAAAAAATAACGCGCTGTTCATTACCCTTTTTTCCCACTCGTTGTTCAAAGAATCTGTGCTTTGCTCACACAACTTCTTTAATTCCACAATCTGCTTTTCCTTCGCCTCTCTGACAACTTGTGACTCGCGAACAAGGGTCTGAACTGTCATAAAATAAGAAAATAAATATACCAATTCAAAAAATGCCATTAGGATTCTTCTGATGTTGGTAACATGCAATCAGATAACTCCAGTCTTTTAGCTGACCCTACTTTCTGATAATTTCCTGCTCGTAATAACATTTTGTGCCTGAGACAATATGTGTGTGCATGTGTGTATACTTCCTTACAAATGTTTTATTTCAATTCTATGCCATAAAGTTGAACGTTTTAATATGAGATGTTCTTACAACTTTACTTTTTACTTACCTTTTAATCAAGATTTGGCACGCTGAATATTTTTAAACTTAGAAGAATGGCAGAAAGATGACAGGAAGTTTACATGCAGTTCTTATATAGTTTTAGACCAGGGGTAGGCAACATTTTTTGGCCGGAGTGCCAAAAAACCCACAATGTCTACCTTGTAAGGTGTCAGAGTGCTGGCATGCCAGAAAAACAAAATGAGGGGGGGGGGCACGGCCTGCAGTTACATGGCATGATGCACTGCATATTAGTATGTTTAATAATCATAAATGTTGCCTTTGTTGTTGTGTATTCCTTTTTTGTTGAGCATGTTGCAATGAGAGAGAGAGAAAAAAGAGACAAATAAAAGAAAGAGGAGAGAGAGAGAGAGAGAGAAAGAAAAAGAACAAAGAGAACCAGACACATGCACACAGAGAACCACATGCACAAACACAGGGAACCAGAACACACCCAAAACAGACACATGCACGCACACATCCAGACCCAGACACATGTGTGCACACAGACGCACAGAACTAGACACAGGCAGACAAACACACAGAGCCAGATGCGCAGGCGCATGGAGCCGGGCTCCTGGGCCACTGGACAAAGTCCAACCCAACCATGCCTTGGTCCCGCCAGAGCCCCTGCGCTTCCCTGGGGAGCCAGCCCCCAGGCTGCAGCACAGCTGGCTGAGGCCCCGGCCCAGAGCCTGCCCATCAGCCCAACCACCCACGCACTCCGCACAGCTAAGCCTGCAAAAGGTGCGGTGCTCCTGGCAAGGGGCAGCGCCAACCTCATCCTGGTGGGGGGCTGGGCTGGGGCTGGGCTTGGAGCGAGTGGGAGTCAGGCAGGCTCAGCTGCAAGCCCTTCTGCAAGCAGACCAGGCTCCGTGGTTGGCAGCAGCTACCAGAGCCTGGGCTAGCTGCAGCCAGGAGGCTGCCAACAGCCGGCTCCAGGCTCCAGCATCAGCTCCATACTGGTGGGTGCATGTACACCTTGGAGCAGACAGCGGGGATAGGGTCTGAGGCAACACGGCCCTCCCACTGTCTACTCTGAGGTGCATGTGCAGTCGCTGCCAGCATGGAGCTGATGCCAGGGCTGTGGAGCCTGGCACAGCTGTTTGCAGCCTGCCCACTGCTTGCTGCAGCTGCCCAGAGCCCAGACTGGCTACAAACAACTGCACCAGGCTCCAGAGCCCAGTCATCAGCTCTGTGTCAGTAGTGGGGGAGAGGCCTGGGGTTGCGCTGCCTCAGGCTGCTCCCCCACCGTCCGCTCCAAGGTACACGTGCACCTGCCACGGAGCTAATGCTGGAGCCCAGAGCAGATGTTTGCAGCCTCGTGGCTGCAACTGGCCCAGGCTCTGGGTAGCTGCTGCCAAACACAGAGCCCAGTCTGCTCACAGCAGGGCCTGCAGCTGCCCAGCCGCCTGCTGGGAGCAGCCCAGGCTTCGTGGCTGGCAGCAGCTGCCTAGAACCCAGGCTGGTGGTGGTGTGCTGCACAAAATGGCCTCGCGTGCTGTGCTCGGCACACGTGCTGGCGGTTGCTGACCCCTGTTTTAGACAGTCTTCAAACAATGTTAAGACTGTTTTTGTGGTGTTTCTAGCCTCTAAACAATTCTGAAGGGCTAAACTCAACAATATGATGCTTTCTGGAAACAGCAGTGTAGAGTGCTATGGATAAACATCCATATCTAAATGAAAAATTAGGGCCAGCCTTCAAATTCAAAGGAAAGTGAGCATGAAGACCAGTATTTGTTCAGTCATTAAAGGATACAGAACCACCAAAATGGAATGCCACTCTTAACGTCACCTTTCTTCTCCAGCTTTCTAATAGTCTCTTCAGCTTCATTCTGTTTAGTTTTGTAAAGAGTCTTCAGTACTTCAATTTCGTTGTTCTTTCTATCCAGAATCTATAACAGAAATTCATAAATTTAAACCTGTGAAACACAACCTACAACCAACATGCAATATAATATATGCAGATACCTAAGAATGGAAGAGGAGGTTTTTTATATAGAAACAGGTAGCCTTCAAGAGATCCTTCTGCCTCACAGAAATAATTAACATAAAAAGTATTATATTTTCCATAACAAATAACTGTAGTGTCAAAGAATGGTTTTAGATGGGAAGCAGGAAGCAGCATATGAAGTAGGGAGCAACAAATGTTAATGTAAATGACCTTAGCATGAACAAAGTGAAGAGAAAGAGAGAAAATGTTATGCATAGGATTGTCCCTGAAAATAATGATTTTTTCTTTCCATTATCAAAAACTCTTCACCAACTATATCCAGATTTTTTAAATAGAAAGGTTGAGAGACAGATAAGGCTCGTTGGGTAGATGTGATCTCTTTTATTAGACCAACTAAATATTTAGTGCTATCCTTTATTAGATCACCTAACAACTATTTAGTTGGTCTAATAAAGGATATCACATCTACCCAAAGAACCTTGTCTGCCTATGTCCTTAGACCAACACGGCTACAACCAACAACCCTAAGGGTTCTGAGAGTAACTCCAAACATATTGCTAAGTACTCAACCAATCCCTTTGGGATCTCAGGGAAAGGTGTGGGGGAGTCCATTAACACAGTGAAGACAACAGTGAGATAAAAATCAAGAACTGAAACCTAGGCATTCATTTGATAAGCATTTTAAAATAGGGTAATAGGAAAGTAGGGCTGGAAGGGACCTCAAAAAGTCATCCAGTCCACCCCCTGCTCAAGGCAGCATCATCCCTGACCATATCTTCCTGGCTGAGTGTCTAACTTAGTTCTGAAAGTTTCCAAGCATGGAGATTCCACAACATTGCTAGGTATCTTGTTCCAATGCCTGACCACCCTCAGATTCAGAGAGTTCCTCTTAAATCTCCAACCTAAACTTCCTCTACTGCAGGCTGAATCCATTGTTTCTAGTCCTGTCCCCTGTGGCCACAGAGAAAAGCCCATCTTCATCCTCTCTATAATCATCTTTAGGTAGTTGAAGACTGTTATCAAATCCTGCCCTCAGTTTTATCTTCTCTATGCTAAATAACCTTATCTCTTTCAGCTTTTTCCTCCTAAGTCAGGTTTCCCATGCTCCTGATCATTTTTGGTGCTCTCCATTGGATTCTTTCCAATTTGCCCACCTCCTTCTTGAAGTGGGGGGCCCAAATGTGAACACAGTACTCCAGGTGAGGCCTTGCCAGCATGAAAGAGTCACTTCCCTTAATTTGCAGGTGACACTCCTAATACAACTTAGTATATCATTGACCTTTTTTTGCAACAAGACCACACCCATATTCAGTTTATAGTGTATTACCATGGTTCTCAACATTTTGTAGACTCCAGGCTCCCTTCAATACACTCAAGGCACCCCTCAGAAAATGTCAGCTCTTAGCTTTCACTTTTTTTAACTATAGAAAAATACTTTTTTTCTGAAGTCAAAGTGGGCACTTATGAGGATGTGGGATTAAATTATATTCTTCATATATAATACATTATTTCTTGTGGTGCACGCAATTCTATTAAAATATTAGTCTCTCTTCTTTCTGTTTGATTTTTACTGCACCATACAGTTTAATTAGAAGCATCTCAAATTTTCAATAAGTTGCAGAAATATATAAAAAGAAGTTCTGCTTTATTACATATTTGTATGATGGCAAATGACAATCTGTTCCATACATTATACAAATATACTTATCACTAAGCTTCTAGAAAACAAGTGAATTTACAGTACTCTACTATGATTATTGCATAAATAAAAATACAATTTGCATATTTGTTGTACATATGGTTACAGTTTATATTTTAATATTATGAACAATGTTTATCTTAATGCTTTAAATATTTTATACCAATGCCAAAAAAAAAGCTCATGTCGTCAGAAGTGTCCACCTCAAAATAAAATACTACTCCCACCTACTTGAAATGGTTTATATCTTTAAATACTATGATGCTATTTAACCATCTCTAAAACACCCCCATCATGATAAAACAAACTTCAAAAGATGAAATCTTAACAGCAGTTCGAAAAAGACAACAACTAAGGCAACGAGAAAGCATCTCAGCTATTCCTTATTCTCACAAAGATGTTTCCTTTAGATTCTCGTCTTGGCGAGCTAGTTACACTTGCAAGCACTGAGAACAGATGACCCAAATATGCACCTGACCAAATATTAACATCCTTTTAAGGATGCTTTGATGTGTCATAGTGTTGTGTCAACTGACTTCCTCCAAGTCTGTGACTCAGTTTTGAGGGGGGAAAAAACAACAACAAAAAAAGGGACGTTGTAACACTAAACCTAAATTAGGAAAAATTCTTGTGAATCTGATCCTTTAAGATACTGAGCATTTGACTCTCACTAAGTCCATGAAAATAAAGGATGATTAGGACCTTGCAAGAACCACACAGGACCTTGCAGGACTTGACCCCACGTGTTAAAAGCTCGGCACCAAGATAAACAGTATTGGGTGAGAGTCTTTCCTTTAAACTGTTTCTAAATGGTGTTTTGTAATATAAGATCAAATCCAGTCTAATATAACTGGATTACCTAATTATACAACTGTAAAAAAATGCAGATGTAAGACCAAGTGTTATTACTGTACTATATGAAAACACACTGAAAACTCATTTAAACTATTAAAATAAAAGAAGATTTTTAACTTAAAAAGTTTGACAACTTTTGATAAGAGCTAATGAATAGAAATTCAAAAAAAGCTGGAATTTGGAGAAAAATAAGAAGCTGGCCTTTAATTAATGATAAAGTAATAGGATTAAGTTTCACTAGGAGATGAAGTTTGATTCTTTTTCACATTCAACAGAAAGTGTTAGATTGTGAAAGCAAATCTTCTTGAAAATATATATATCTAGAATAACATTCCCTCGATCATTATTTTCACAAACACATATTTCCATTCCAAATTCATGCAAAAATAGATCTTCCTTTCATAGCAGCTTTTGCAAACTACAACAAAGCATAAAGTCTTATTTTAAAGCAAAATGAATTATTATTTTGAAGATGCTACAGAAATTAAATGCGGCTCTGGATTATTTCGTAATAGTTATATAGTATATAAATATGTATAAATATGTGTAATGTAGAACATACTTTTGGAAATAAATTCTACACACTTCTTACCTTCTGAACATCAGCATCATGTTTTTGCTGTAATTTAAGTTTTTCTTCATGAAATTTAGCTTCCATTATTTTTATTTTCATTCCCAGCTTTAAAAGAAAACAATCATATTGTTATTAATGCAAGTAATTATACTTTGACCTTTACAAAAAGTTTTCTGATTATGCAAAGAAAATTTTTCCTCCCCCTGCCCCCTACCCCAAGTAAAATGCACATGAAAAATTCAGTTGCAGTTCTACTGCGTAAATGTTATAAAAGGTTTTAGTTTATTTTGAAAAGAAAACTATAAAAGATTTTACTTGATAATAGAGACAACTGCTACTGCCCAGAAAACTAATCTGTTTTTAAACAAACATTACAGGATAAAAGCTTTAGCATTTGTGCCAATACATAAATTATGGGTAAAAGCTCTAATTTTCTGGGCAGGTGTTTTTTTAAGTTATACAAAACAACAGGTATATCCTGCAGGTCTCATTTATTCTGGGAAAGTTCATAATTTCAGAGATTTCTTATTATAAACAAAATTTCTTTGTAATATTCTGTTACACTTCCAATATGATTTAAGAGCATTGCTGGTGAATCAGAAGACAATAATACAAATTTCTTGCTTTTGCTTTTTTTTAGTTCAAAATACTATATCTAAAACTTCCCTCTGCCACAATATTTCTATCATGTCTTTTGAGGACTGTGTTAAGGTCTGATACATATTTTACATCCGTCTTCTAAAAGGAGTAATGATAATTTTGGATCCATATTCTGGCTACCCCCTTGCGTCTAGTTACTTCTGCTACTCAGGGACAAAGCTGCCCAAGCACAACCAGCTCTAACAATCCCTGGTCTTTTCATAATGGACAAATCAGTGTCAGACAGGGGGTGTTGGGCGGCAATGCCTGATCAGCAGAAAAGTTATCTGGGAGCACGTCTACATGAAACATTTACTGTGGGGCTGCCTAATTAACTCCAGAGTAAAGTCTGCACATCTACGTGTTGGCCCTATTAGGTCTCAGTAAACTGATACACACTGCCGTAGGTTAGTACTTGTAAATACAAGTACTATCCCGTGGCAGTGTTGTTTAATGTGCAGCAACACACGTGTAGATGCTGACGGGGCTAGCTGGGGCACAAAGGCGCTTCAGTGAGGGCTAGCCCTACACTAAAGCACTCTCATGCTCCAGCCAGCCCCTCTGCAGCACGCTGAGCAAGGCCAAAGCAGGCCTGGGCTGGCAGGCTGACCCCCCCAGGCCCTCTGTCAGCCAGGGCTGCTTTAACCCAGCTCAACATGGAGCCCGGGAGCAATAAACTCTGGCGTGATAGGCACTGGAGTTTATTGCATTGCATTAATTTCACGTGTACATGCACCCTGGGAAACTGCTCCTGCCAGCATAACCTAGATCAGCTTTGAGCTAATTTAAGTAATGCTGGGGTGTAACCTGCTCCCCATCTTGACGCAGGACTTCAGCAAAGTTAAAATCCACACTCAGATCCTTCATAGCTTAGCTGGACCCAAAAATCTGGCATACAGATTGTGTTGGATACAGAGTTAGGCAGAAGACAGGTCAGTGTGGCACCTTACAGACTAAGTCGTTCAGAGGCATGAGCTTTAGTAGGCAACAGCCTGCTTCACCAGATACTAGGCTGCTCTGCCTTCTGCTTCACTTCAGACTGACACAGATAACTCTCTCTAAGACAGAAATGATAAATTGAATTATATGATATGATGAGAGGCTGAAAGCCATAAGACTCTTCAGCCTGGAAATGTGCAGGCTCAGGGGTGACCTGGTGACAGCCTATAAGTACATGAGGGGTGTACATCAGGACCTGGGGAACGTCTGTTCACCAGAGCACCCCAAGGGATAACAAGGTCAAATAGTCACAAACTTCTCCAAGACCATTTTAGGCTGGACATATGGAAAAGCTTCTTTACTGTCTGAGCCCCCAAGGCCTGGAATAGACTGCCGCCGGAGGTGGTGCAAGCACCTACTCTGGACTCCTTTAAGAAATGTTTGGATGCTTATCTTGCTGGGATCCTATGACCCCAGCTGACTTCCTGCCCTTTGGGCAGGGGCCTGGACTCGATGATCTTCCGAGGTCCCTTCCAGCCCTAACGTCTATGAAATCTATGAAATGCCAAAGAATCAACAAATGTATTACACATTAGAGGGGTTTTTTTTCATTTTTTGGTATACATAAATACAGTAATTCAGGAACCAATCCCCATTTATTTTACAGAGAGACAAACATAAACAAGACAAGAAATGTGTTTACTAGCAGTTTGCTATACTAAGAATTCTCTGTTTCACTTACCACAAATGAATACAGTATCCCAAAAGGACAGAAAGCATGGGATTTACAAGTGCTTTTGGAGTAAAGTGGCAAAATGCTACCAGAATCTAAATTCATGACGTATTTTTCAATTTTATACAAAATGTTTTTCTGTGCTGCATACTTCATTTGTAACATATATGATGTTATCCAATAGTCTTCCAGGGTGCATAGCTAACTGATGAAGTGGGCTCTTGCTCTCAAAAGCTAATGCACCTCTGATTCACTTGGTCTATAAGGTACATACATACAGCCTGTCTTCTATGTGTGATATTGTCCCTTGTTACTGGTGATACAAAAGAGAAGCTAATAAAAGGCAAGCCAAATTGTCAACTATTAATTTTCAAACCTTTAAAAGGGGCAGATCAGAATGTTTTTATACTGAATTGATTTTTTACTTAATATAATCTTTAGAGTTAAGACTAATTCTGAATTTGCAATGGCTAGCTGGAAAAAATTACTACAATAGTTTGTATGAGAAGTTTGATATTCAGTTCCACATTCTTGAGGCATCTGTACCATACAGACTCCTGTATTACAGTAATTTTTTAAAACATTAACTGAAGCATTTGCTTTGAAAATCATAATTTCTTAGTAAAAAAATCTTAAACATCCATCATTTTTTCACTTAAGGAGAATATCAAACCTTAAGAGTGGGCCGGTATAAGGACTATGCACCACTTCAATCCTATTTATGTCATATTCTGTACCCGAGAATAATATTTTTTCATTACACATACCCTGGGCCAGCCTTTGCACACAGATCATCTTCATTCTCACAGTATGTTGGCAAATTAAAGCCTGAGAAATGGACATAAGGTCAAGCAATAAATCTCACTAAGGTTGGGGTAATGACGCATGATGCAGATTGAAATATGGAAGCAGCTTTGTCCCTAATTTAGACCATTTTATTAGACATCTACTTATACAAGTGTACAGTATTTTGAAACAAAATATGAGAAAACTTAAGTGCACATTTGTATTTAGGAGGACATTAATCTTCCTTCATTAAATTAAATTCACTTACCTTCATGTTGGGTAGCTGATTATAGTAACTCTTATCTACATGCCACTTTCTGTCTAGTTTTTGTTCTTTTTTACTGGCCTAATATCACATACCGCAAAACATAACACTTTCTACAAACAATACCACAGTGACCCTTTCGTGCCTTTCAGAAAGAAAGTAGATAATAATTTGGACAACTTTGCTTTGCTCATCTTCATGAGGAAAGCAATTGCTAGCTTATGTACTGATTGATGTCCATCTACACCAGTGGTTCTCAACATTTTTAGACCCAGGGCACCCCTCAGTAACTTCTGTGAATTTAGCAGCAGCTTCCACATAGCCCCTCCTTTTCCCTGCCCAAGGGAGACAAGCCCTCCCGCTGCCCCACTCCTCACCTACATTTGCCTTAATTCATGAAGCCAAGGAGTGCTCAGGTTGAGAATCACTGTTCTGGTGGCTCCAGGTTTGCATGGATCAGCTGAGACACTTAAAAGGGACCTGCTTTTCCAGAGATGCTGAGCTTCAGCTCCCTGCCAAGGGTGGCTCCTCCCTGTGCTTGGCACTATCCAGGATGGCAGCATTTGGGGTTAAACCATCCCTCAATGTGGTTCACGTACACAGCAACCTGACTCCCCGGAAACAGCTTCCTGAGGACTGATAGCAGACTGCAGCTTCCCCTACAAGAACCTCTCTCCTGCTCCAACTTCCCACTCTCGTCACGTCCTGCTCCTGCGAGCCAGCTGGCCTAAGGGAGAAGCTGGGGGGAGAGCCCAAGCCATCAGTCTGTGGAGCCAGTGTACCCCGCTCCTCCCACTCAGACAGGTGTGTTTGGAAGTGGCAGGTCCAGGGAGCTTGAGGGAACCACGCTGCCCAGCCTGTCCAAATGCTGGTTGCTGTGCAGGGTACACAGACTCTGTGTTGGACCCATTCTCCTCCTGGGAACAGAGGGACACAGGCTACTCCCACCTGCCCCGTGTGCCTGTGCTTCCGAGAGACGGGCAGGGTCAGGCCGGGAAGCGCTGTGGCAGGACCAGGGACTCCTCACTGCTTTAGGTTTGTCAGAAAACCCTAACGCACGTAAAAGCAAGCGTTCATGCAGACTTTTCCACTTACACCTGAAACACTGAGAATCGCTGATCTGCACTAACAGTTCAATAAGAATGTATTTTATTCCTGATTAAGTGAAGAGGCAGTTTAAAACAAAGCACATGAAGCTCTAACTTGACATAGAAAAATAATGTATTTTTCACTGAGACATTTATCCATATCTGAAAAGTTTGCAATGAAGTGTGAAATTTAGCCATTGCCATTGACTGAGTATCATTCCTTTGGGTTTCTGTCATTGTTTATTCTCCTTACAAAGACTATGAAGCAATTAAACCCTAAGGCCATGTAAACAATACTGATGTCAAACATCTGTGCTGCCCCTGTTATTTAAAGCCATGGAGAGTGATACCAACAGAACAGGTTTGAAATGACTAGTCACACTTTACTTTCAAAAAATAATCAACAGCAAATAATTAATTATGTTGTGATGGATTATCATCATGCCACTGCACTTCATGTTCTCAAGGCAGCTTAGTATCACAATTTAAGTAGTAAAGCTCATAATCTAACTCTTGGTAGCCATTCTATTACTTTCATCAATCATAGCAAGATATTTCCCCAGTTCTGCCCGCCCCCCGATGTCACAATCTCAGTATTAATCTTTGCTTGCATAAATGTTCAGATACGGTACAATTTATTTGATCTGTTTACATATCTGATGTAAAAACATCTCACTAAGTAGATCACCCATGTTATTTTGTGCCTGGGGAATTACAAAGACTTTGAAGTCCTATTGATCAACTGTTCGCTTGTCTACACTGCGCTGATCACCTTCAGGCCAGAGATGGCTTCTGAAAGGTTTCATGGATATCATTTTTTTGGAAATTTGCCAGAACTGTATATGCTTGCTTGCCAGACTTTTTTTCACTGTGTGTATGAGGGGTGTAAACAATAAAACAGAACTTCAAAGTAAGAACAATGTAGGACAACGTATTGTATTTATCTTACAATATATGACAAAACTTCAAACAGCTGCATAACACCAAAACAAAAAGGAATTATTACTTCACAATGAAAAGTTTCAGTTTCCCATTTTTTGTTAAACAAAACTGTATTCTTGTCCGCACAATTAATACACTTCCACTGAAGGCTATTTACTCAAGTCTTCATATATGAGGTTAAATAATAATAAACAAGAACAGCTTGCACTTGTATAGTGCTTTCATCGGCATGTTTCATAGCACTAAATGCAGGAATACTACACTTTCAGCACCCAGAGGTATACTGTATATAAATACCTGCTTCCCAGGAACATTTAATACTTTTATGAGAAAATCTTGAGTCATAACTGATTGGAAATCCCTTTACTATTATAATTTATTTTCATACATTTATGTTGCATTGAACAGTTCAAAGGCATAATATAGAATATTAAAAACCCCAACTCCCAACATCTAAAACCTTACCATTGCTAACACATTTCTATGGTTTAATGCAATGAATAGCACCCAATAATTACTATGTAGCATGGACATATGAAAGCTAAGGGAGAAAACTTGGCTCCATATGAGTCCATACAAACTCCATTAATTGAAGGTGCTCAGGATCGCATCCTGCAAGCTTTACAAGGCACAACATACGTGCATTTTACAGAAGATGCAGTCCAGTGAAAAAAGTAATAAGAATTCCTCTTCCTGTACTTCATGAAATGAAGAATTTGCAGAGGCCACAGTATCCTGTAGGGAATTTGTATTATGTTTTCTGGGGACATTTTCTCCTACTTATAGCTAACATGACTACCAGTAATAAGATATACAGAAACATTTCTAGAAATATGAATGGATACTAGACAAGAAAGATGAAAAGGTTCTCTGCATCAGACAGAAAACTATAATTAGGCTGCAACAAATGTTAGCTGTTGTACATCAAATAGCTGTCATTTCACTTTTTCAAGATATTTTTGCTTAATTCTATGAAAGAGAAGATAAATGAAGTAAAATGAAAAATAAATGAAAATTAAAAAAATGAAATCCTGAGTTTTTTTAATTAATAAAGCCTTGCTGAAGATCACATAACAAAGCACTGGCAAAGGTGGCAACAAATATGCATTCTTTATGTCTACCTTTTATTTATACAGAAGGTTATAAAATTAGTGTAAAGTTTATCCCCGCATTAATTTCTCTTATTTTTTTCAGTACTGTACTAACATTACAAAATACAGTTATTCTCAAAGCTGTTACAACTATGTGAGTTACACCTTACGTTGTGACCCAGCTACGTGTTCCACCAATTCACAGCGTGAAAAAAAAAGGAATAAGCTACATGGTTATTCCACAAAAAGTGTGTAGTAACTTGGTCGCTTGTTCCAATCACACCATTAACTGAATGTGTGGCCAAGAGCTGCCCTGTGGCTGGGCGCTCCAGCCACTGAAGGGCTCCCAGCCGCAGGGCGCGCCACCCCCTTGCAGTGGTGGCAGTACTGTGACCTGCAGGGCTTGCAAAAGAGAGAATGCTGCCCCCCCTGCAAAGCTGGGGCCCAAGCCCCTTGGGCTGTGGGGCTCAGAGCAAGGAGAATGCTGTCCCTGCTGCAAGACTTGCAAGGTGCAAGGCTTACAGCCGCAGCAGCGTTCCCCGTGTTGTCCCCGTTGTGAGTCCCACAGCCCATGTCAGCTGCCACACGTGGCTACATGGATTGCACGGTAGATCCCATTGCACTTTTACCTGCACGTATAAAGGGGCCCTTAGATGTTAAATGTGTATGTTGTAAAAAAACATTCCACAGACAGAGTTTTATATATTGTGAGAGCTAAGACAGCTAATGGACTTTAAAGATTTGGATGTCATCACCAATGTTTTCATACACGAAAGTGGCCTGCACAAGAGGAAGAAGGGGGAGGAGTTTTAGGTTTCTGGATAAGTCGACAGAAAAGTCTCCAGCAAATAAAAGAATTTCAGCAGAAGACAGATTTGCATGTATCAAGAGCAAACCTCATGTATGACTATTTTGCTTCAAATACAGTGGATTTTAGTACTCTTCCATTGTAACACCAGGCTGTAAGAGCACTTTGTACCCAAGAGCTTAGTGATCTTTATGTCTCAAGCATAAAAGAAAAAAAAAGACACAGACACATTTCTCTGTAAGAGTTAAAGAAGATTCACAGTCCGTGTCCTTTGCCAATGCTAGTTAGTACTATAGGACAGGAGGGTTGGAAGGGACCTCACACGGTCATCTAATCCAGCCCCCTGCTCAAGACAAGATCATCCCCGACTAAACCATCCGAGCTGTCTGAAAGAAAACAAGAGAAAAATCTGAAGTCTTAAAGACGGGGGCTGCTTTACTGTGCATGATTTTACATATAATAGCTTATCCTAATATTCCAAAGAGCTTAAAAACTACACTACATTTAAGTTGCTCCAGCAAAGCCATGTATGACTGCAGTAAAGCTTACACAGCCACACCGAATCTACTTTGCAAATAATTTATCAAGGAACAAGATGAGGGCTTCCTTGACAAAGGTGATACTCTGGTGAGAAGTCAGGTATCCTTCACAGCTAAAGACTTCAAGGAGAGTCCTTGACTTTGAGCAACAGGATGATCAAGCGTAGATATAACATTGCCTTTCCTCCAGGCAACTAACCACTAATCAACTGATGCCCCCCCACTGAGGTTTGATTCATTCCAATTGATGAGTCTGGATTTCTACATATGTAACAAGGAATGTGAGAGACTTTGATGTTTGGAATATTTTTGTTATACATAAAATACTTATTTAAGTATCAAGAGCAGTCTTCTTTCCATTGTTTAAAGCAGCGGGCTCAACCTTTGCTCCCCACAGACCAGATGATGACAAGGGGTTGGTCCACAGGCCAGACAGAGCCTTATGCGCCAGGATCGGGCACTGGAACTGCCCCCACCCTGCCCCACTCACTGGGATTGGGCCCTGGGGGCCTACTACTGCCCCATCTCACCCCCACATGCCAGGATTGGGCCCCAGGAACCCAGTGCCACCCCCACCCAACCCACAGTGGGATTGAGCCCTGGGGCCTGGCCCCATCCCTGAGTGACAGGGTTGCACCCTGGGCCCTAGCACTGCCTCCTCCCAGCCCTCTGTATTGGGATCAGGCACCCGATCATAGCGCACAGACCTTAAGGCTCCCCACACATCCAGAAATTTGGCAGCAGGGGAGCAGTAGCACCATTCCCCCGGCTGCCAAATTTCCAGACTATGGGGAGCCTCATGGGTCACATGCTGCAATGCTGTGGGCCAGATATGGCCTGAGGGTTGGGGGTTATGCACCCCTTGTTTAAAGTGTTTAAACCACCTCCAACAGGTTTCTTTTAGGGGGCTCAGATACCATTTTTTCCTCTTTTCTTGCTTGTTTTATATTTCTAAAACTGTATCAGATTTTCAAACATATCCTACAAATCTAGGGAAATCCTAAATAACATTCTTCCTAGTGGAATGTAATACACAATAAAAACAGGGTTTTGCATTTTCTTGATGTACCACAGTTCAATACTTCAGTACAACAACAAAATTTCTATGCATTGTTTCATTAACTAATGGTACTCCTGAGGTCTGTAATATTAGATGTGGAAAGAAATTAAAAAGAAATTATGCAAAATGTATACTTGTGTTACCGAAGTCCGGTTATAACTGGCATTTTGAATTAGCAGACACATAACTTAAACCTAACACTGCAAAAGTTATTAATCTTATTTATTATGGTAGCATATAAGGGGTCAACTGTGGTAGGCGCATATGACACACTATGGGTTTAATTGTGATACTTTAATTGTGATACTTCTGTTTTAAATGAATTCAGGTTGTTATAATGTTGCATGCCCCACCTGTAGCGGAGAGACGTGAGGATCAGAATGTGCTAAAAAAAAACTGTCTAAAACATGTTTAACAGATGTCAAAGTATAGATAGATAAGAACTGTAAATACCTAGGCAATAAATAGAGCTCTAAACTGCAACAACACTGCAACCTCTCGTGCCTCCGGTCCAGTCCAGCTGGAACCTGGTACTCATGCAGAATTGTGTTGACTTCAAAGGGACTCAGGCATGATCAGAGCAGAGCGCAGGATTATAACCTAAAAAAAGTTCCTAAAAGGAACTTTATTTGTCAGTTAACCTCCCTTCCCAAATGCCAGCGTAAGTGGCAGAAATCAGACTGATCTGATTACGCAGAATAAATCAGAATGATCAAATATAGAAAACTGAAACATAATAATTATATTTCACAATGATCATTCTTTATTCTATGTTTTTATCCGCCATTGGGCCAGTCTTCAATTGCATTCACGTCCGTATTTATTAAAATATCACAAAAAGACATTGTCACTATCTTTAGTTTTCATCTTCAACATGCAGCCATAATATTGGGCATAAGCTTATAATTTTCACTCTGTTTATTATAAAACTATTATGCTGTACGTGAAAAGTTAAACTTAAATAAAAACTGACTTTGAGGTGAAGATTAATAATGCAGCTAGAGATTAATTCCCAGCTGCCTGACAACCATCTGGACAGTCTACTGGTTAAAACACTGGTCTGAATTGCTAACCCACCTCTTTGATCTTTCTCAATGTCTCCAGTGCACATGTACAATAATTAAAGACATAAGCACTGGTAAGAGAAATCTATGGCCAGAATAATTAGCATTAGTAATTATAAAAGGCTCAAAGTCAGTTTGTAAAAATGTGTCTCATGGCTATGCTCTGTGTATTCATCCACTCTTGCTGTATCATGCCAGCCTACCACTAAAATAAGTTTGTTGGGTTTACTATTTTAAACCCTGAGAGGTCAAAGTAAACAGAAATCAGACTTCATGACACTGAACACAATGAGTAGGGACTGGTTTAAATCATGGGTCCAGCTCACTAACATCGTGCCGGGGCTGCCACTTTCACGCCCAGACGTGGCACCTGCCCAACGCCCCCTGATTGGCTGCGGGGACAGATTTAGGGAATGGTTTAATTGCAGCAGCAGAGGTCTTGCTCCTAATGCTTCTGACTGCTGCTGAAAAGCCCGCGCCCTCCCCATGCCTCACTGGGAAAGGCAGGAACAGCAGTAGCAGCCATCTGGCCCGCGTTGTTTCGGACAGGCAGGGATGAAATTCCCTTTTCAAAAATGCCACCGAGCTCTTCGTCTTCACTGCTGATTGGTTGACGCTGAGCTCAGTGGCAGACTCGCTGCTGATTGGCTGGGAGCCCGGCAGAGCAGAACGGTGTTTTTTGTAGCCTTAACAAGGCAGTATCTTATGCCATCTTAATGGGAAGCCATTAAGGCTGGCACATAGTTCCTGCGAAGGCTGCTCGCAGAGGGGGTGGCTTCCCCCACTGGGGACGTTTGGGGCTAGGTAGGTTCTTATCACCTGGCTGCCGACGTTCTCCAGGGCAATGTTGGCAGCCATAAAGGCTCTGATGAGCGTGAATGCCCCCTCTCTCCTTGCCTCACTGCTCTCCACTGTCCTCTTGAACGTGGAGGACATGGTCACCTGTTTCTTGGGCTCACTTTCACCCTGGGCAGCAGCAACAGCCTTCCACTTTTTGTGCTATTTGGCCTCCAAATGCCAATCAGTGCTGTTCTTTCTGCACAGGTCCAACGTCACGTTACAGGATGAGCAGAAGAGCTTGCCACCAACTACATGGAGGGTTCCTGTAGCATACGGCTTTACCTGGTCTTGGGGCTCAGATGTTCTTGGTTTGTCTCATTGAAGGCAGAGAGCAGCATGATTGGAGCAGGGAAGAAAGCAGGCAATGATGTAGCTGCTTGAATAATTGTACCAAAAGCCTCCTGCTTCCCTGACTGGCTGTTCTTATATTTATGTGCGTGTGTGCTGGCTTCCCACGCTCAGTCTCTCCACGTGGTCGGGCTGCTGCTGCTGCTGCTATCCATTGAAGGTAAGAGGCTGGACTTTTCCCTGGACTTGGAGGCTGCTGGCTGCCTTAGGCACAAAGCCCTGTTGCTGGGTTGGGAAGGTTGCTCCACAGTGCATGTGTTCTCTTCACCAGCCCCAATGCCAAGCATCCCATTTTTCCCCACCCAGAGGAGTAAACACCCCGTTCCCCTCCCCTCTCCTCCTTCAAGCTCTCTACTCCCACTGTCTGTTTTGTGACCCCTTCCTCCAGAGTGCTAAGCTTTTGCTCCTGGCCTGCAGCAGCCATGTGGTTGCAACGAAATGCCATGATATGGCTGTTTGCTGGGGAACTCCACATCCCTGTCTCAAAGGGAACTCCCCAGCAAGCAGCCATATCATGGCATTTCTTTGCAAATCACATTTTTCATTAAAAATACTTAATTTTGTGATTTTAATTAAAAATGCAAAAGTGCAATTTAAACCAAGCCCTAACATTTTGTATAAAGAAACATTTGTTGGAATAGGCCCCTAATGGGTCAGCAATCACATGAATGGACGATGGTTGGTATATATTAAGCACACACAAGCACATCTGTATGTGGCATGTGAAAGGGGGTGGGGGTAGCCATGGTTTGCAAATAAATTAACTTCAATCCAACTCCTGACCCTCCTTTCCCCAATCTCTACAGACAAATATTCCCTTCAAATATAGTACGTCAGATGTTTAGCTGTGGTAGAAGTTTTATATGCATCTAGAGTTATAATAGTTAATGACTGTAAAACATTTAGGAGGGACATAAAACATTAAGCTTCAGAACTTAAGACAATCTCTATCAAAGGTAAGATTAAGAATTGCAGAGGAAGGAGAAGAGAAACAAATGATCTCATATGAGATTTCCTGAACCTTGTTCAAAAAATGTTGCCTAGTCTAGGGAGTAAGATACTGAACGGGATGGGCATATGTACCACTAAGAGTTAAGGAAACTGAAGACAGCATTCTTAAATTTTAACAACCCAGAATGGATTATCCGCAAGAGTTTAAACACTTTTTTGGGTTCTTTTTACCACGTCAAAAGCTAAAAGGTTGAGGAAGACAGTGCAAGACTGTAGACACATGACATGGTAAATGCAATATGACGTACCTCAGACACCAGAGTAAGTTACACTGCTATCCAGAAGAGAGACACCCAGCTCTCTAACGGTAGTCACCCAGCCTGTTTGACCACTGGGTGATGGAGAAACGAGTAACAGTATGTTTACAGTGAGCAAAAAGCTACTCTGGGATGAACTGGGCTAGCACTGTGCTTGTAACCTACCTACATACAGCTAGCCCTGACTTCCCAAGGGATAACTTTTACCCTGAAATAGAATGACTAACACTGATGCAGGGCTATACAATATATGTCCACTCAACATTTCCACTAGTGGAAAGGCAGATTATATCTATGTGAATATACTGTGTGTCAACATCCTATCTATGACAGTACTTGAAGTGCATGGAGACCTACAAAAAAAAAGAAGGGGACTGTTAAGCAAAGGAAAAGACAGAAGAGAAAAAATGGGGTCAGAAGAGTAAAAAGAAGCCATCCGTCTCCATCCCTTCTGTCATCTTAAGGTTACACCTATGGGATGCAAAGTAATGCCATGCAGAAAGACTGAAGCTAGCTCTACATGCACTAGCTTCAGAACCAGATGCAGTGCAGCCAGGTTAGGGTGGCACTGACTTTAGGCTAATTACTTCTGCTGGCTGCAGAGTTAACATGTTCTTAGCCAGCACAATATTTCTGCACAATATTGCATTGTGCCATGTATGCATACCCAAAAAGCTCTGTCTAAACCAGCAGTCCAATTATACAAGGCTCCATGCTCCCCACCCCATGACAACTGACCATGAAAGCAATAATAAGAGCTGGGGACTCCATCACAGCCATTTTCTTTCCACTAGTGTTACTGGACTCCATAAAATTTGAAGACGTGCAGTTATGATGGTTAGCCCCATGATAGGTTAGGGGTAACTAGGACTGAGTTATAGAACTGCTAAAAAATGGTACTCATGCATATACTTTAAGTACCCTTTATCTATCTTTGGTCTTGCCTACACAAATTTGCACCAGTTTAATTAAACTAGTTCAACCAAACTAGTTTCAAACCATTGTGTGGGCACCCTTACGTCACATTACTTATTCCCAATCAGCTGAAGGTAAAACAAAATAAACCTGTTTATAAATGAAATTAGTGTCCACACAGCCTGTTACAAAAAAGAGAATAAGTGAAGAGATGGAACTATATGTCTCAAATACTTGTGTTTAAGAGAAGGCTGTGGTCATCAAATTATTTGAATAGCAAGGATATAAGGAAAGTTAAACACTTTTTGAAGGGTCGGATTAGGGTTTAAATGAAATTATTGAGTTTATGCATAGATTTTGGTTCTTTAATTATCCACAGCTGATAAGAGATTATAGGGTTTTTTTTAAACTGCATAATAAAGTAACTTATTATATGACTGCTCTTACAGAAAATGTAAACCTGTGTATTAATTTATTTATATCCAGCTATGTTTCTGTATAAATGAATGAAGAATAACAGGCTAAAAATACTCCTAATACACCCTTTCATAATTTGTGATGAAACGCATAAAGCCAAACTTTATTCCCATCCTAGAAAGAAAATATCCTTTTCCTTTCAAGAATAAATACAATTCATGAAAGTAACTGGGGATTGAATCACATTTATTGTAGGCTCAAAGATTTTTTTCAACCTTTGAATAGTAGAGGCCCTGGCAAACCTCATCTGAGCAGGTGCCTTTTCTAACCTACTCTCAAATGCAGTTTATATATTATGAAGTGTCCAAATTAACCCCTTCCTGGGGCTTGGTTTTATTAACATACATATTAACACTTACCCACAGTTCTGTACAAATCTCTTTCCCCAGAATTGGTGTTTCTAAATTCTTCTCTCTATTCTGTTTCCTTACTTTGTAAACATGCATCTCATTATACCAATATAAACTGTGAGTGTACACACACACACACACACACACACACACACACACACCAACCAATGTATCATATCCACATTCTTATTTAGTCATATGGCTCAGGAAAACAATACTGATAGAGTTTATTACATTCTTGGCTAATATGACAAAACTATCCATTTTCCATGAAGAGAAAATGTCTGATCCATTATGTAGCCTCAAGCACAACAATTTTAATTTATGTTGTTAGAAGCTCAAGCTAATTACAAGGGTTGCTCTTCAGAGTACTGCCTACTTATTAGTTTTTATGTATTGTTCTTAATCTGGCATGCATTAAATGTCAAATTTGTATATTTAAATACTTTCCCATAGAAGAAAGCAATTATGCAGAAGAATTAAAAAAAAATAAAAGTTCATTCTCACTGACCACTTCATAAAATTCCTCTAAGGAGAAACCAGTCAGATGATTCACCCTGCCAGACTTGAGATCAAAGTCGCTGTCTCCGTTCTCAGACCAGCCTTTCCTGGCTGGTTGTATTTTTATTCACTTTTGTTTCACGTCCCTATCTCAATCAAATTTTCTTGTAAATCATGTTTTATCCTTCTGAAATGTCTGTTGATTTTTTCTTCTATAAACACTTCACTCATTGATACTGTAATTATCTCTATTTTCTCTTGGTCCTAGGTACTCTTGTCCTTTCTCACCTCTATTTCTATTCACTTTACATCACTTGTCCTTTCCTCCTCCTGGAATGAGGACTTTGCCAAGTCTCTCAATGCAGGTAATAGTATCCTGCCAGGTGAGAATAACACAGCGACTCAACTGCTTTCAACATTTCAAACTCCGGATCCTTGCACCCATGCAAACATTTAATTATAACGCTAGAACTGTAGCAGGGTGATCATACACAAATGAGTGCTGGGCTCTAAATACATAAATCCAAAGACAGTCCCTGCCTGGAAGACTTTATAATCAAAATGTTCACACACCATCTGGAGCTATCATACACCAACAAAGGGAGAAACCAGAGGATAAGGGTTATATAAACAAGGACATCCTGTCACTTTGTTGAAATAGGGACATTCTTGTCCTCCAACACATACAAGAGCCCTCCCTTCCACCATCCAATCCCTAACTCAATAAAATCCCTTTACAGCAGTGATTCTTAAAGGGTGTGCTGCACAAGCAGCAGAAGTATGCTGTGAAAAAAGGGTGGGATCTGGCCCTGGCTGCAACAGCTGCACATGGCAGGATCAGGCCCCAGCTGGGCCATCACTGCACAGAGGATCAGGGCCACAGATTGGATCCGGCCCATCAACTAGTGAGTGAAGCATGCCACCAATTTTAATCCAGTAAAAAAGTATGCCCTAGGTATCCAAAGTTTGGGAAACACTACTTTACAGGGAAGGAGTGTCCAACCGGCCTCATCTTCCCTTAGTACACACTCCATCTACAACCAGCACCATCTGTCATCACTCCACATGACACGCCAGGGACACTCATTTTACACCCATTCCATGTGGTCTATGGAAAAAGCACCCAATGCCCTCAATACATTTCCTCTCCTTGGCACTTCACTTTCTGATACCGAAAGCTCCTACATCTCTGCATGCTCTGCCACATTCATACCTGCTCACCAGCTCAGCTGCCTACATGAACAGATAACTGACAGTCTCTCCCACACTTAGCCAGCACAGAGTAGACAGGGAGGCATCTCCTTGGTCCTTCTGTAGTCCAACATCCAACAAAAAAGTTATTATGGGAGTCCAGGATCATAACAAGATCAGCTAACAGATGGCAAAACCTAAACTCTGACTTGTCCCGCATGTCACAGACCAAGCTTCATATCACGGGAGCTGGGCCCAGCACAGCCTTCCAGTTATCACCGCATTTAAAATATAATTAAGACAACCCAAACTGGCATCATAAAACAGAACTACAGAGTACTCAAAGGCCCTATATATACCCTTACACTAGCAATCGTGGTGTTACTGTAACAACTTTTGGATTAAAAGAATACATATTCTTGACAATATTTTTGTTTGCAGTATAAGAAGAAGTGACAACATTGGAGAAGCAGAAAGTTAAGTGGTTTAAAATATGCTTGCCACAGATATGGTGAGACTTAACTTACCGAGTGTATTTGCTGAAAAAGACTAACACAGAATGATAAAATGATAAGACAAGTTTTAACAAAAATAAAGTGCAACTCAGGTATAGAATGGAAGGGAAAAACCAAGCATTTCTAAAATGAAATAATCTATGTCAAGTAAATTATTTGTTTGGGGACTGTTCAGAACAACCAGTGCAATACTGGCATTACATTGCTAGACTTGCTTTGAACTCCAGAAGAGTTTCAAAACCAAATCTTAGCAACATGGCTGGTTTTCTGTTTCTGAAAAACATAAATAAGAGTTGCACTCCTTTTTTTACTCTACGGGTGGGTGGCACTAAGGATGGTTAGAGGTGAAGTTCAAAGGGAACTTTTCCTATTCCTGAAGACAAACCATTTCTGCCATCTGTTCTCAGTTGTTCTGAGCTGCTGAAAACTGATCTGCCCCTGTTTTGTTGCCTCTTCCTTGTTTGAACCCAGGATTTTTCAGTGATGACAGTTTCCCAAATGGTTTAATCCATGTCAGAAGCACTGGAGAAAAAGCTACTAAAAGCCACTGCCTGATGATGCTCACATTTGCTCACTTCTGTGATGTGGTTATCATTGAAAATAGCCATGTGTTTAGCATTACAGTGTCAAAACAGGTGCAGGGATGGTTTATGAATGAAGAGCTAAAGGTTAAAAGCAAAAAACCACAGTTATCCTATTTAATGTTCTTCTGTTTTACGACAAAGTTGAAAACAGCTACGTGTTTAGAAAAATTCTCCTTTGTACAGCACTACTCTTCTGTTAATATATTTCCATACTCTAAATGAAAAGGCCTTGCTTTGAATTGAGCCTCACGGACAAAGTAAGAGGAAAACCCATTTAGGTTACAGTAAGCACATGGAGATTGTGAAATACTTTCTACAACCTTTCAAGTTTAAAATAGACCACAACACAATACCATTAGCAAAAACTACTGGATCTCCCACTGTGTGGTTTACAGGATACTTGCAATTTCTATACAACTCTGCTAAGTGGTTTATGAAATCTCTTGGCATGAATTCCTGGTATTTGTTTAAGTTCAAAAGATTATTCAGCTGACAATCCTGTGCTTCAATTTTTTTGGTCTACCGTACTTTCTCACATATAACAATGTGCCTTCTATTTTTGGAAGACCCCCAGAAAAGGGGGAGAAAAAATCTTACCTTTGAGTCTGAGTAAGTACCAGAGACCGAGGGCCGTACGCCAGGGCCTGATCTGGCACACAGGTGCTGGGGCTGCGATAGGGTCCAATTGGGCATGCCAGCTCTGGAGCTAGGTGCCACGTCTAACCCTGTGTTGTGTATTGGCTTCAGGGCCATGTGCTGGCTCTGGAAACACATGCAATCCACATACTGGGCTGGATGCAGTGCACTGAGCCTGGCCCTGGACAACTCCCGTGTACCATCCCAATCCGGCATGCAGTTTGGAAGTGGGGGAAGGGCTGCCATGGGCCCAGAAATTTGGCAGTGTACGTGGAGGAGGGGTGTGAACTGAGGGGGAAGGAGGGATCGATGGCAGCTTTAACTGAGGTGGCTCCCAGACCCAGAGCAGTAAGTACCGACACCACTCTGACTCAGACGCCCAAAATTTCTGAACCCATGGGGAGCCATTTTCCTTGCATATCATGCACACACTGATTTTCTCCAGGTGGTTCTGGGGGAAAGGCACATTTTTCCTAAGAAATCTTGCCTTGTCTGCAACTGGTAGTTTTGAAAACTGCTAAAACAAAGGATTAGGCAATGCCAAAGCCCGACAGAATGTGATGTGGACACATCTGTACACTTGCTGGAATATTTAGTTAGGCTAGCATCTGTTGATTGGGAACAGCTTTTCCTATTTATTCCTTCATTAGTTATGAAAGTGCTTGACACCCAAGTCTGCCTTTTCCCATCGCCTCAGCCAAAGATGTGTCTATACAGATGTTCTTTGAAACTGGACTTCACAAGTTGGAACTTTTCTAATTGTTATTGTACTGTATAATAGAAAAGAAGGAAAGAACTGATTGTCTGCAGATGATGTCCCTTTCCTTACCAATCTGACTAATGTATCTGGAGTTCTACACACTTGTAAGCATTCACGGATAGTTTACTTAATTACATACATATACCTTAATTGTACAAGTTTGTAGTATGTATATCAAAAACATAAAGTGTGTAAATGCATTTCTAAGTGTATTATTTTTATTATGACATAGAACAGGGGAGACATGTAGGGGGTGCATGTGGGTGCACGTGCACCCCCTGAGCGTGGCGGTGCACCCTCTGCAAAAAGGCACCACCGACACTGTCAGTAGTGCCTGCGGGCGATCACCGGTCACAACCCTGCCATCGACACCACTGGCGGCATCTGTGGGTGGTCAGCGATCGCTGCTGGCCATGGCAGCATCTGTGAGCCTGCGGCTGGTCGCCAACCCCAGGTCAGTGCTCACCACCACCACCCCCACCACCACCACCAACAGTGCTGATGGCGTCTGCAGGAGCTCCGCACTTACCGCCGCTGCGTTCCCGCTGCCAGCGCAGCTGTGCCCCCCCCAGCCACCGGGGGCACGCGCCGTTCATGACACAGAATTTGCTTTTCCCTAACTTAAAGCAATGGAGCTTAGGTTCATTAAGATTCAAGCCCATGTGCATATAAGAAATGTAAGTTATTTTTTATTTTGTCTTTATCCAACAGAGGCCAAAACACTAGGTGGACAGTATTACTATACAGACTCAAAATAAGTACATACAATAAAATATTGTATAAAATAAAATAGGTATATTATTTGCATATGTATATAATAAAATATGACAAAGTTTGGAGAACATTAAGTAGGATTTGGCCTGTTAATGGTGGTAAAGCAAATAAAACATGAATAAAAAGTGGAAGAAGGGACTTAGAAGCTGCAAATATTTTAGAAAAGTTTAAAACAAAAGCCTACATAAAAAAACAAACAAAATCCCCTCACATATACAATGGATTTTTAGCTTAATACCTTATACCTTGTTTGAGATGAAGATGAAAGCAAAAGCAAAAACAAAAAACCCAAAAATGAATGACCCACAGTGCAGAAATACTAGCAGCCACAACAAATTTCAAAATTAAGAAAATTAAGATTCAAAATTGAATCTTAAATGCAATATGCTAATAGACTTATGTTTTTACATTTTTTTCAGCATACATGTGGGGTAACATTGGGAGGTTTATTCCCATACCAGTGTCTCATGTTCAAAACTAAAGACTTTACTATATGCAAAAAAACCCATCAAAAGTAAGTTTCCTTTAAAAATATATATTGTATATATTTTAGAGGAAAAAATACTAAATCAGCATGCAACAGTAAATATAAATGACTAATAATAATAATAATAATACTATACAGCCAAGCTCTCCAAAACCACCAAATCTGCACCAAAGAGAATACCCGTGATCACCACCTAACAAATCTCAAAAGGGCTTTCACCCAACAAGGACACTCCTCCAGAGAGACAGATTGCACTTCTGAAAGAGCCATCCGGATATCACGCAAAGATTTGCTGCAGTGCAAAAAGAAAATCCCCACAAATCGCACACTATTCGTTTTGACATACCATCCTTCCCTGGAACCTACACAGAAAATCCTCAAATAATTGCAACCCATACTAGAAGAAGACCCCATTCTTAAAGAGATCTTCCCTGAACCACCCATCCTAGCCTTTAAACAAGCACCAAACCTTGCCAACCTCATCACCATCAGCAAACTCCCTATGACCCAAACCACACCTAATGGATCCCGACCATGCCAGGACAAGAAATGCAAAACCTGCCAACACATCTCCGCCATCCCCACAATAACTATACCCCACAACAAAACCATCGCTATTCCTGGATCTTATAGCTGCACCTCTAGAAATGTAATATATCTCATCCAATGCACCAAATACCCTGATGGAAAATATGTAGGAGAAACCAAACAACAACTGCGCACCAGAATGAATGCACACAGGAAATCCATCAAAGACAAAAATACCCAACCCAACTACCTGTGGATGCCCAATTCTCACAAGACAATCACTCCTTCTCTGATCTCTCAGTTTTAATCCTCAAAGGGAACTTACAAGACACCTTTCATGGACCAGCCTATGAACTTCACTTCATAAATCTACTGGATACAAAAGATCATGGGTTAAAATTAGACACTGGATTATGACACATTACAACCTGCCTGACATCTGATTCACCAGATACCTGCCAGACCTGACAAACGTTTTTTGAACCCAAAAGCTTGCTTAATAATTATTTTCCAACTATTTGGGTTGGTCTAATAAAAGATATCAGATTCACCCAAGGAACCTTGTCTGCCTAAGACCTGACCTCTTACACTTTTCTTTTCCCCCACTTCCTTCCCTCCCCTCCCCCTTTTTTTTTGCCCTTTGTTTTCTTAATTTCCAGCTATTTACTTTTCCACAGTCAGCCTCTTTTCCACGTTGAAT
The DNA here is from genome assembly GCF_000455745.1 of Alligator sinensis. Classification (NCBI taxonomy): domain Eukaryota; kingdom Metazoa; phylum Chordata; order Crocodylia; family Alligatoridae; genus Alligator; species Alligator sinensis. The sequence continues at coordinate 1,704,814 of NW_005841879.1, forward strand.
TACTACTACTGTAAAGTCTCCCTTACACACCTTTGGTTTTTTTTCCTCTGCTCTTTTCCTCCCTCCCTTCCCTGCTCTACCTTTTGTTTTCCTAATTTCCATCTATTCACATTCTCATTGACATCCTGTCACACTTTTAGCTTTTTTCACTCCTTGGAGTCTTAGAACAGCAGAGACTCCCTATGCCTGAAGAAGGGTGATTGTGCCCAAAAGCTTGCAATTTTTTCTTTTCCAACTACTCAGTTGGTCTAATAAATGATATCACATCTAGCCAAAGAACCTTGCCTGCCAAAAATAATAGTGTACTCAAAACTGGAGTAAAAATACCAGGCAGATCTAACATACAGAAGCTACTTACATAATTTTATCTTAATGTAATCTCTGAAGAGCTCAAAAAGTTTGGATACTATTAAATGGTTTTGTTAACAAACATCAAGCCTTACCTATGCTCAAATTAGAGGAAATGAACTGCAGATACGGGGCTAGATCCTAGCCAATATTAAGTCACATTCTCGTTGTATTTCCTATCTCCCTGTTTGGCAAACCCAAGTTTGAAATATCAGGTATCACTTCCCAAGTAAAACCAAGTACATATAGGGCCTGCAGAGAGCATTACTTCCTAACAGCTGATTAAACTACTTTTTAAATGCACCTAGACTTTCAAAATTCAGCTAAGACATTTACAGTTAAGTCTTTCCAGGTCTGTTGTCACTTGTCATTGTACTAGTAAGGCAAAAACAAAAGATAAACTGGTAATATAAATCATATTTGACATGTTTTTTTCTCGTCTTTTAAAACAGTATGTTCAAATGTAAAATGCAATAAATAAATGTCCATCTATTGTAAGAAAATCATAATAGAATGGAAAATGCACTAAAAATAAATAATAATACACAGATATTACCCTTTTAATCTTAGTACATCAAAACACTTGGCAAACTTTAATTAGGCCTTCTAAGTTAGGATACAGATATACAGGCATTACTTCACCTTCACTGAAACACAGCTGCTCCTGGAAAAGCAGCAGCTGTTCTAATAGTAAACAGGAACACCACGTAACAGTTCAGGACACAATGAAGAAGAGAGAAAATTTAAGGAAGTAAAACATACAGTAACATCAGAACTGAAATCTGCCCTGTACACTGAAATAAAACATCTCCCATTGCACGTAAGTGCCATAGTGTCTTCACTGACTAAATGCCAAAGCCCCTGGCTTTTAGCTGAAAGATGCTAAAAGAAATGCAGTGGATCTGGCCCTTACTAGTTGACAGTCATCCTCCTCTTTATTATGTTCCCAGTTAGGACTGCCACCTCTACCAAAACCAGGACTTCTTGGACTGTCTGACTGGCCCAACAGAAGATGGATACTGTAGGATTCAGTTCAGCATGCAACAGGAGTGAGCATGGAGAAAGCATGATTTCCTGGACAAACACCAAAAGCTTGCAAGAGATAGGGGAGCTACACCCTTTCTCTCAAGGTATGTTCATACTGCAATCCACAGGTGTGACTACAGCCCCCAAGGACTAGCTGAGCTAGCTTTAAAACAGCTGGTTTGGGATTGATAGCATTGCAGCTGTGGGGGCATGAGCTTCACTGGCCAAGTACTTACGTTCTGTGATGGCCTTGTGTTAGACTGCTATTGGTTCCCAATCTACCCAGTTTAAAGTCAGCTCAGCTAGGTCTACATGAACTACAATCACATCTCTGCACTGCAGTATTGAAATGCAAAAATCTAGAACTCTTCGTTCAGAGATGATATCTTTTATAAGACCAACTAAGAACTCGCAAAAATACATATCTTTTCCTGCAAGCTTTTGAGCTCTCACACGCTTCATCAGGCTCAGGAAAAATTAAGGATGGTAAGAAGTCCCCATTGGTAGGAAATAAACTTCATTTTTGCACAGAGGAAGCTGGAGATGGAAATCTGTCCCTCAGTGAGGTGCTCTTTGTTGTGCAGGTCAGGCAGGATTCCTTCCCTGTTGGTGTCAGATGGCAAACAGGGAGGTGTAGAAAACTTTCTTGTTGTTCAGCAATGAAGTTCATAATCCAAAATCAGCTAAAATTCGGCATCTTCCATGTTTCAGGGATGTATTTGTTAACCATGTTGATCTGAGACAAATAGAAATGCCAAGCTCTACAACTCTTGGTTCAGAGATGATACCTTTTATTAGCCTAACGAACAAATCACAAAAAAAATTATCTTTTTATGCAAGCATGGAAGATGCTGAATTTTAGCCGATTCTGGATTATGAACTTCATTGCTGAACAACATGAAAGATTTCTACACCTCCCTGCTTGTCATCTGAGACCAGCAGGGAAGAAATCCTGCCTGACTTGCACAACAAAGAGCACCTCACTGAGGGACAGATTTCCATCTCCAGCTTCCTCTGTGCAAAAATGAAGTTTATTTTCTACCAATGGGGACTTTTTACCATCTTTAATTTTCCCTGAGCCTGATGAAGGGTGTGTGAGCCTGAAAGCCTGCAGAAAAACATAATTTTTTTTTGCAATTTCTTAGTTGGGCTAATAAAAGGTATCATCTCTGAACCAAGAGTTCTAGAGTTTTGCATTTCTTTTTGTCTCAGACCAACACAGCTAAAAAATACACCCCTGAAACATGGAAGCTGCAATATTGAAACACTCGGGCTCTGACGGGCATGTGCAGCTGATTCAGCTCCAGTGTAGTACCCAGAAAGCTACTGGCATCAACCCAAGTCAGTGAGTGGCTAGACCTGCACACAGAGACATTTAATACTGCACTCTTAGATTAAGATTAGCAACCCATATATGAACTACTTAGGGAGTTAGGTCAAGAATTAAATAATTGGCCTATTATTCACTGAACTCAAAAAAATTGCTTAGTAGCTAAAAGGTGGATAGAGCTGAGGTAGGGAAAACAGTTGCATTCTCACACATCCCGGTTTGATGTTTATGTTAATGGAATTACAGCTGGCTGCCTTCAACCCATACCTTCTGCCTGAGTATTATTTCATACATATGCTGATCAATGAAAATTAAATACCTCTGTAGTCTGCTACAACAGCAGTGAGAACAATAAATTAAGAAAACATTTACTGCCTGGGTTTCTTCCTCACTTCACTCTTCCCCTGACATCTATCTCCTTCAGCCTTGAATTATATTCTAGATAACTCTTCTTAGTGCCATGATCTAATAGCTTTTTTTGGAAGGGGCATGGTAAATGAAGGAAGGAGACAATGTTTGCTCATTTCCACACTCTATACATTTCCAAACGTATTTTTATGTCTTACTGTGAATTAAAAGGAAATGGTAACCATTAACATCAGAAATTTGAATGTAAGATAAGCAGATAAGGTTACAAGGGACCTGTTTATACTACAAGGCTTTTGCAGGTAGACAGCCAATGCCACATGGAAGTCACCAAAGCCACAGTTCCACTATACCAGCCATCTTGACAGGGCATAGGATGCATCCTGAAAGGCCTTCAAAACAGGCCAGGGTGGCTGACAGAAAGTGAAGGTGATCTATTTCCTAGCAGCTAACCTATAACAGCGGAAGCCTATCATTCAGGAGGCTGGCTTCACCCTGCCAGCAGAATGAGGGCATTTTGCCATCATAGCAGAGCTGTCAGTATGGATGTACTCACAGTTTCTGAGCAGAACTATCCAACAAACTATGCAGTGTAGACCAGACTTAGGATCTGCAGCCTTGTTTTACACTTTAACAGAAGTACAGTTAAAGATAATCATATATAAGTGTTGGCAGGATCAGAGCCTGAGCTTAAATTTTTTTTTCTTTAACTGTCAAGGTATATATTTTCCCTATGTTACTGTGAAATTAAGTGCTCATTGGATGTATCTACACATGCAATTAATGTGTCTGAATTTTCTGCGCAGAAAATTCAGGCTTATTAATGCACTCCTGGGTGCATGTCTACATGTGTGCCTCTGTCAGGAGCAAACTGCACCTGGCAGGAGCAGCCCAGTCCAAGGCTGCTTCTGTCCTGCCCTGCCCTGCCCCCCTGCAGCAGCCACAGGGAGCTCCAGGCTCCCTTTGGTACCAGCCCTGGGGGCTGGCAGAGGGTGTGGGGGCCAGTCCCAACACCTATCAGGTGGGGAGAGCTGTGATGACTGCAGGAGCAGCTGTCTCCCTAGCAAAGTGGGGATCAGGACCCCTAACCCCCACTCTATCCAGATCAGGACTTAGCCAGCTGACTGGGAGCAAATTGCTCCTGTTCAATGTGTACAAGTGTGCTACAATGCATTAGCTAATGCACATTTTATCTAGTACCTGTATGTGTTGGTATTAGCAAACAGAGCTTTAGACTAATTTAATGCACAGTAAATCCTGCGCACATGTAGATGGTGACATTTTACTGTGCATTAGATTAGTCTAATGTGCAGTAAAGCATCTCATGTAGATGTGCCCATTTAGTACAAAGTTTCTGATAGCTAAAAGTAAATATTCTTAAAAGGCAAGGTTCTTTGGGTAGATGTGATACCTTTTATTAAACCAACTGAGCAGCTGGAATAAAGTTCTGAGCAAGCTTTCGGGCTCAGTCACCCTTCACCAGGCATAGGGAGTCTCTGCTGGTCTGAGACTCCGAGGAAGTCTGGTCTCCAAGTCTGGAATTCTGGTCTGAGACTCCAAGGAAGTATCAGACCAGCAGAGACTCCCTATGCCTGACGAAGGATAAGTGTGCCCAAAACCTTGCTAAGAACTTTTTTACAACTACTCAGTTGATCTAATAAAAGATATCACATCTACCCAAAGAACCTTTCCTGCCTATACCCTTAGCCCAACACGGCTACAACCAAAACCAGTATTCTTAAAAGAGTGTTTCTACTCATCCATAGTTATACTGTGACAAATACAGTTTTGATCATATGACCTTACTTCTTACAGAAAACAAAGTTGTTAGTCAAACCCATATTACTGATTAGCAATAATAAAATCCTAACTTTGACCCAAAGATCAATACATTTGAAAAGTATCTTACCTCTTTTTCATGCATTCGAACCAATGTCCGTTCCTCATGAAAAGAGCTATTTTTTCCTAAGCCTATTTTGGGCGTCATCTATTGAATGAAAAAGATCAGTTTTAAAATTTGAACAGTATATTTTAGAAGAATAATTTAAAAGCAGAAATAGCACGATGTCTCCATAACCCACCAGGGAAATAACACCTACCAGAGACAAAGGTAATGGCTTCTCTCTCAAATACCTTGGATTTTCTAGCTGGAAAACAATACATTATGCAATGCTGTATTACTATTCATATGACAAAGGTTTTTCATCATTATTTCTTATACACATGAAAAAGTAACTTAAAACACTAGGGCCTAGATGCTCCAAAGTGACTAGTGATTTTGGGTGCCCAACCTGATACTCAGACTAAATACAGACCGTCAAAAAGCCCCAGGCTGAATTGATTCAATCTTCCCAGGTTAGTCTAAGTTGCATAGACTGAACTGATAAGCAAGTGAACAGACATTCACTTTTGATTCCAGAAATGCAGCCACATGCCTGCAGTGGCCCAGGCCAGAAGCCAGGGGGTTCTAGAGCAGGCCTCCCTGCTTGGCTGGAGCTGGCAGCTCGGGAAAAAGCTAACCTGCCCACCCTACAATGGGAGGTTTGCAGGGGAGGTCCAAAGGAACTTGGGATGCAGGGGGACTGTGAATTAATTTGAATCTGGAGGGGGTCTGGGACAGAAGTTCAATAAATCAATTTAATCTAAATCAATTAAGTCTGCTACTACATCCCATCCAGGCTTATCTTAAACTGGTTTCAGCCATTTTGAAAGTGGTTTATGTGCACTGAACTTCAGTTGTGTTACAAATTTAAACCAGTTTTCTATCACTTATACCAGCTTATGTGTAATTTCTGTCCCTAGCCTCATAGAATAATGATATTAAAAATCAAGGTATCCAAAATTACTGGTCAGTTTTTGGAATTTGGACACTAGACAGACACACTGATCATGATTTTGTATCTAACCAATCTAGATATAAGAGAATCTGGATTTTTCACAGGGTTCAGTTCTTTAGTTGCCTGCAATGATGAGGTTTTGCAAACAAGCCAGGGGTACATACAACCTCAGCAAACAGCTACACAGGACTGCTGTGGTGTTCCAGCTGTTTGCTTTGGCTTCTATTTCAAAGGGTGCCATTTCTCTAACCACTGTTGTGCTCCAGCTGAGTGAAGAAGCAGCGCCCTTCGAAGTAAAAGCAACAGCAATCAGCTGAGCAGCTGGTTTTTAATCCACCAACCTGCTATGAATTAAGCGGGTTATGAACCATCCCAATATAAAAAAATCCTGGTTTTATCAAATAAAAGGCTAAACATCTCTAATATTGAGAATAAAAATATAACAGATTTCTGTAATCAGGTTATGTTTTAAACATCAGTATATCTCCTTTTAAAGCATTCTCAGCGATCTCTTTAAAAAAAAAAAACCCCACAAAAATTCAGAACTCAGAAGTCTAATGAAATCTAGTAATCTATAGCAATCTTTCAGTTCATGTGACCAGAAAATCTTCACCCAATTCCACTAAACATAATCTAACCTAATAATGTTCAGTACTTTTTTTTTCCAATGCAACGCACCCAAAATGATTATCACTTACAGAAAACATTTGAAGAAAGCACTAAATAATAATTTATACTTGGTTAATTAAATACAAAAGCTTATCACAGGATGAATCATTAGCAAATTTTAATACAGCATCTAATATACTGGCCAAATCATAAACACAGGAAACCCTTGAGCACCCTGCCTCCACATATAACATTTTATATTACCTCAATAAATCACCCATAAACATTTTTCTCTGAACATTTTGGAGCTGGGTATAGACAGCATTAATCAGTTTCTAGGGACAAGAACCATTTTCAAAACAAGCCGCTGGTGGCTTTGAAATCCGTTCAGGCTACAAAACAGTGCCAACCAATTTAAAAAATGGATTTTGTTGAGCTGAATTTGAACCAAGTGGTATTTTGGGGAGGGAGGGGGAATGTTTTCCCATAGCAGAAAAGGCTTACATGTTGTAAACTCCTCCAGACTTTTCATTTGAATGGGATCGGGTACACTCACAATATTTGAATCAAAGAATAGCATTTATAAAGAGAGGGGCAAATAAATTTGGCTCTTAGTTAATATGGTGTTGAGGCTAAAACACTCCACCAGGTTCAAAAGAGCGCCTTTGGTTTTAGGTTGGTGTAGCTCACCAACCCTCCAAAAATCCTATATTTGAGGATAACAGGACTATAAAAATATATGCAACTCTTGGCAAAAGAATCCAAATACCACACATGGAAAGAATTCATTAAAGTACTGTCTAATTAAAGCAGCTGGTTCAATCACCAATTTTTAAAACTGCATTTGAAATATTGTGCACAACCCACTTCCTCTATCAGAGCTATATCTTGCTTAATTTTCTCTAACTATAAGGCTCAAACTTCACATCACACGAAATGCAACTCCCAAGACATGCTTTCAAGAATATAATCTGTAAAATGTGGTAGAGAGATTTGGAATGAGAATGTGATTGCAATATACATCTTACAATATAGAGTCTTTTATTTTTAGAGAAGATTAAACTGATCTATTAGGCCTGGCAAATATATCAAAAGTGCTTGCCACTTTTTCCATATCTATTAAGTACATTTGTGTGCTGAATTTATATATGAAAAAAGAGGCTTAATCCCTCTGTAATTTCAATTTGACACAGTATTCTTCATTTCCTGTCCTAAAATGTGATGTTGGATATCTGTGTGCTATTGAAGAGTTGTCACATTTTCCCTAGAAGTGGCTGTGTGGTTCAAAGATGTGCAAAAGGAATATAAATTTACCTATACAACAAGTTAATAAAGATTGTAAATATTCTATTACGCATTCTAATTAAAGGTGTATACACAATCAAGATCCTCATATAGACTGATAACATCTAAGCCTTTTCCTGAGCAACTCATCCCAAACAATAAAGCATTTGGTGTAGTAAAAAAGAAAAACCCAAGAGAAGGAGCAAGAGTGTGCGAGAGAACTGTACCTACAACGGTCAACTTTACAGCTGTAATTCTCTATAAGCGTTGCCTTGTTCCTCACACTTCTCCTGAATCTGCTTTCTACCCATCACATCTTCAGCTGATCCCAACCAACCAGCCCAGAACCAGGACAGGCCAGAAAGCACTCCCCGGATGCCAGGAGTAATCTAACCTGGGCCTGGTTCTGTTGATTTAGGGCTCATTCTGCATATTCTAAACTCTCATTAACTTCAGTGGGTTTTGAGGAAACTAGAAATCAGAATCAGCCTTTCAGGGTGCAAATGGTTTTTAAATGCCATACACCTTTCACATAAAATGTCGTTTTCCTCTGTTTTTTAAAAATAAAACTAACTTATTTATAGCATTATAAATATTTACCACTAATTCAAATAATTTAGTTGGGCATGAAACGCAATAGTTTACAGCCTTCATTTCAGAACCACTTTGAATATGTAAGGTATACACGACTTGTTTATAAAAGAGAGGAAAATGTGGCTCTAATACTCTCTATGGCATAAGTCTTGCATTTTTGGATTTTGTAACAGCAGCCAGATGTGCTTTGAAGTTAAATGTTCCCACTTTGTTACTTGTTGTGGATTATATCCACTTAAACTGATCTGTAAACATTTAATGTCTCAACATTCATTCCTTTCATGCTAGTCTTCTGCAAAACTTCTTGCTCTCAAAATTATACCACATTAAAAGAGAAATATCACAATAAAGAGTGCCCAAAAAAGAAAAATTAAAAAACTTGTATTTATGAGAAACATGCAAATTTAAAAATAATAAGTAAAAGGGTAAGACAAATTACAATACATATGTATGAGATGGGGAGGAACCATTTGAAGAACAGAAAAAAAAATCACATGACTCAAAGTTTCTTGGGGTTTGAAACAAGTAAATCTCATAATGAAAGACATCTCTATCTGAACTACAGTTGAACTCTAAATTTGTAAATACCCTTTCTTAATAAAAGCCAATTTTTCACATACTTTTTTCCAATTCTTCCATTCTGCCTGTTTTTCAGTGGGCTATTATATAAGCAACGGATCGTGTTTCATTTTGTGAGAATTAGTACTTTCACCTCACAGCAGAGTGTGGTGGTGGGAACATTTTGGAGGATCCCCGTTAAAAATATCACTTGGCAAAAGCAGGAAAAAAAGACTTCTTGGAACCATCTCCCTCCTGACATTGCAAGGAGAGGTGTCAGAGCAGACAAATTCAGCACATGGACATTTTTACAATAACGTTACTACAAGAAGAGGGATCAAAGAGAGCAGGGCCCGTGTACCCAGTCTTTTCTCCTCTCCTAGGTGAGCAGGAAAGGAAAAGAGAGGGAAGAGAGTGGATGGAGCCAAGGGTCCATCCCCAATGGATCAGACATCCACAGTATGAGGCGACACGATCCTGAGAATAAACGGTGCTGAAGCAAGGAAGGAGCAGGAAAGGAATCGTTGATTTGTGCCTCCACAGGGCTGCTCCCGTAGAACAGCTGCACCTCACTCT
>NW_005841879.1:1714372-1714775 GCF_000455745.1 Alligator sinensis
GGCCTCCAGCTATAAACTTCAATCTATACAATTAGTTGACAGCCCCTATTTCTTTTATGTAGCAACTAGCACCAATGTGGGTATATATTATTATGCCATCTTCCCATTCAATCCAGAATATTTTGGTCTTTGGAAGACACTTGCTAAGGAGTAATTAATAGGGCTGTGCAAAGCTTCGGTAGCTGATTCGATTTGGAGGAGATTTGGCCCGATTCGGGGACCGAATCTCCAAATTCAAATCGAATCGGGAGACCAAGTAAAAGCTGCTAGCAAGCAGCAGCAGGGCAGACAGCCCTGATGTGGGCACAGAAGCACTGGGAGCAGGGCCTATGCCCTGCTGCTGCCTGGAGAGAGCCACGCCTGCATCCCACCCCCATGCCGGCTGGGCAAGCGGCAGCAGGGC
>NW_005841879.1:1714864-1715329 GCF_000455745.1 Alligator sinensis
CCCCCCCCCCCCGGCCCCCGCCTCCCAAAACTTTAAAAAAAAAAAAAAAAAAAGCAAAAGCCCTGCACTCACTGGCTCTGGCAGCGGCAATTGGGGCCTCTGAGGGCTCATGGCTGAGCCCCCCACACAGCACAGGGCAGTGGGGGAAAGCTGGGATCGCCCCCCCCACCTGGCACCCGCACAGCAGCCGCTCCATGGCACGGGTGCAGCACAGCTCAGTAGGGCGCTGCGCACTGTCTGACAGCTGCGGCGGCTCCACATCAGCCGGAGCCCGGCAGTGCTCAGCCCCAGTGGCCCCAGCTCCCAGGCAGTGCTTGGCACCCTGGCAAGCTGCACTGCACCCACACGATGGGGCAGCTGCCACGCGGGTGCCAAGCGGAGAGGGGCAATCTGTGCTGTGCAGGGGGGGCTCTGCCATGAGTCCTCAGAGGCCCCAATCACTGCTCTTGAAGCCATTGAGTACGG
>NW_005841879.1:1715364-1746932 GCF_000455745.1 Alligator sinensis
CGTGGGGGGTCGGCGGGGGCGGGGGGCGGGGCGGCCCAGCCATGGGTGCTTCTCTTGCTGCTCCCCCCACCCGGGGAGAGGCAGGCACAGCCAGAGGAGCCGTGAGAGAACCTGCAGCTGCCCAGCTGTGCCTGCCTCTCCTCAACCAATCCAAATAATTGAATCCCTCCGAATTAGCACCGAATCTTCCGAAGACCAATTCAGCCGTATCAATTCAGGACAGTGATCCAAATCTCCAAATCAAATCACTGTCCTCCGAATCATCTGAATCTGAATCGAATACTTCCCTATTCGCACAGGCCTAGTAATGAACTAAAATAATACATGCCTATGGAGTATCAGAGAGTCAGAAGGTATGCTGTGTGTTAGGATTTAGGAAAAACATTTGGATCAGCAGGCTTTTTGCATACTTCCCAGTAACTTCTTCAAAGAGAAAACATGTTTGCTTTCAAACCATGGATAGAAAAACACACATGAAAGAGTTAAGAACACTTAGATTTGGAAATGGTAAACAACTCAAATGAACCTTGCCCTAAGTTCTTCCTTCAGTTTAACAAACCCCGGCAGCCAGCATGTTCCCTACAGAAATAACTGCTGAGTAGCTTTAGGAAATCTGAGTATGGACATTCTTATCTAACATCACAATTTGAAGGGAAGAATACTTTAATGCTGCTTCTGCAGTCTTGGTGGAAGGACATTAAAGCATTTGAAGACTGTTTGTCAGCATGAAAGTTGAATTTATTTTCAGAAGTCACAACACACCACTTGGAGTTCACTGTGGGAAAGTTTTTACAGTGGTGCCATCCTCCAGCACCACCACATATACAATAGGTATGTTTACAGTAAGCAGACAGAAACTGAAGAAAACCAAAAAAGAGAACAAATCAAAAGGCTTGTACAGAAATGGTTGAGTTTAACTAGAATGGAAGACAATGTAAAAGCTGAGCCAAGTTCACAAGAAACCTCAGGCACATACTGCACTATTGCTGAAGCCACCCAAGAATTCCCCATATTTCTTTTGCTTTAACCATGTTTAATAGCTAATTCCTTTTACACTCACACTACTTAGGTCTCGCTCTGCAGGCAGATGATTCTCCAGAGAAAGAAAAAGACAATGCAATCCACACTCCCTTATTCTGCTGACTCCTGAGCTGAGTTACACTTTCCTAAAAATTAAAACTGGTGCGAGTGCACAAGCACATGCATTAGAATGGGGGCTGTGTCTATTTGCACTGAGACTGAAACTGGCCCATTGTTTTCAGTCCTGATCAGCATCAGAACAACCTATTAGGGATCTTCAAAACTGGTTATTCAGGCACCCTAAGAGAATGTAATTTTCAGAAGGTAGCGGGCGCATCTACATATTCATTAATGCACAGTGGCTACTGTGCATTTAATTTAGTACTTGTACAATGAAGTACTAAATTCACAGCAACTGGAGTTCCTGAACAGTAGTGCCAGCGAACGCCATTTTAGTGATGGTACTGCACAGTAGCCTGATAATACTGCGCAGTAGTGTATTAACATTGTGCTGTGATGTGCTACTGCACAGTATTATTAAGTTACTCTATAGTTAGCATCTCGTGTAGACTTGCCCACTGAGCGTGTATTTCTGTAAAATCTGTATCTTTTAAGGTATCTTTGACTGGGTATTCAAAGGCCAGGACAATCAAAATCAAAATTCAGTATACTGCCCCAAAGCTTTGAACCTATAAAAAATACAACATTTGTTGACAGCAAAGACATTTTCCCATATTAGTTTCAATGTTAGTGGGTTTAATGGAAACTATCAGATCCGACTGGAAATAAAACAAAACCCTCTGGCTAGGCATTTTAAAATGTGCTTGAATAAGTACACTGCATGCTATAAAGCAGCAAGAACATTTAGTTGTAGATAAGTTTTCCTGCGATGCACGCCAATTTTTCCATAAATTTCTAAAGAATACTATAATTAAATGATGTTAATGTAACAACAAATGCTACTGATTTTTTATCCACTGCAAAAGGATTAAATATAATTATTAAAAAAGTAATATAAATTGAACTCACTGGGGCCAGTCCATGACTTTAAAGGTTGTCCTTCATCTGTTTAGCTAAGAGTGTCATAGGCATTGTGAGAAAAAAATGTTTATTCTCTGAAAAAAACTTAGTCTTTTACAGGACCCAGGGAATAATCTTAATGGACATCCAAGTGGCTTGTTTAGTTTCCCCCAAAAGAAAAAAAAGCTATGATTCTGTCCCATACTTTCATCACCCAACCCAAGATAACAGAATATAAATCACTGACCAAAGAATTCCTTAGGTAGAAGTTCTCTTCTCTCTGTGGATAACAGTAAGAGACTATTTTTGGTAAGACTTAAAGGTCAAGTTCTGGAGCACTTTTTAATAATGGTCCCATGATACTTTTGATAATGGCTGAGGAGTTAACCTCTTTCTTCTGGCTAAAAGTCCAATACCATATGGAAAACGGTACCCTACCTGGCTAATAGTACCCCTAGCATTTTCAAATAAACACAATATTCTCTACTTCCACACAGACCTGTTGTTCTGTGTTTCTATGGTACATGAGAGAGCCATCATATCATTCCTCAGAACTGGATGTATTCCAGTAGCAGATGAAATGTTATCTCAGGGGCATTGTGAAGCTTATAAAATATTTCCAAACTGCTTTGGGAGTACTGAATGAAAGACAGCAGAGGTATACATTTACTGGGATCAATTCAGTCATTCTGCTTAAATATTACTCTATCAGTTATTAAATGTTATAATTGATCATTAAAATTAAATGTAATACTAAAAATATTATGACATTATTGACATTTTATTAGTCCTAGATGCTCTAAGGAATTCTTTCCCTTCCAGAAAGCTAAGCAACCTCACACTGGAGATCTGAGAGTTCCCAAAAATAAAGTTACTTTATTTGACAAACTTCTTTTCCTTTCATTAAATACATTGTATTGTACTATAAACAAGATTTCAAAAACAGAATTAAAACTAAGGTATGGGCATTTACAAATGCTAATATTGGTGCAAGAAGCAAGGATTCCTTGGGTGATATCTTTTATTGGACCAACTATGTAGTATTGTACATAGCTGTATGTAGTACATAGTACTTTTTGTACATAGTATTGTATTTATTGGACTGTGTAGTTGATCCAATAAAAGATGTCACCCTAAGCTAGGTGAGGGCTGGAGGGGCTGAAGCTGGAGCAGAAAGTAAGGAGGAAGAGGGCTGCTGGATAGGGGCAGGCTGTGCTATGTTCCCTAAGCCATAAACACAGGTTTCCCATTTCTCTCATCTACATGCCCCCTTCCCCAACAAATAAGCTATCCCAGGCCAGGATAGGTGGTGACTTGGCTTTAGCTCTGAGTCCAGGGCCAAAGCCAGAGCTGAGTCACCTGCCCCCAGCTGGTACTCAAATCCAAGACTAGGCTTCCCCGCCCCCCGATGCTGATTGGGAGAAAAAAGCTTTAGATTGGGGCATAGCTGGTAAACATGGCATGTTGATAAGGCAAAGCTGATGATGGCTCTCCATATGCTTTCAATGATAACTAGTTGGGGAAATCAGCCTTCAGACCCATTCAGAAGATAGCTGGGTCCCACAGGGTCTACATTCCTCCCCAAAGCAGAATTTACCATAACAATCCACTTCTTTAATCTCAAATCTTGGTTTTTGCAAGCTGCTTTACTTGGGGACATTTGAACAAATAAAAGGCAATACTCAAAGACAAAAATGAAAATTCCACTGGAAAAAATGGATGACATGCTCAAGTTTATAATATACATATTTTATTTATAAACATGCTTTCAGATATTATAGAATCATAGTAAATTAAGGTTGGAAGCGACCTTCGGATATCATCTAGTCCCCTGCTCAAAGCAGGACCATCCCCAACTAGTTCACCCCAGCCAAACTAGATCATTGCAGCCAAAAAGTAGAATGTTACCTAAGCAGAATGCCTCGTAATCATCGTTCTATTGACAATCGTGCCACAATACAAAGGAACAAGGCCCCTGGCTCACACACATTTACTGGTACATCCTATGCTGATGTTCATTAACTTGCCTCTTTGATCAGCCAAGGTCCTGAGAATGATGAAATGGTATAGTCGCATTTGATATGTTTATTTGCTCCTTCTCTTGGAAAAATTGGGCAAGAGTATCATGCAAGTACTTAACCCATGTTGGAAAACCTTTCTTTCTGAAAGACAGTTATTGGTTCAGGTACAATGGTTATACCAGCTACCTGTGGATTACCCGCAGTCTACGTGTCCTGAAAACCTTCATTAACATAGAATTAACTGTTGCTTTGCCAATGCTGAACTGGTTAGCCTGGTCCTAAACTGGTCCTGTAGGGCAACAGCAACCAATCCCTAGACTTAGTAGGAGATCCTTCAGTCAGATGTCCTGGCACTGGAGGCTCCTCCTTGAAGGTCCGCTTCCTGGATCCACTGCTGGTCGTCCCAGCTCTGCATGATGGGACCTGGGATAGTTGCCCTTTACTAGCAGCATCAGTCTACATATGGGAAATCTATAGCAAGTCTCTCCAGTCTCCCATGAATGCAGCACCCTCCAAATCCCACCACCTTGTGTGGTTCAGAGGCTGTACTGCACTACTCAGAGAATATCTACCTTGCAGCATCAACACTGCAGCCGCAAGCAGGAGCAGCGTGTCTAAACCGGCCACAGCTGCTCCTTTGGTTGGAATAAACAGAAATAAGGAGCATGTCACATCAGATGATTCAGAGATTGTTAGGGACTGGAAGGCATCTCACAGATCATTGGGTCCAGCCCCCCACGGAAGACAACTGGGGACAAGTGACCCCAGCAAGGTGACTGTCCAGTCTCCTCTTGAAAACCACCAGGGTAGGTGACTGCACCACCTCTGGTGGGAGTTTATTCCCCTAGATGAATCCTAAGTTAAATTGAGCAAAGACCCATTTATGAAGATGGGGTTGAAAAGTACAGACATGTTCTTCCACAACATATCACAAACCAATTCTGCATGTAGCTCTAGGTGACAATGGACTTAGTGGGATAAGCCCCCAGCAACCATAGCCCACTTAACTGTACTGTCAGTGTCAACACAGACACATGGGGGATGGGGCATGGGCAGCTCTTCAGCGCAGACACTCTGAAGTGGGGCTTACATATGCAAATCAGGACATGGAGACACACTGCAGTAGTTATCCACCTAACTCAGCACAAGGGATTTGCCTCATTCAGAGACAGCATTTCAACTGGTGAGGCGTTTTCTGTAATGTTCTGCATCTTGTTTGTTTTGAACACATGCTCAACTGTTTGCATTGAGGTGTTAATGTTGCAATGTGTAAGAACAGATGGAGAAGGTCATCTGTGCGTCAGTAGGATCTTTGGCTCTTCTGCTGTTAGGCCAACTATTAGATAATCTGCACAAAATTCATAAATTAAGTCTTCTAATTAAGTCTTT
The DNA here is from genome assembly GCF_000455745.1 of Alligator sinensis. Classification (NCBI taxonomy): domain Eukaryota; kingdom Metazoa; phylum Chordata; order Crocodylia; family Alligatoridae; genus Alligator; species Alligator sinensis. Next base: position 1,720,815 of record NW_005841879.1, read on the forward strand.
CTGAAACATGAAACTTAGCACTTTACAACATTTTACTTAGCACTTTACAACATTTAACAGCTTCAAAGCATTTATAAATATCAAAATCTTCATAACAGCCCTGTAAGGTAAAGATTTTTAATGTAAACATACACTTGTATTTACAATGGTTGCCACTACTAATTCCTTCTAGTTCGTCCCCGACCAAAACTCCTCCCTTCTACGCTCAGAACTCCCAGAATTTCCTTTGCTCTGGTACCAATCTTACTTTGGGCATTATGAATCTGTAATAAGACATTAGTTAGCATTTCAAAGTAAGCAGACACTTTCAAAGAAATACTGAATCTTTATATTTCAAATGCACTGTCCAAAACATGATCAGTCCCCTGATAAATAAATCTGTCATATTCCCCATCATAAGACTGATTATTAGATTATTTTCCTATATGTTTATGTTCAGGGTATTATATTTATTCTTACCTTGCCCTAGGGCCTAGACATAAAAAGAATAGCTTGGAACTACTTTCTGTCCCTAGTTAATATCAGGAACTAATGTAGTCCGAGTACTGCCAAAAGTCCTCCAGCTGGACACTCATTAGGCTGCTGTTTTGGTCACAGACTGAACCCTTGCACTTTTAAGTTTCCCTTTGTCTAGATCAGAGGTTGTCAACCGGGGGTACACATACCCCTAAGGGTGCTTGGAAGGTCATTGGTATGCTGGACGGGCAGGTACAGAGCATGCTCCAGGGTGTGGCAGTGGTGTCTCCCCCCAGTGCATTCCCACAGGTCACCGCTTACCTGCGAGCACAGGAGGGGCATGCCAGGTGCCACCAACCCCACACGGCACACTGCAGTGCCTCCTTGACCCCACCCCAGCTCGCTTTCCTGATTGGCCGATGGCAAGGAGGTACTGTAACTACCCTCTGCCTGTACAGCTGCAAGGCGCAAAGGGTCTGAATGGCAGGGACAGGAGTGTGTTTCTGTGCCCGCTCCCAGGAACAGGGCGGGGGGGCAAGGGTAGCAATGCTCCTCTGTGGATGAACATGGGGCAGGGCTTGCACATGGTGGCGGCGGCCACCACCCACCACCCTACATCACCACTGCGGGGGGGTGGCGGGGGCGAAGCAAGGGCAGCGGCACCCCTCCGGGGGCTCGCCAATCGCAAGGACCATCAGCAGCCCACAGAATCACATGTGCAACTGGCCATGGGAAAGCTGAGCATGGGCGGGAGTGGGCAGTGGGTGGCAGTGACGGCCGCTGCGTGCGAGCTCCCCACCATGTGTCTGGCTAGCACCACCAGAAGGGGTACACTTGTTAAAAAAGGTTGAAAACCCCTGGTCTAGATAGATTCAACCTCTTAATGCTTCTTTGTTACAGACATTGCTGGCTGTTCCTTTGCAACACTGGACCTCAAGTCCGAATGCTCAAGACATCCCCAAGATGCACACTTCGGGAGCTCCAGCCTTGTGCACATTCCAGGTTACCATTTACCTCTCCTGTAACAAGTAAAAGCTGAAGCACAGAACACCGAAACTTTCCACAGTTTTCTAATACAATTACCCTTTACTTTAATTACTTCAAGAACTATACAGACCTAGGCAAAAGAAGAAGTTACCTGTACACATCTCCCTACCTCAGTTTTTTCACCACGTAAGCAGTTTTTGAGTGTGGTCAGACTTTCAGTCCTTCTCCCACACCTCCATTATGCACATGGCTTCTCCCCCAAAACACAGAAAATCTCCTCACTTTCGAGGCCAGCTTTCTGCAGTCAATCTCTTCTCCCTTTTTCTAAATAGGCCAGTCAGAATCCCCCCCCCGCACACTTTTCTTTTCTCATAACCTGCAGTCATTTTCTCAGGTGATTAAAATCTCCTATTCAGCGACTTATAGATATGTTCTAGGAGTTGAGTCTTGAAAAGCTGAATAGCCCTGGAAAGAAGCCAACTTTTTGTCCAAGGGAACTTCCACATGAATAAAAGACCAACACAGGTTAACAGCCCTCCATTGTCAGCAGTTGTGACCACCCTGTAGAATGCCAGTTCAATCTGCAATGAATGTGGAGGAATTAATGAATTCAACATGAAGGTAAAGAGACAACAGAAGAGTGAAGTTCAAAATTCAAAATGAACTTTGCAATCTGACACGTATAAAAATGAACTCTGCATCAAACTGAATTCACAAGCATGCACAGATTCCCCAAACTGTGACCATAAGCATAACTTATAAAATGTTCAAAGGCTGCTGTTCCCCAACAATTCAAAGTCCTAAAGCAATGTTTGGTTGTAACCTTATCTGTCTAGATATTTATACATCCCTATAGTCTGCAAGTGACTTAATATTCTTGTTACTGTTGTCTATACAATTGACAACAACTATTGAAGAGGCTCTTTGAAAGGTCTGTATTTCAGGTGATCCCACAGCATAAAAGTTAAATCCTCTTAAAAGTAAATTTATCTCAGTGCTAAAATGCTGGAAACTGTAGTGTTATAGGTTAGAGAAATAGCTTGAGTTGCTCTGAGGACAAAGAAAAGGCATCTAAGCTCCTCATTTCACTGGTTCCCTATTTATATTTTGAGAAAGCAGGAAGACAGCTAGTGAACTGTCTCAAGATCAAGATTTTTCACTTCTGGGAAGAAAATAGAGACACATACAATTTACATCTAAAATGTTAATGGATGCCAGAGCAAAAAACATCTTGTAAATAAGTTGCAAACATCCTACAAACTCTTATTACTTATGTTTTCCTGAAAAGTACCTTTCCATGAATGAGAAATGCTAGATGGGGTAGCCAACCTATTTAGATGTTGCCATGTTCCTCTGTGCTGGGCACCATAAACAGAGGGAGAAAAAAATTATTTGGGCGGGCTGAGCACGCACATGCTCTGCCCTCCCCCACGCCAGCAGGTAAGTTTGTAGAGGAATGGGCGTTGGGGAGGAGAAAGGACTGTGGGGGGTAGGGAGGGGGGGTGGGGTAGATCAAGGCCCCAGTGGTGAGGGAGGTAGTAGGGCACAGGCAGCAGCAGGGGCTAGGGTGAATGGGGCCCCGCTCAGGCTGGGTGGTGGGAAAATCAGAGCCCAGGTGGCTCATCCAGAGGCATAGGGGGGCTCCCACTACTGTGCACATCCCTAGCTGAGGCCCAGAGGGCACATGTCCCCCTGATCTGTGCACAAAGCAGAGGTGTTTTGCTCCCTGCTGTGATGGCCTCCAGAGCCACGTGATGCCATGTGTGTCCTGGCGCCAGGCCAATAGAGGGTTCCCGGGACAGCTTCAGTGGGACGCAGAGCCCACCATGCAGTGGCAGCTGCTTCTCCCTACGCACAGATCGGGGGTGGGGGGGAAATGTACCCCCTGGGCCTCCCCCCCCCGCCCCCCTGAACGAGTTGCCCAAGCTCCAATTGTCCTACAACCTGGCCTGAATGGGACCCCATTCACCCCAGCCCCTGCCCCTCCCCACCCCTGCTGCAGCCACTCAGAGCCCACGGCCGAGCTGCCTTGTGGCCCTACCCAGTGCCCCACGTTTGGGGGGATTGAGCCCCGTTAGCCCTGGCCTTCCACCTCCTATGCTGGGCACAGAATGAGAAAAAATAAGAAAAGTATATTCAGGCATTTGATCTAACAGAGGATAATATTTTCCTATTCTGTTTTCAAAGGAAAACAATCCTTTCTAAGAATGCAGATCTATTTTACATCGAGCTTTTATATTTATATCACATTTTAAATGTCGCTCTCTGCATATCAAAATAGCTTTTGTGCCTATGTTATTCCCCAAATAATTTTCCCAAGTTCCTGAAGAACAGTACACAGTAGCATAGCAACGGGGGGGGAGGAGGAAGGGGGCCCTGGGCGCCAGCCTGGGGGAGGCGCCTCCCACGTTTTGTGTGTGGCCCACCTGGTGGGTTGTGGGTGTCTTTGGCTGTTTCAGCCGGAAATTCCAGCCACCGCCCCTCCCCCCGTGGCCGGTGTGCCGTGCTACTAATTCCCCCACAGAAGTGCTGTGGGGCAGGAGGTGGGGCCCCGCACAGGCCGATTTGCCTCAGGCCCTGCACCCTGCTCAGATCATCTCTGGGGGGGTGCAAATGCAAGCATTGGCCTCTGGGCACCAGAGACCCACGCTACACCGCTGACGGTGCAAGTGTAAATGTCATTCCTCCACAGCAAACGTGATACAGTAATTTCAAAGACATAATGAGCCAGAAAGTTTTAGAATTTCAAAAACTGAATGACATGCATCTTTATAAAAGAGTGTAACTGTAACATTATTTTCTCTTTCTTTTTTTTTTTCTCGCACACATCTCTAGCCTGAGATGAAATGAAACACATGAAATGTCAGGACAGGCAATTACATTATTTCGAAGCCAGACATTAAAAACTATTTCTATATAAGGAAACTAGCTCCAGTCTTAATTATGGTGCATCTACTGCCACTTCATAAAATGGATCCAATCCTCAAGTCCTTGCTCAAATCTATATACTAACAGTGTTGCCCAAGTAGTTACCAAGTAACAGTTTGAAACTTTGGCTTCAAAGAAAAGTAGGAAAGAAAAAAATAGAAAGAAAGAGGGAAATATGTTTTATTTGAAAGGATATTATTTTAATGAAAACTGGGTAACTCAAGATCTACTTCAACTACAAACCTAATCAAATGGAGCAAAGAATTAAACAGAAACTCAAGGAAAAATATATTGGTATAAAGAGAAAAGGACTGCATCAGACCCTTGGTGTTCAGAGACCATTATGATTGTGCTGTTGCCTGAGACAGGGATGAGTATAACTGAAGCGGCAAAGATAAAAATCTCATTATAGCAGTTGCCTTAAATTAAAATGGAATATAAACTTGTTTGAAGATTACCAAAAAAAAAGATCAAACTAGAAACACTAACTCTGAAAGCACACTCCAAATATCTGGGAAAAAACCCAATACTGAATTATTTCAATAGTGTTCGATTAATTTTATCAACTCATTTTTATAAGAAACACTGTCTAACCATATTTATCTTCTGTAAGTAGTAAAATGTCAAAAACACCCAAGACATTAAAAAACCCATTAGATACATGTCTTTGTCATAACTAAAGATAAAAATCTGAAAATATATAAACTCAACTTTTTATATTACTCATTTCAAATCTAAATGTTTTAAACCTACCTAAAATCCTCTTAATGGTAGGAGGGAAAATACAGCACTGAGGGAGTCCTATCATCCATTATTGCTAAGACCCAGTAAATACTTATGCTGAAATTGTAGAACTTAGTTCAGAAAGAACTTTCTTTGAAGTCACTCCATTTATGTGATGAAAAACGTAGTATATGGCAAATCAAACAAATTCCACCATCACCCAACACTGGAGCAAAAGCAGAATATTTACAAATAAATTATTAAGGCAATGATGCAGTGCTTTGGCTTATATTCCTGTATAGTCAGTGTAGATGCAATAGTCTATCCATGTGAAGTGGCTTGCAGGATCAGGGCCAAGGATTTTGATTTTGGAGAGGGGCTGTTTGTAAGTATTAAAAAACCATCATTCTAAAGGAAAGAAAATGATATCACAGGAGGCCCAGTTTCATCTACATACTATACATTCTATGTGAAAAACAAAAAAGGCCAAATCCTGCTTTCAGTGGGTGCGTCGACACAAGACATTTACTGTGCAGTAGATTAATCAGCTGTGCAGTCAACATCTCAGTGTCTAAACACGCACCCCTATTAGGCTGCAGTAAAATAATTTATTCCATAGCAGAACAGTACCTGTAAATAAATACAAGTACTATCCTGCTGTGCAGTAAAAAACTCCACAGCAGCACACAGGTGGACACTACAGGGGCTGGCTGGGGCACAAGGGTGCTTCAGTGTGGGGGCTGCCTGCCACCTAGCCCGCAATGAAACACCCGCGTGGTCCAGCCAGCCCCTCTGCGGCACATTAAGCTGTGGGGAGCAGCCCCAGGCTGGAAGGCTGACGCCCTCCCCCAAACCCCTCCCCGCAGGCCCTCCTGCTAGCTGGGGCTGCAACGTGCTGCAATCCCAGGTGCACGTGCAGACATACACCCAACAGAAATAAGCTCCAGAGTTTATTACTGGGTAGTAATAGGCATGTGAAGATGTGCCCAATTACTCCAGCACAGATCCAGAACAATGCCACTGAGTTTGCAGGACTGCTGTGGATTTACACCATAGAAAAAGTAGAACCTGAACCAAAATGCAGAGTTATTTTAACAGTTTCTTCTTGAAATGACATGCACCCATGATTTAATCTTTCAAAATGTCATGGTTCTTTCCCACTTTTTCCATCTGTAATAGGAGACTGTGTCCTAAACACAAGGTCTCGTTGACTATTTCAAAGATGCAGACTAAATTACCAAGCAACTTTCATTATAAGCCAATAAATAAATAAATACACTGTTTATTTTACCCCAAGATTCCAACTATTGAGGCGAGCTTCAAGGTCACTCTCATCCAAAGAAATGTTTTTTTTGTGATGATCTTCCTGGAATATGAAAATGTCAAAGGAAATATTAGAAGAGCAGACATAGAGATACAATGCAAAAAAGCTTTTAGTGAGACTTTGAGTATGCCTCACTGCAGTCACTGTTTCTCAGCAGCATAAATTCTGTGCTGAGCCTCATGCTGTTAGGGCTAGACTGCTACTGGTATCCAAGCTATCTAATTTAAAACTGGTATACAGATGTATACTATATTGCAGCCACTTTTGGGATTTAATGTGTGCATATGCTTTGTTCTCCTGTATGATCCCCTCAAAAGAAAAAAAAATAAGGTACCCCATGAAAATTCTTCCCCCTCCCCAAAAGGAACCTACTAATCTGGAATTGGCTGCTGCTCCTCTTGGCTTCAGTTCAATTAACAGCAACATGTAGCTGTTGCTAGGCAATTTGTCTCTAACGTTGTTCCTTCTTCCCACCCTCCATCTCTCTTCTCCGCATCACTTGAAGGCTCCATAGCTTAACAAACAACAAAGAAAAATGTACTACAGAGCTGGAAAGAACATCACCAGGTTGGTTTCCAGAGTAGTGACCTCCTTCACAGAAAGCAAATTTACAAGGGAGATCAAAATATTCCTTTCTCCAAGGAACACTCCTTTCTGAAATTAGGCTACATATAGCAGTACCCCAAAACAGATCTGGGTGAAAACTGCTCAAAAAAAAAAAAAAAAATCAAGCAGCACCCTAATCAGCCAAAGTAACACAAGTCTAAAGAAAAAGGTGAACTGGAGTGAGGAAAGAGTAGTAATAGAAATAGAGCCACCAGAACCAGAGACAAAAGGAGCAATAAATCAGCTCCAGGCTAGAGTTCCCCCTTTCAACAACTCAGTCTTCAATACTGAGTAACGACTGGAGATTACTTTTGCTTAAGGCTCTCAGTGTCCTCCACAATAGGTTTGTCTGTAATATATAACAGTACAATAATAGCTAATAATTTTATTTAGCATATCAAATGGATATTTAAAACATATTCCAGACTTTTCTATTTCAGTTCCCCTACAATAAGTTCATTGTAGCACAAGGTAATTAGGAAAACAATGCATGGGAGCATAAATTATTTTGTTTCATCAAGCTTTGTTAACAAGGAGTTTGTGTGTTGACATGCAAGTCATTTTGGTTTCTATTTGCACTCATGTATACACCAAGACAAACACTCCAAGAAAGCTTTGATTTCAGGGAACCAACACCTAGTTGAAGCAATTCTTCACTCTTAACTAAACTGTACACTCTTCTTGCTGGACCTGGATTCTGCCATGTATCAAAGACAGAACAACAACATGCTACTGCATTTACTTGGATAGAAGATGAGATTTTCACCCCCCAACTAGCATGGGGGAAAAAAGCCCCTTGTCTTATAATTGCAATCCAACCGAATGCATTGTCTATCATTAAACTGCTGCCAAAAGCAGAATGTGTTCCACAATGGAAACCACCCATAAAGTTGATTTAACGCAGCCAACACCATGCATAACTATAAAACATATGGCCCACATTGGGCAAACATGCTGCTGGGAACTTACCACAAGGATAAGTCAGTGAAGCCCATCTGAATTAGACATATGGCAGTGAATACTACGCACAGTCCCACTCACCACAGACTCTTTTTCAAGTCATGAAGAGCCATAACACTGCATGCCCAGAATCCATGTATTGCCCCTTTTCACAGCTTCGTGCACATGATTAGTGTGGCCCTGTCCTCCATGAGGTGAAGCTAAACCAGGTTGTCCTATGCCTTATCTTCATAGGCATTTTTGGATTATGCCAGGACTTGTGATGAGAACACCCAGTTCCAGTGGTGGGCTAATGAGTGCCCATGAGTGGGGGCTAATTAGCACATGGATCCTTTTGGGGTTATCTAGAGCACAAATGCATATACTGAGCAGTGCTGAGCTGTGCAGTCACCATAGCTTGAAATGTGGTTGCTTCTGGTGAGGCCCAGCTAATGAATTGTATTGCAAACCATGAGACTTTGGCTCTGGACTAATATCATGCATAGTTTGTGCTACATGTAAGTAGGTGCCCAAATGATGTTCAACAGTGTGTATGGAGTACCTGTGCTAAAACAGCAGTTTCAAAAAAAGGTAACGTGCATCAGTCCTGGATAAACTAAATGCATGAGTACTAGATACAAACTGCTATAGCCATGCTTAATTTCAGGGTCACTGTCTTCAGATTTGCTCCTTGCTTACTTGTACTCAGGGAGAGCAGGACCCGACAGTAAGGAGAAAGGGAAGGGGCTGCCAAGGGAAAAAGTTGGGGAGGAACAGTGAGCAGTGAGTGACCCCCAGATTTTTTTTCCCTGCTGCAGCAGTGGGAAGGGAACAAATTCAAGGCAAACCTCCAATAATTACATTCTATACTTGGAAAATTATAACTAAATAATAACATTTTCCATATATAGAATCTAATTATTGGGAGAGTCATCTTATAGTTAGAGGAATCTTCTATTCAAGTAAATACGGCATTTGTTCTCAGTAATCAAATATCCAACTGTTCGGCAAAGTAAAAAAAGGAGTATTTCATTTAAAAGCTTTTCTATGGGCCTCATCACAATAATATCTGAGACAAGGACCTGAATCACCATGAGGTGCAGGGCTGCATCCATCGTCACACAAGAAATCTGTAGCACAGCCAAGAACAGAACCCAGATCTCCTAGAGTGCCAATTCAGGGTCTGCAATGCAGTATCTTTTCTTTATAACGTGGTACATAATAAGAAATAATTATTTTGCTTAAAATGCAGCTGATAACTGTGTTAATAAGAATTTATTTAGTGCAAAGCATAATAAATTGAAAATCATCAGCTACATTTTGAACATTATACTATGGCCTAGAAATCTCATTCACAAAGGAAAAATGCATTGACAACTACCTATATATTTCTCAACCAGACTTATTTTTTTACTACTTGTAATTGACATCTAATATCAAATCTCTTGGATTTCAATGATTTCCCATGACATCTGTTTAGTCTGCCTCATTCACTAACACTGGTTGTGGACAGTTTCATACAGGATAAAACAGACTATCCAACATTTACCCTTTCAAAGGTCAACTATTAATAAATGAAGCCAAAGTAAGTTTAAGCAGTTTCTTTAATCTATTATTGCAAAATACAAGATGATGTCAACAGCAGTTAATTGCCAAATTCTTTAGTGGGAAAAATACAGCAGACCAGCTTTGTTCTGCCCCAGCAGAGGTCATCCATTAGGACAAGTGGGAGTATCTTGCATGAATTTTTTTTCCACAACCGCAAGAGTAGACTGATGAGCTTCAGTCCTTCCCTCTGCCATTTTCTACATTCCTGCATCTAGGGATCATGACTCATGCAATTAGCAATGACAATCTAAAAGGGTTACATAAAAATAATTCATTACAACAAGATCAAGCAATATTGCAAAAAGTAACAGTATCTTACAGGCATCTGAGTGGCGTTGTTGTCTTCATCTGATTGGTGAGGCGGACTTGCAGAATGTGACCTTAATGGTAGCTTTCCATTGTATTTGTATCTTTCCCTGTCATCAAAAAAACAGTAACAACCAAAATGTAAGGAATTTATTTGCAGCAATTTAGGGTACATGGTGGATCTTGATCCTAAAATATTTTTAAAGTCATAGATATACAGTTTTCAAGTTAACAATTCATGTTTGACCTGCTTAAGAGGGGAAAACTGTTTCTTCAGGCTTCTAAATTTGGGCCTTTTAAAAACAGGGAAAAGAATAACAAACATATACTCATCAGTCTTAATTTTTTTACACATTATCATCTCCTGCTTGTTATACATACAGACACACACACACACACACACACACACACACAAACGTGTGTGTGCACATGTGCATGTGTGTGTATTACTATAATACACAACATCTGTGGCAGTTTGGTTGCGATCTTATTCTAAATAATGGCAGATATTTTAATCAATTAATTGTCTAAAGAAGATATTTCTCTCAATATTAGTAGGCTTCATTTTGGTATATTCTGAAAATATAATCTTTGAATATTACAAGATTTTGCTGCCTGGGTAATGTTTTAACAATGGAAGATGGTCTAATATTGGGGAAAAAACCAGTCTTCCCTCTAAGCTGTGCAGCGTGCATGGCAGAGCAGCATGCATGGCTGCGCACACCACACAGCTTAGAGGGAACACTGGAAAAAACCCTAATTTTTTCTTATTTATTATTATTTAAAATACAGATTTTTAGACTTCTAAAAAATTGTCACACACACACAACTTTCCAGACTTTGCTCCGAATTCCCTCAGGTGTTTTTTGAAAATCCACGTTTAGGCTGATATTGTTACATTCTTGAAGGTATCTATCATGTTCTTGGCTCTGGGTTCTCTATGCATCAAACAAAGTCAAAACATTGGCACAATTCCCTAAATTTAACAGGAAACTACAAAGAGCCTCCAAATTACTACAGATTACTAAACCATATATGCCACTGAAATATTCAGAAATAGAACATCTATATCATGAAGAAACTTATAATACTGGTGAGATTCACTGTTTCCACCAATATCAGCAGGAGAGAGAGTTTTCTGACAGTTATCTTCCTTTTCTAGAGCTGAATGCAGAGCTAAGGGAGGAAAGAAACTTGGAGAGGGGACAGAAAAGATCTAACTTTGGGGAACTAGGCAGAAGAATCTGAACAAAGCAACCTTTCAGTGGCTAGGAAGCAACCCAATTTTTTTAAGTCTCTCAATTCTTCTGTCGGAAAATATCTGTTGGGCTTACTGGGAAACCTTCCCATCTCCCTTTAGGCTGGAGAATAGCAACCTAATATTGCCATCCCTACTATAGAAAAACCTTACTTCTGTTATTTTGCCTGTAAGAAATAGGAGGATCAGAAATGTAATTTTCTTACGAGCTGCCACCAGAGTTCGGTGGATATAGGAACAGAGTGGATTTATAAGCATACAGGAAAACTTAATCATATATATATATATATATATACACACACACACACACACACACACATATATATATATACACACATACATTTATAGGCTCATTTATATTTGATTAAATTTCCCTGTATACTTATAAATCCACTCTGTCCCTATATCCACTGGACTGTGGTGGCAGCTCGTAAGAGAATTACACTTCTGCTCCTCCTATTTCCTACAAGCAAAATAACAGAAGTAAGATTTTAGAAGAACTCTAAACTTAGTGAAGGAGCTGACCTCAGAAATAGCTTTTCGGACAGGCATTCTAAAAGTAAGAGGAGAGAGCATGGCAAGAAAAAGGGACAAACGTTGCTGGCTACACTGCAGAAGAGGGAAGTGGGGAAAGTGCTAAAAAGGAAGCAGGTCAGAGGGGCAAGTTAGGAGAGTATGAGATAAGAACTTGAAGGCAAAGGAACAGGACAAATCAGCAATTCAAGAGGTTAGAATGGAGAGTAACGTGGTCTAAGGCTTCGACTCTAAGCAACGAAGCAGCAATGTGTTACTGGACAATACGCTGGATATCAGCCAGCAGTTTGCCCTTGTTGCCGAGAAGGCTAACAGCATACTGGGCTGCATTAGTAGAAGTGTTGCCAGCAGATCTAGGGAAGTGATTATTCCACTCTACTCTGCACCGGTGAGGCCACATCTGGAGTCTTGTGTCCCGTTTGGGGTTTATTTGTGGAGAAGAGAAGACTGAGAGGGGATTTGATAGCAACATTCAACTCCCTGCAGGGTGGCTGCAAAGAGGATGGAGCTGGACTGCTCTCAGTGGGGACAGATGATGGAACAAGGAGCAATGGGCTGAAGTGGCAGCAAGGAAAGTTTAGGTTGGATATTAGGAAAAACTCTCTCACGAGGAGGGTGGCGAAGCACTGGAACAAGTCACCTAGGGGGGTGGTGGATTCTCCAACCTTGGAGGTTTTTAAAGTCTGGCTTGACAAAGCCTTGGCTGGAATAATCTAGTTAGGGCTGGTCCTGGTGGGATCAGGGGGTTTGACTAGATGTGACCTCCTGAGGTCCCTTCAACCTGAATTTTCTATGATTCCATGTTTTGGAACTTTCGTTTCTTCAGCTCCATTTTATGGACTTGACCTTTGCAGAGAAAAAGGCTGAAAAAAGGCGAGACTGCAGTAATTAAGACCGAAGATGACTAGAGCATGAATAAACACTTTGACCATCAAAAAAGAAAGAAGAGTGGATTTTTTTGTTGCTAGAATGAAAAGCGACAAGTTTTGGTCACAAGTAAAAAAGAAACAGGGACAGCTGAAAATAAACCCCAGGTTATGAATCTGGTTCACAAGCAAGGTAGCAAGAGTCTCAATTACAATGCCGAATGGAGGTATAGAAAAAGGATTTTAGAGAAGACACTATAAACCTCAGTTTTTTCCAGACTTGAGTCAAGAGGTGATGGCAAGATATCTGTCAGTGAACACTACAGTGTCAAATCCATTCATATTAAGATAAAATATATCGCCTTTGCCAATTTACCTTCCTACAAATATGCACATTCTATTTAAGTCGTCAGACTATTAAAATATCTTACATTCTTTCCACCCAGCAGAAAATTAAACAGCGAGTTAAGCCAAGAGATGTTGAGATGAATTAGGTGTTTATAAGGAGCAAGACAACTGTTGGATGTACAATATAAACTAGCCATTTCTATGAAAACTGAAACACAAACCAAACGTTTCATGAAGAAAATTGCCCCAGCTTTCATCTAAGCACTGTGCAACATGAAGCGTCCCAACCAGAACATACCTTTCTGAAATCAATAACGTATGAAGTATAAAGATAAACACTAACAAGTGCAATGCAGCAAATAGTTTAGATTTTTAAAAAGCTAAAAAAAATGTCTTGTGGGTGATACCTTTTATTGAACCAACTGTATAGTTGATATACATAGGCAAGCTTTTGGCTGTGACAATACCCTTCCTCCAGCCTCATATATTGCAGGAAGACAGATCAGTATCTGCATGTAAATCTGCACTTTACTTCAATACAAGCTGTTTCTTTGAACAATTTGCAGGTTATTTGATGGCCAGATAAAACTCCAACTTTTTTAAAATCAGAAGTCAAGCTTCATGCATTACAGGATTCAGCATCACCAACACATTTTAAACCTAACCACAAAAACTTATTCCAGTATTTTAAAATTGGAGCAGTGTGCAGAGATGAGTTTTGGCCACCTCTCTGCTGCTCCTAAATTGATATTTTTTTAAAGGAAGCTTTATAAAAGCCTCTAGGTGAGACTGTGGCCCAGCTTTAAATAACCATAGAGGAAACATGAGGGAGTAATCTCTCTCCAGCTACTCCCTTTTGCAGCTTTCTCTAATCATCATTCTGGAACTGGAAGACAACAGACAACATGAAACTGCAATTTTCCCCTTCCAATGCAGGTGATGGAAAGTATCTAGTACAGGGTTGGGCAAAATCTGGCCTGTGGAGGGTCTTTGTCCCATCTGTGATGGGTCCCTCAGTCCTGCCTGGCCCGAGTGCCGTCCAGCCTGTGGTGTGTCCTGCCACCCCATGGGCACGCAGTGGGTATGCGGGGGCTCCACAGCTAGACTGCCTTTCTAGGCAGCCCAGGTGACAGTGGCTCCTTCTGGCTGCTGCCGCTGGAAACCCAGTCCCAACCCTGTGGTGCCGGTGGGGACCTGCGGGCACAGCCCGGACCATGGCCTGCCCAGTGCCTGTTCTGCACCGTCCGCCCACACTGAGTAGCAGCAGCAGCCAGGCAGAAGCTGCTGCTGGCGTAGTGGAAAAGTGGCCCCTCCCTCTCACCGCTGCTGGGCAGTTCTTGCTGCAGCCGCCCGCGCCCGGGCTGCCCTGTGCTTCCTCTGCACTGTCACTGCTACCCCACGGGGCTGCCCAGAGGCAGCAGTGATGGCAACAGAAAGCAGCAGCAAGGCAGCCCAAGTACGGACTCTGGCTGGCTGCAGCAAGAAAAGTCCAACAGCAGTAAGGTGGAGGGGCCGCCTTTCCCCTACACCAGCAGCAGCTAAAGCCCAGCCACTGCCGGCACGGGGCGGGCTGTGCATGCGGGTTCCAGCTGGGCTGGGGTCAGGGCTGGGGCTGTGCAATGTTGGCAGTAGCAGGAAGGAGAGCCACAGGGCATGCAAGCTCCAGGCTGGGGGCGGTGCTGACCAGCTCAGGGGGGCACACCTGTTGGCTTGCTTGCACATGTGGCCTCCCCGGACCAGGTCCTTTGCAGCCTCCCTTCTCCCCAGTACGGCGAAGCTGTGCTAATCTCGGGGCTTGGAGTCAGAGGCCCTAGGAGCTTACATATACTGCACCCTCAGCCCAGGTCCTGCAGCCACTGCTGCAGGGGCCCATTGGCTTCTATAGCAATGGCAGGTGGGAGGAGCAGCAGGTCTGGGCCTAGGCATCCCCAGTGACTAGGGGAAGGCAGAGCAGAGGTTCCAGTAATCAGGGCCACAGGTTCTACAAGCCGCTGCCAGCAGCAACTACAGCCCTAGGGCTCAGCAGGCCCATCCGCCCTACCCTGCACACAAAGAGGACTGTCATTCTGGGGCACATGCATGTGCGTCTGTGTACCATGTACATCCCACCATACCCACACATTCTCCCCTACAACCACACCCTCCCCCATACCCACTCACCCCCCCCACAAACACCACACACACACACCCACCCCACAAACCCCACACCCCTCCCTACATGGCACCACATCCAGCACCCCAACCACACCCCACACACAATGTCCAACAGTAAGAATTTATTTTGAGGTATTTTGCGTTTGCCTCTATATATGCTACGCAAACATATGTAATAAGGACAAAAATATTTTTTAAATAACATATGTTATAATAGATGTTTGATTTTCAGTATACAATTTGTTGGTTTTTTTCTGTTCCAAGCTGGCAAACCCCTCTTCCCAAAAGGAGTACTTGCAGAAGCAAGGGGAAGGACTTCTGGTGGCAAAAGTCAGGGGTTAGGGGTGGGACTTCTGTTCCCAAGATGGCACCAGGGGGCGGGACACCTGTCAAGGGACAGGGCTACAAGCCTCGACAGCTCACCAAAACTCATTAAGCTGCCCTCCAGCCAAAATAATTGTCTGCCCCAATCTAGAACTTTCATTCCAACCCATGACCTGCAGTTATCAGGCAACACAGTGAGCTGGCATGGGAGAAGGAAGTAATTAGCTACTCATAAAAGAGATTAGCAGATGATTTCTTACTAGGGGCAGTGTGGGGAAAGCCTGTGTGTTCCTCCTATTTTGGTACTGCTACACACTGGCCCTTGCATAGAGCCATGTCCTAAAACATAATCTAAATGTCTAACATAGAATAAATGTTATTTGTTTCAAAAGATCAAATGTCTAAAGTCTAACTATACAATATTAGTCAAAATATAGTTCCTTAATTTCCAAAATGAAGGTGTGCCTTATCAGTGTGCATTCCTACTCTGGTGGCTTCCCTTCCCCTCCCCTCCCCTTAAAAAAAGAAAAAAGATCCATCAATTGGTATTTATTTCACCAAAAGGTAAATTCAAATTCTTACAAACAAACTTCAGTTTCCATAAGCAAAATATGTACAGGACAAAACCAAAAAATTCCCACAATATACAGTAAGCTAATAATTATTCCTTTATTCTGTTTTAAAAGAGATACAAGGATTGTTACTTAAACGTGTTTTGGCTACTATCACGAAGACAGGGCATAAAAGCTTTACTTAATAATAACAATCTTATTTTTTTAAATGTCCCCAAAAAGTGCTACAGTTTAGCTGTAACAAAATAAATCATTTACAGTAGGACAACATTTTTCAAACTAAAATGTACTGCACATGAAAAAAATATTCTCAAGTACAAAGAAAAAATGTATTACACACAATGAAGCAAGATCACCATCTGCTGGCCATTCCAATAACTTGCACAGGCACTGTGAACACAAAAAACCTACATAATTTTAATACTTTTTTTACTGAGCACTAAGAGTGCATTCATAATTTTTAAAACAAAGGATGACATGATGCCTACCCTGAATAGAAAATACTTTAATATATATTTTAAATAAGCTATTCCTATGAAGCACTGTCTCTCTTTCAAGCTGAAACATCTCCATTTTCTTTTTAAAGTTGTGAAATGTTAGTTGTCTAGAAATCCAACACACAATTTGTAAATGCCAACCATAAAAGAAATCCATATTTTCTTCTCCTATTTTTACTCTTCACAAAATAAAATGCAGAAAATCAAGTTATTCCCCTGCTAGTGTGGATATGCTCACTGCATGGATATTCACTTCTAAGGGCATGTTTACACCAGAAAACAACAGTTAATAGCAGTTTTTTCAGCTTAAAAGTGACGACATTGCCGTATCACTGGAGTACAGAAATATTTTGCTGTGTTTTGC
Organism: Alligator sinensis; assembly: GCF_000455745.1. NCBI lineage: Eukaryota > Metazoa > Chordata > Crocodylia > Alligatoridae > Alligator > Alligator sinensis. Next base: position 1,737,609 of record NW_005841879.1, read on the forward strand.
ACTAAGAATATATGAGATCAGCAAAGGTCATGTCGCCAGAAAACATGTTGTCCTGCGGGTACTAGCTCAGGGATTACAGCTGCTAACACTTCTATACTGCTGGATCCCACCCATGCCAAAATTCTGATCATCAGCAGAAGACTTGTGTCATCCAGAGAGATGGTTTTATTTAGAAGACAGAAATACTTGGCCTTGCTGGTTTGCATCAAATACACACAAAGATGCAAGCAAACCTGCAACACTGCAAGACAACTTTGGCCAGTGTTCACACTGTTATGGACCAGGCCTTGAAAGTGCAGACCTTGTGCTTCTGTTACTAACTGTTGTCCTCCACAGAGCTGCTTTATCTTCCTAAACAACGGGTATTTAAAACAAATTCTACTCTGCAAACTGACTCTGTAGAAAGATGCCAGTCTGCAGTTTCATAGATGTTATCATCATTTTTATGATATTTGCCAGGTTTAGAAATGAAGATGATGTTTAACTGTCAGGAGCAAATACAGGCTGAAGTCTGAACATCTACCTGGGCTCCCTCTGGCTCATGCACTTTCACTTATAAGAGGAATTTCTGCATAGAACAGAAAGAGCTAAGTGCAGAACAGGAAACAGTACAGCTGCAATAATGCAGTATAGCTGCAATAATGCAATAACGCAGGCAGAGAGCCCTGCCCCTTCACACCACTAATTAGCTTGGGTGCAGCAGACCTCTCTGTATGATACTGCCTTGCTCTGCAAAGACACTAATTCGAAGGCCAAATGCTGTCCTAAATCACAACCAGGCAACCCTTTTGTCAAAGGACATCTTCAGTGTCATCCGTGTTGCCTTCATTTGGTAACAAGGGCGTAACTAAACACATAATCTTAAGTAAATAAGGCTGCACAGATGGCCTTGCAATTAGAATTTACTTAACAATTCTTTTGTTGATGTGCTAGCCAGAAAAGCAACAATTTCACACTATCTAAGCCGTGCTGGTTCTGCAAGGACAACAGTTATAAAATGCACGTTCTTCCCTAAAGTCATCAGAAATGTCTCTGAAAACAAACAAATCTAATGAGAAAAGAGGGTGACATTTTTATGATCATTTTATAGGCTAGCACTGAACTTTAGAGGGATTCTCAGGTATCAGATGCAACATCTCTTTTAGTAATGGCTGCTAATTAGGATTTAAATAATGTCTTAGTCCTTAGTGGCAGCACAGGAGAAAAGGCAGTAAAGCCTAGCCCCACAGTCTGCCTCATGCAGCTATCAGGATGTACATGAATCTTGGGCTAGATATGTGAAGATATGAGGAAGCAGGCTATGTGATATTCTCCTGCAAGCAAGTCAAAGGAGAAGAATCATTTAAAAAAAAAAAAAAAACCACGTAGCAGGGAATAGGTCACATCATGACTCCAGACCCCCACAAAAGCTAACAAGCAGAGTTGGCCAGATGCAAAGGGTGAGGACTAAACTGAATCTTCTGAAGCAATGTAATCCAACCCCCATTCAATTTCTCTTCCAATGTAAAATGGGGTACACGAAAGAACTTATGGTTATGGGTATGTGAACAAGTCACCACACAGGCTAGAATGTGAATTTATAGTGCATTAGTTAACCTGCATATATACAAAGCTAAACACAAGGTAGTTTACACCTTAATGAAAGTGGTGTAAGTTCCCTTGCACATTCAAAGGGATAAGAGCATGAACACGTGCAGTGACTACGGAGCAGCTTACATGCTTTAAATTCATACTTTGGCTCACCTGACGATAAATTCTTCATGGCCCAATACTCTATGCTTCAGAGTGCCATTGTTTCAGCATAATACCATCCAGATGCTGTTGTTATAGTGTCACAACTACTAACTATCCCATAATTCAAGGCTGGGCAAAACTAATTTAGCTATATGTATTCTATTTTCATTCATTATTTAGACATTTCTTCTTGACAATTCCATGCCAAAATCCATGATCAAACCTAAAACATTACTTTGGTAGTGTTGGAATACAAATGGCAGCTGTAAGTGTTCTATAACTTTTACCGTTATCAAAGATGAGAATAAGTTTATGCCAGTAATCAAAAGACCAACAAAGAGTTCAAATGTGATCAGATTTGGAAACTTGTCAATGTCCACCAATCTTGAGATTACACTCTTAACTGATATGCCACCACTAATATTTTCAGAAGCAGGGTGGATAACAATCAACAATTTTTTTAATTAAATTTAAAAAAAACAAACAGATTTTTTATTTAAATCAGATTTTTTTATTGAATCATATTTTTTGTTAAAGATGCTTTAAAAAAATAAACCTATATAAAGATAGTTTTAAATTTAAGATATGTTAAAGCTCAAAGATATCATTATGGAATAAGAATTATACCTTCTAATTAAATACTATTTGAGACAATATATTCACATAACCTTTTTTTAAAAGTTTTATAAATAGCTCACAACAGGTCATGGACTATATTAGGGGCCCAACCTTAAGGGGTTCCCAGAGGCTCGTCTATAGATTAGTAAAGATTAAAGAAAAACACTCTACCCAATGGGACTCAGTACTCAGTCTGGAAGATCCCATTAAGCATCTTTGTGATGCTTAGTTTCAGTTCTCAAACCGTGGATTTGTGTCTCCAGAGATAACATCCTTGATAACAGCAGTACAGAGATAAGAGAAACAGACCTGATTACCTACCCATGAGCCCTATTGTCTCTCTGCAAATTGCGTACACAGAATCAAGCCCTTACCTCTCCCTAAAAAGGCAAAATTTCAAGAAATTAAACGAATAGAAAATTGTTGAGATGGAGTAGATCTGGGCAAGGAGGAGGAGTCTAGAGATAAATGCAAAGAGGGAGGGGCAGTAAAAACAAAAGAGAAACATTTTGAGCAGAAGTCTTGAGAGAGACGCTTCTGATTACAGCCTCTCCATTGATTTGAGAACTAGTGAGGGAATGGTATGGTAGAAAGGAAAGCCTATCATGCAGGAGGCTTGCCAGCCTGTAAAAGAGACTTTGTTTGGGAATATTTTAATGAAGTTACTCTACCTGTGGGTAAGACAGGCATGTGTGAAAAATACAAACAGTGCAACAAAAAATGCAAGGTCTGGTTACAAACGAAGCAACATCATGAGAAGTGCTCCTTCTCAGGAAGAAGCTGCTTTGAAGATGATGAATAGAACATGTCTGAACATGCAGGATCTCCAGGTTAGTAAACTTTATTTCATATTTCTTTCTTAAGGACTGCCTGTCTTTTCTGTCCATATCTTTTAGGTGGACTTCTGCGCTACCTGAATTCTCATTAAAATGTTTAAGCAAAAACCTAGCTGTTACTTCATGGAACCATCATATTCTTAATGCAGTTGTGATATAAAATAATGGCTGAAATAGGCAGATCTTCCTTTTACAGTTTCACTTCTATAGTACTGAATGCAATGAGTAATATTAAATGAGCAGTCCTTTAGTGACTGTATTGACTTCTTTTGTTCAGGAGGATCCATCCTCAACATACAAGGCTCTGACTACCCATCTTCAACATCGTCATCACTGTCTACAGTTTCAGAGTTATCTGCTAATGATACCAGTGTTCCAGTCAAATGTATACCATATTGTATTCACCTGTAGCAAAAAGAAAAAGAAATCTCTATCATCCAGAAACAACCATAGGTAAGTTTGTAATAAGAAGCAGCAGACTACAGCAAGAGGTAATCAATGAAAAAATTGCTTGGTTTCATGAACGCTGCACGCCCCTGGAGGCTGGGGGGCATGGTGATCTCCCGCAGGTGGTGGTGGCGCTGTTGGCGGCAGGAGCGTGGCGACAGCAAGCTCCTGCAGGCAGCCACAGCACTGTCAGCAGCGGGAGGGGGGAAGTGGCGAGTGCCAACCAGCGGCCGGTGATCACCCGCAGGCACTGCCAGCAGCTTCAGCAGTGGCCAACAGCAATCAGGTACCACCTGGAAATGCCGCTGGAGGTGTCAGTAGTGATGGGGCGGAGGTGGCAAGTGGCAACCGCCCACAGGCGCCGCCGACAACATCAGCAGTGCTTTTTGCAGGGGGTGCACCACCAATCTCGGGGTGTGCACGTGTACCTGCATGCACCCCCTATGCATGCAACAAACTCTCCTTTCCATATGGTTGAGAACACATACTTCATTGACATGGTTCAGTCCTTACGACTAGGATACAGTCCACCCAGAGCAGATATAGCAAGCAAACTGCTGGATAAAGTGTATAAGAAAGAAAATGAACAGTGTGCAAAAGTCTAGAAGGGAAAATTGTTAACCTGAGTCTTGATGGGTGGAGCAATGTCCACAAAGATCCAGTAATATGTGCTTGTGTGACAACAGAAGAAGGGACTACCTATCTTACAGAAACAATGGATACATCAGGAAATGCACACAGAAAAGAATACTTACAAGAAGTAGCACTAAAATCTATAACAAATTGTGAAAAAAAATGTCTACTAAGTAACTTTGTCAAAGACAATGCTGCAAATGTATCAAAGATGAGAAGAAATCTAGAAGAAAGTGAAGAAAGCCCTAAGCTAATAACATATGGCTGGAGTGCTCCTTTCATGCACCTCTTAGCCAAAGACTTCAGTGCTCCAGAAATGAAGGCTCATGCTGTTGAAATTGCAATTCCATAACAACCACTTTGCAGCAGCTGCTCTGAAGAAAGCAGAAGAAACCAAACTAACTCTCCCACAAGACACGCAATGAAGCTCAGTAGTGGACTGTTTTGAGCAATGTATAGAGAAGTGGATTAATCTGATAAGAGTTTGTGGTGGACAAAATCATGGCAAAATAGATGGAACTGCCATAGCCAAAGTTCTCAACATTGAACTAAAGAGAAACGTAGAACGTATGCCGACTATCCTGAAGCCTATTTCTGTAGCCTTGAACAAAGTGCGGGTAAATCGCTGTTTTATTGCCGATCCTGTTGAAATTCAAAAGGAACTGAGTGAGACCTTGAAAAGAGAAATACGCAATGACAGAGTTAAATTACAGGCATTAAAAAATAAATCAATCAAGCACTATTCTCCAGCTCATTTTCTCACCAATATTCTCAATACTCAGTACCAGAGTCAATCATAAACTGGAGGAGTTGCCTATGACATGGGCATCCAGCAATCATCCTTCCATAATACCAACTATAATAAATGTCAGGGTTAGGGATGAACCATTCAACAAATATAGGCTTGCTGGTGAGGTTTTAAAGGAAGTCACACCAGTGAACTGGTGGAAGTCACTTAAGCACCTGGATCCATCAGAGACTATTGAAATGATAACCCAGTTTTTAACAGCAGTATCTGCAAGTGTAGAAGGAATATTTTCTTCCTTTGGACTAATTCATTCTAAATTGAGAAATCTCTTGGGAACTGAAAAAGCAGGAAAACTTGTCTTTTTTTTTTTTCCAGTCGATGAATAAACAGGCAGAGGAAGGTAAAGACTGAGTTTGCTGCATAACCCAGTATTTTAAAGTTTCTCATGTTGACCTGGCTGAAACAAACTCTTTAATTTTTGTTAAAAACACATTTCACATTTATAACCAAAATAGTTAACAATTAAAAAATGCGTATGCTTGTTTTGTTAAAATAATTATACATGTTTATTGCTGAAGAAAAATATCCAAAATACATAAGCTCCCACTACACGCCCCATGCTGAAGCTGAAACTTCATTTGCTGCAGCAGCAACTATAGGTCTGGCATGGGACACAGTGCACGTGGTGGCAGCAGTGACTGCAGGCAAGAACAGAGGCAGGCAGCCAAGGACCTGGAGCCACAGCAGTGGTGACAGGTGAAGCAGCCAAAGCTCCCATTCACCCTCTTACTGCCGTTGCCACGTCCACCAGGATTCTGTGGCAAGCCACTCATCCTAGCCAGGCCCCCCAACTTTTAGTGGTCTGCCAGTAGCCCAGGAGGCCAGATAAAGCATTTCCATTTCCTCACTTAAAGTAAAAAGAGCATGGCTGCTGAATGAATCTGAACATTAAGTTACTGATATCTGGGTACCTTGAGTGAAATCATGGCTACTCAAGTCAATGGCAGAATTTCCATTGAAGCCAACAGGGTCAGGATTACATCCTCTAGCTTTCAGAATCTAAGTTTTAAAAAGCTGGCCTGTCTTTGCTGTCAGAGCCCAGCCACCTCTAAATTACCACACAAGCAGAAAATACCTGCTAGCAAGACACAGAAAAGTATAGCATACCCCGATGCAGGATTAATGCATGTAAGAGATGCTTAACATAGAGACCTAAGAAAAAAGCTAAATAGAAGCCTAAGAAAAAACTTCAAAAAGACTCTGCATCTTTAATAATAAAAAAATAATAAAAAGCACTAGGACACAAACAGCATAATCTAAAATATCATTAGAAATGCTTCACATACAAAAAGGTCTAAGTAAAGGAGGGTTTTATAAAGTGATCAAAAACACACTGAGGGGGAAAAAATCTTTCAAGATTAAAGAGGTTTTTCAAAGGACAAGTAGAACTGGTTGTAAAATTTATGAGGCAGCATTAAACTTCAGTTCCAAGTTGTTATAAATTATTCACCATAAAAAACACACAAGTGTGAAATATTATAAGCTTCTTATGCACTTTTTGTTTGTTTAGAGGGAGGTTTTATAGTTATCATTTTGTGCAAAACTGTTTGGAAGCCATAAAAATACATCAGTCGGCACTTCATTTATTACCCTTTACCCTTATATGGGTGCTTGGAGGAAAGGCTACAGATTTAGAAGAGATTGTTCTTCCACCGTCTGCAGAGGTATGCAGGCCAGAAAAAAGCTTGCTTCCTAATTTCCATTCCTTTCTCTTGTCCTTGTGACAAGGTACTAGCAGAACGCACTGATTTGTTGGAATCAGACAGATCGTTCCATGGGCACTTCTGCTATGGCCCCAAACTTGCAACCCCTGGGCTGTCAGCTGTGTGCCTTAGCACCAGCACCAGCACCACCCCAGCCCTTCCCCTGCTTCCAAGAGGATAGATTTGAACCTGGGCTGCTGGAGATAAAGTCCAACACTCAGCACTAGGGGGTTTCTGCACTAGGAAAAAGGGAAGGTGCCTGCAGTAACTAATGACACAGGCTGCTTCTGAACAGGAATAAGGCAAATGCATATACACAGGACAAACAGTGAGCATTTCTTCAAGCACAAAGGTGGGCTGCTTGAACTTTCAGTACTACTGACAAACTCAAACTAGCTTAAAAACCACTGGTAAACTTTTTCCCCCTCCTCCTCTTCCCTATTTTGCCCTCATCTATGTTACAAAGCCCTGTCAGCAGAGCTGTCAGCTGAGGTGTAAAAGATCAATGATCACACACTCTGTCCCAGTAGCCCAGCTGGCAAAGCCCCCAGTGCACACAGAGCTCTGCCAGCTTTTGCTGGCAAAACTTCTGTCATTCAGGGGCGCTAGGTCAGCTCTGGTGGCAGAAAACTTCTTTCTGTTGGCACCCAGGAACTTAAGAAAGCCAGTGAAAGCACCATCAGCCCCCAACAGAGTAGTTATAATCTTCTTCCAGGCCCCTACTTTCCCACCTGCCCCATGTTCATTACTGTTTATTAACTATAGAAGACTTAAGTACAGAAAAAGAATCTTCTTGCAGTTTCTCAGTTGGTCTAATAAAAGGCATATCTCATCTCTGAACCGAGAGTTCTAGATTTCTGCATTTCTTTAAGTACAGATACTCTTTTAAGAAATATATGCATCAACAAAACAAATCTAAAATCTGATCATATATGCTTACTTTCCAAAGTAAGTAGCTGCAATATGGAATTTAAGTTTTATATTTAATTCATACATGAGAATACGGTTAGGCACCAAAGTTATTTAATCGGTTATGATGAAGCTTCTCATTGAAGTCAACTGTTTTTCCTTATTTCAGACTCTCTTGCAATAGTAGTTGATTTATTCCTTTTCTAATTTTTCTTCTAAGTTTAACTGTTAGTTAAAATAATTGTCCAGTATTAGTGGGCATAGCAAGAAAGAGAAAAAAGAAAACTATCAGGAAGCTTTCTCTCCTTCTTTTAGCATTTCCTTTGAAATTCAGCTCTAAAGAGAACTCTTCTATTTGCCACAGTAGGAAGTGTGAGCTCAATACATGAAAGTGTTGAACTGCTAATGCCAATCTAGTAGTAACAACACAACCACCCCTCCCCTTCATGAATCCCATGTAAAACAAATACATGGTACACAACTTAATAATAAATTAACATCATACTACTACTACTATGATGTTTTTCTAGAGATGTTCTGTTCAAGAATCTCAAATACCTTAAATATTAATTGGGCTTCAAAATAGCCCACTGAAGAAGGTAAGGGATGCAATTTCATTCTTGACTGAATACCAACATAAGAAATGGAACAGAGATACTGATTATCAGTACAAAGAAATGTTATAAAAGGAAGAGGAGAAAGGAAGAATGAATTGAAATAAACAGAATACAAAGGAAATTGAAGGGAGGTGGCCCACAGGCACAAGAGGAAGAGAATAAGGGGTTGGTGAGAAGGACTGATGGAGCTTGAGATTGAGAAGGAAGGCATAGAACAGAAGACTAGGAGCAGAAAAGAAAAATAAAAGATAAAGTAATTAAAGACTGTGTTATAAAGCATATGCCTAGGGAGTTGTATTATTTCACAGACAAACTTAAATTCTGACATTTCCTAAATTTTGAGTGCTCGACTCTGCAAACAATGTTTCAAAGAAAGTTCTTTTTTGTGTGGAATTATATGAAGTGCTAGGCATTATTGTTAAGACTAAGTCTCACCTGGAGTCTAAAACTCAGTACGTACATAAATCTGATTTGTGAGATCAAAAGTAGAATTTTTACCTGTGTGCAAGTGGAGATGCTACCAAAGTCGAATCCTCTTTAGAGGAGATTTTCCACAGTTCCTCCAGTTTAGAGTCACTTGCTCCCAATTCTCCCATGACCCAGTCAGGTAAACCTTCTGGACTACTGCTCCGTGCTCTCACTGAATTTGGCTCATCAAAATATATGGACTATAATTTTTTTTTAAAGTAAAAAGGTAAGAACTGTAATTAACTTTTTCAGAAATACAAGCATCCTTATTTTCATTGCCACTCACTTGATGGCTTGGTACCAGCATAAACGACCTAATCCTGCTCCCACTAAAGTCAACAGAAATATGCAAATTAGGGTTTGTTACACAGGGAGCAAGTTGTGACATGAATTTACAGTTTTTAAGTTCCATCACACTACCTTCCAACACGCTGCACTTGGTATACAGCTAAAAGTTAATGTACAGTTACAAGTATGCTGCAGTTTGTCACCTAGATTACTGTGCATTAACTTCTCTATGTAGACAAGTCCTAAAGGCAGCAAGCAGGAAT
>NW_005841879.1:1746963-1754577 GCF_000455745.1 Alligator sinensis
AAATAGGTAAGTATCCTGGGTTAACAGGAAACTAATTAAGTTTAATAATAATTTATCACAACAGAACATCTTTGCACTGCCATCACTACTGATGGGCCATACTCTTCAGAACCGTTTGGCAATTTATAATACTGTTTATCAGTCTTGTTACCCATCTCACACGTCATGGTAATGACCAGCTAGGGACTGAGCTTTCTGCACTTACCAGCACACCTCACTGGCAGCTTCTAACAAGACTCAAAGTCTGATTCTTCTCCTCTAGGCCCCTGTATACTAATAACCCTTTTCTGAGAAAAAACATCATTTTGAATCATTTAAAAATGCCATAGGCATTTTTAATTTTTTTCTTCTTGTTGATGAAGCTGGGGGTGACAAGAGTAAAGAACAAAAGGGAAAACACAGCCATTCCCACAGTACTTTGAGAGATGTGAGATGCTTGGTTCTTAATCAGAAATCATCAATAATATTTTTCCAACAGAATAAGTAATGAATTTAAAAAATAGACTTGTAATTGTTCTAGGGCAGACACATTGAAAGAACACTTCCACCCCAAATCAGGTAGTAATAAGACTGCAAGTTGTATATACAGGCAGTCCTTGGACTTGCGACAAAATTGGTTCTTGAAAACTGAGTCTTAAGTCAAAAAGTAACTTGGAACCAATTTTCTCATAAGAAACAATGTTATAATGGGGGATTGGTTCCTGAATCAAGGCCCGATACTCTATTTTCACCAAAAATACCCCAGAATTTTGTACTCAGTCAATTATAGATGACTGATTATAGATGAGTAAGATAGCTACATTAAGCCCCCAGCTTCTTTACTTTTCATTCCATCCAGGAAGAGCACACACTAACTGCTGAAACTTCCTTAGCCTGACGAAGGGTTTTTGAACCCAAAAGCTTGCTTAATAACTATTCTCCAACTATTTGGGTCGGTCTAATAAAAGATATCAAATTCACCCAAGGAACCTTGTCTGTCTATGTCCTTAGACCAACACGGCTACAACCTAAACCCCTATAGCTACATTAATGTATTTATATTGTAAATAGCAATCATATCGATTTGGAAGGACTTCTTTGTGGTGACTTTGCTAGACTTTTTGAAAGGCTCTTGTTTGGACTTTTTGAAGGGTTCTTGGCTGCAAGTTCTTCTGGAGTCTTGTCTGTTTTTTAAGAGAAAATGTCCAAGTAAGTTTGGACAGATGTTCTCCAGGGAGATGAGTGACACAGCGAACTTGTTCGCTGGTGTGGCGTCGCATCGGATTAAGCGCTGTAAAGTCAAAACTGACGTCATTAAGTTGAAACAGGGTGTCAATGTATAAATGTTCTAAGTGTGAAACGTTGTAACTCGAAATGTTGTAAGTTGAGGACTGCCTGTACTGCCTTCCTTCCAAGAAGCTCAATACATATTACAAATGTCAATAAGGACCTCATTTTCAGACTGCCAAAGTGAAAGGATGGTGCAAGATGCTAATCTCTTCTTAAAACAAGCACCAAAGTCTCCCATTGCTCATAAGAAATATTAGCATCCTTTTATTTTCCAAACAGTGTCTAAGAAGATGTCTACATTGCCTTAACCACGCATCAGAAAGCCTGACAGGAGGTACCTTATGTGTTACTTCCCGAAACGGGGGTAATGCAGCCACCTAGTGCTGTGCTGAGTGCATACCAGTAAGCCCATCCAAATGATCTGTCCCACTGGGTTTGTAGCAATGCCAGGATGACAGACCCCCAAACCTTATGCTTTAAGCCAGTGGTATCCAACTTATCCAACAGGCTGGATGAGTGACATAGAGCTGGCTTGTGGGCTGGATCTAGAGCACAGGGCTGTGTCATCTGGCTTACATGGCTGGAATTTATTGGAAGCAGAATTAAGTGCTGCAGATCCTGAATCTGTGACAGTCACTGCAGGTGCCACTCCTCCCACTGCCAAATTTAGGGCCCTGTGGGCTAGATGACATAGCTCTGGGTTTCAGATCTCTCCCCACTAGGCTCCCCATAGTCTGGAAATTTAGCGGTGGAAAAGGCAGTGACAATGTTAACTGCTATGGCTCTGGGAGCCATAACAATTAATGCTGTCACCATTCACCCCACTGCTAAGTTTCCAAACCTGTGCGGAGCCCCATGGGCAGGATGACGTGGCTCTTCAGGCTGAATCCAGCACAGGCCGTATTTTGGTTACCCCTACTTTAAACACAAGATCATCTTTCCTTTCAAAGTAACAATTTACTGTCTAATGCAAAGTTTGTTCTTGTGAATTTTGACTATGTCCTTCTAAACATACCTTAGGTTCTCTTCATATATCATTTAATACTAATCAGATAAAAATCAAAAAGCAACTAAAGCCTTTAGAAGCTTTCAGAACATTATTTTCAACTGACATTCTTGGAAACAATGAATTTTTAAACAGGAAAACAAAATGGATCACAAAGTTTTTACAGAAAACCTAAACATCTGCATTCAAGTTCTGATTAGAAAATATGAAGGATGTATGGAACAAATCAGATCCTGACATTCATCTTATTATTGTAATATTTCACACCAATTTTGTAACTAAAGTGACATTTAAATGCAGTTTAAATATTCTTTCAGAAAAATTCAAGCTTCTTTTCTACAAAAATGAAATAAATACCCACCATGTATGAAGGCAAGGTTTTCAGCGTTCCTGGTTCTGGTTTATGTACAAAAGGACCTTCCAGTACTCCCCGTTTCAACATATGTAGCAAAAGTTTTGCATACAAGTTCCGATTCTTCCTACCCATGATTCCTGCACCTGCTCCAGAGGGCTCACAGAGTTTTTTAATCCAGAGTGCGCACCTTTGACGTTCTAGAAAAATATATTCCATTAATATAACATTTCTGAGAAAAACAGAACAGACACAGCAGCAGCAGAAACTACAAAAGACAAGCAAATATTTTATTTTCTCACATACAACACATGCTTTTTACCCAAAAATTAGCTCCCCCACCCCCACCCCCAAATAGAGTGCATGCCTTAAATGGAGAAGCTGATTTTTCTGCCTACAATACAAGCCTTCTACTTTGATTCCTACTCCAAACCCAGCAGTAGCAGTGGCATTTCATTTCAGACAGCTGAGGGAGTCAACTGACTTAATGATTAATTGTTCTTCACTCTACACATTAGGAAGACCTACTGCCTTTGGACATCTTTGACAGTGTGCCTTTGATAATGACATCAGGAAGCCAACGGCATTTCTTGTCTATCAGGCTGTTGTCATCCCTACACTGGTGTATGGGTACGAAACTTGGATGACACATGGGAAATACCTGAAAGCTTCAGAACATTACCATCAGCAATATCTTTGGAAAATCCTCTGTATCGGTTGGAAAGACAGAAGAACAAATGCCACTGTTATGGCTCAAGCAAATACTGTCAGTATTGAAGACTTGTTTATACAGCACCAGTTCTTTTGGACAAGACATGTCATAAGGATGCCTGATAACTGGCTCCCAAAACAGGTCCTCCACTCCTAATTCACCGCTCTTAAGGAGTCTCCTCATGTAGAAGCTTTCCATAGACTTCAGTTGTATTACACTGGCCTACACTGCTTGCGAGAGTGAGAATAGGCCCGCTTACGGTATGTGCAACTCTTGAAAAGAGTAGATTCTGCTTATTTGCATAGTCTTCTTCCGCTGTACAATTATGTATATAAACAGAATATAGTACCAAACAGAACAGGGTAAAACAAAATAACATAGAAGTGGGTAGTATAATTGCTGCAAACATCCTACAGGCAACTTAATGTACTTTTGGAATGCTTTACTCGAAACAATGTGAACAGCAAATACAGCAAACCTAGCAAGAAAGCTATGAAACAGCACAACAGGTATGATAACTCAAGAAAACATATTTCTTTTCCTGAGACAATGTTATCTTCATGTGTCTATGAAAAGTGCCTTCTTTAAACAAAATTTTCTATTTAATGAAAATAGCCAAACTGGCAGCTTTTCTTGATATTTGGGACTGAAAGCATCCCAGTCTAGCATCTCTCTTTCCACAATGCTTTTCTGACAAACGACTTTAAATCATTGTGCTAATCAGTCCTTCTTTCCTTTCTCTAAGACATGCTGAATAAGTGATTCAAGATGGCAGCAATGATTTGATTAACTCATCTTGACTCTCTTTTGTGTTGATTTCAGTTTATGCAATAAGCCAAAATACGCAAATAGCCAGGTGGAATTTAATGGGAGAGGTGGTAAATGTTTTGTCCTGTGGAAAAGTACGTTGGTTTTACTGTTGTTGGTTGTAGCCGCATTGGTCTAGATTAGATTACCAAGCATATATATATGTAAGAAATAAATCTCTGACCAAACAAAAACCAAATCCAGGAAAAAGATAGTTTATTCACAGGAATAGCACAGAAAAAAGGAATCTAGATTTCAAATAAATTATACTAATTTTAAGATGTACAGTTCCATGCCCATTGCAAAAATCTAATCTTTCAGTGATCAACTAGCAAGGTTCCCATTCAAGACTGTCAACAATACATTGGCCAGTCTAATGAGGAAAGGCTTTCTTCAACACTCTGGTTATCTAATAGTCTAAACAGAAGCTTGAGACCCAATGACGGCCCCAAAAATGTAAACTCTAAACAAATGGTTGGAACACACACCCAACAAATACTTAATCATCGTTACATACTCTAACATGATCAGCATTACCCCAATATTATTCAGAATGAATTTCAGCTGAATAGCTGTCCTTTATGGCCCAAACTAACTTAAACACTGAGCCATGTACTTGGCAGCAAAAGCTTACATTGGCACAAAAGAAGTGTAGAGTTAAGTGCCAGTCTACTGAAAATGCTTCAAGACCCACCCACACACGTGGTTGAAGTCTGTGAAAACTTGCATTGTCATACTCTTGGAGGAAGACCACCACCACCCTCTTAAAGCAATCAGCAAGCAAGAAACAGAAGCATTCTAAAGCCCAATCCATAAACAATTAATCAACATCTAACGATTGAGACCACTGAATTATGCAACAATATCAACACGTGCACCTGGTCTGCATGCATCACCACAAGATCCTCCTTCAGTGTAATTACTGTTTTACATTGCAGAATGTATCAAAATGACAATGTCAAAGAAACCTAATGCATCTAGGGACTCCGAGAGTTATCACAGCTCTTCCTGTAACCTACCAAATATCAAAGATACCAGATGGTGGGTGACACTCAGGCTGTCAACAGTATAAACTTCTTTCTTGAGCAAAGACCACCAAATGACTTACTAAAAAAATGAAGTCACCTTGCCCTCACAACAAACCTGGGTCCTTCTTACATTTTGCAGTAAGAACTCATTTTTTCTCTTCTAGCTTTTGTCAAAGGAAAGGATATGGGAAAAAGGGATACTAGTGCATTTAATAAGCCAGTGAGGATCACTAACATAAATTCACCCCCTATATGCCCCCATTTATGCCAAATTAACTTGTTTTGTTTTTTAAAGAAACTTCCTTCAAATTGAATGCATTCAAACCTGCCAAGACATTAAACAAGTTTGTTAGAACCACAACAATATACATAATCCCACCACCTCTAAAAAAAAAAAAAAGTCTGAGGCTTAAGGCGTTGCAGACAATATGGTAAAACTGAAGAACCTCTTGCAAAAATGTAGGAATTACAAAAATCTCCATATGACTATCAGGTAACTGCAAAAAGGTTTTCCACATACAGTAAAAGCTGTGTTAACTGCTATCCAGGATACTCTATTAACAGGAATAGGGGTAAGGTGGGCGGGTGAGAAGCTTGCAGATGGTAGCCACCGCTGCCACCCACTACCCTGCACTGTCGCTGCTCCATGTGCGGCCACCACCACTCTCCCCTCCTCCACTCCACAGGGGTTTTAAAAAAGGTTGAAAACCTCTGCCTCCGATAACCAGAATTTTTAGATACCCGGCACTCCCTTACCCCACTCATGCCAGTTAACATAGCTTTTACCATACTGTACTAGCTCACTTCTCTCCTACTTCATCTGTCAATCAAAGTGGCCCACAAAGGCAAAGTTGGAGGAAAGAGATCTAAATCTCATTAATGATGGCTGAAAACAATAAATTATTATTACATTTTATCACAGCCTTGAAGAAACAATATCCTCTCCCAGGATCTTCTTGAAGAGCTCTACTTTCATAGCCCAAAAGGACAAGTCATAAAAACAGCTCTTCACCTAACAGGAAAGGTTTGTCCCAGTTTCAGAACATATAAAATTAACTCCCCTTGATAGCAGCTTAATTTTCAAACAGATAGAATAGGCATATCAGCAATAATTTCTATGAATTCCAATTTACATTTAGTTTACAAGGTTTTAGCTTTATATAAAATATTTTGAGTGTAATTTATTCTCGATTCCAGAGAGAATTATTCTTATTTCTTCCTCAAAAGTAAAATAAAACTATTGTTTTGAGAGTGATCTGATTATTACTCCGAAGTGACATGAAAACCAATTTCTAATAATACCATATACAAAAAGATACCAAGCATCCTGAACTCATTCCTGGTTTAAGTTAAACCAGAGTCCCCAGTATCCCAGATGCTTTGCAGCCCTCAGCTAGAATATGCTGGGCTGTCTGCTCCAGAGCAAGGCTGGCCCCGCCCCTCTGCTCCCTAGCTGGAGCTCTGGTGGAGCCTGCAGGCACTGCTCAAGCAGGGATTCCCCCTCCTCCCTCCCATTTCCCACAGCACAGACCCCAGCCCCATGGACCCTAGGCTGTGGTATGCTAGCTAATCCTGAGAGGTGTCTTTGTGTGTCTCCAAATTTCACTGGGACAAGCAGACTGAACAGCATCTGCTTAGGGCTTTTTGGAACTAATTAACAGGTCAGCTGGTAATGTCTCTTCATTGCTTCCTTGGAAAAAGCTGTTTAAGAAGAGCTTGAACTAATCAGAGGGGCTTTTTTTTTGTTGACAGGCTGATAAACACTGTGTTATCAGCTCCCTGCTGGCTCCTTTGCCTGTTAGATTTACACAGTATGAAGAAGCAGGGAGAGGGAGATTGAAAAGCTCAGTATTATCAACAGATGCATGCATTGCACACCCCGCTTTGCCTCAGAGTGCTAGCTGGGGACTGGGGGCTGATAACACTCCTGCCCCTCCAGCAGCAAGTGGGGAAAAGCCTGGGGCTGTGCAGGCAGGGGGGGGTTTACACCTTTCCCTAATCAAAGTGTCCTGCCAGGGCCTGGCTATGCCCCCACTCAGCTCAGCAGTGTACAAGGGAAGGGAGGGTTGCTCTAGCACTCCCTGGCTACTTCAGGCATGTGTCTGAATTTTCTCAGTCCAGAGACAATATCTGTCTGGTTACAAACTGGTTCAGCCTGGCCAGGTTAGACTAACCTGCAAAGACAGAATCAATTCAGGCTCTGCAAACCAGTTCAACCTAGGAAGGTTAGATTAACCTGCAAAGACTGAATCAATTCAGGCTCCATGTCACGGGATGGGGTCCCCGGGGATGGCCGTGATACCCCTAGGGCTCCTTGACCGTGCCAATCCTGCCCAACAGGCACCCTCTTTCTCACCCGCCACATCTTTCTGGCAAATTTAGTAGATTGGGAGGTTGCCCTTGAGTTTGTTAGGACACGGTCCTGCTGGACCCTGCTGAA
>NW_005841879.1:1754635-1801001 GCF_000455745.1 Alligator sinensis
ATGGATTCCCTACAGGACACCGACAGCCTTATGGGCTAGATGTGTGGCTCCAAAACTGCCCCTTTACCACACCCCAAGCCTCGCAGATGGTATTGACAGTGTCTCTCCTGGCCCTTGCTATAGCTTAGTCCCTTGTCCTCACTGGGCTCTCCGCACCCGTCTCTGTGCCCCAAACTGGCACTAGGCTCTCCGCAGCCCCCTTTGGCAGTGCACCCCTTGGCACTGGGGTCTGCTCACCCCCTTTACTGCACCCTTCTCTGGCACTGGGGTCCCCAATGAGGCCTTCTCCTTCCCCAATAGCCTCAGCCTGGTCCTTCGGTATGTATAAACAGCAACTTAAACATGAGCCCCTGGGCTATAACATAATATAAGCTGTTCAGGGTGTGCTCTGTCCCATTAGAAGTCCAACTTCTCCCAGCACTAAGTGCTTTGTAGGCTATTGGAACCTATTGAGCTCCTAGAGCCCAATTAGCCCAGTATACAGCATATCAGGCAATCCCTACATCCCTGGGCAATTCTTCCCTGGAGGCTCCTTCCCCTTAGCTGCTGCCAGAGAACTCTCCCTCTAGTACCAGCCTTGGGGTTTATATTTGCCCACTGCTCTGCCTCTTCTAGTCAGCTGATTGGGTGCAGGTGCAGGCTAATTGACTCGTTAGCCTGTTGCCACAGTAACCTTCACCTGTGGGCTCCTGTCTGGCTCTTAGGGCCCTCTCCCTATGCAGTTTCTGCTCTTACAGGAGCAGGCACCTTAGTGCCCTGCGGGGCACAGTCTTTTTGAATGTCCGTCTCTAGCCCTAGTGAAGCTAATGGGAATTATGATCTGTCAGCATCTCACAGAATTATGCCCATAATTGTGCCCAAATTAGTTTGCATGAGCATTAATATTTTATCATCCAAGGAAAAGGTCTGAGCCAGGGAACTTTTATGTACACCAGTAATCTTTATCCCAACAGATATTTTCATTGAAGGCAAGAAGACTACTTGAATGATTAAAGCTTTACACATTCAGGTCCTTAATTTGAAGATTACATTCCTTTAGCAACATTCAATTTGCTTGTACTCTCCTAGCTTATAAAATATCACCCATTAATTGATAATAACAGTTCACTTAAAACTCCCAGTGCTGAATGTATTTGTTTGTAAACATTACCATATTTTAATAGCTAATTCTCCTGCAAAGTGTTTGTAATTTTATAAAATTATGAATCTCAAAGACAAAATGTACATCTTGGAGTAATATAGGAATAAAATTATTCTGCAAACATGCGTTTATATCATCAAAATAAAATGGATAAAACGGAATACATACCATCACCAAAAAGTGCTTAAAAAGAACCTAAAAGATACTTTAAAAAGTTTGTACAAAAATGGAACAGAGTAAAATTAGATTTGGGTTACTTAATCTGTCACTTGGCAAACCATGGAATACGAACATAAACGGGACCTGATTTTACCCTCTAAAGCAGTTGTTCCTAATTTTTCTGGATCTGTGAGACCGCTACTGGTTGGCTGGCTACCCCATTTTCGGACTGAGACTGAATCTTCCAGCAGAATTCCTGTAGCCCTCCAGATACCATTTGTGGGTGCCATAATCTTACTTGGAATCACAACTTCTAGGTTGAGAACTATTGCCTCCATGTCATAATAGCTTCAGACTATATTGTGAAAACATTTTTTTTCTAGTTTTTAATCACATTTGTTTGCAAACAAATTTTAGCAGTTTACCTGATTTATGTTGCAATTTTAGAACATATGGCTTCATATCTACAAGATAGTGATCGAATTCTGCATCCAATT
Source organism: Alligator sinensis (assembly GCF_000455745.1). Classification (NCBI taxonomy): domain Eukaryota; kingdom Metazoa; phylum Chordata; order Crocodylia; family Alligatoridae; genus Alligator; species Alligator sinensis. Next base: position 1,756,433 of record NW_005841879.1, read on the forward strand.
TCTCCCACGTTTCTTCTTCACTATTCATTGTGTTCTTTTTATCAGCTAGCCTACAAATTTAAGTTGAAGAAAAAGAGATGCATGAAAATCTCCTTTCTCAATACATTACTATAATCAATTTCAGGTCTCCACAGAAATAAGTTACATAAAAAAACCACAGAAACAACATGACTATCTTATTAGCAATACAGTCGCACAAAAATGTATGTGGTGGCTCTTTGCAAAGAATAGCTATTCCGGTGTGTAAGTCCCTCAGACAATAAGCTTTTTGGAACTGGGAATGGGCAGAAACCAACCACACATAAAAGCATTCATCTAGGCCCGTCTCGTATCAGAAAACACTTAACGAACCTTTGTCTTATTTCCTAGCAGCTACTAAAGAAGATAATTTTCATCAAAAATAATAGTTGTTCCTGCCTAGAACCTGGTGAAAGAGAGAAAAAAAACCAGGAAGAAAAATAGTGTAAAGGGAATATAAGATATAGCACTCACATATTTGTTTTTTAAACGGTGCTTTATTCGGGGTGCCAGACTAATTTGTCACTTCGCAAACCTCTCTAACTCATGTCCTGTGGATCTATATAATCATTAACCTCTAATTCAGGTGACCATGTTGCATATGTACCCCGTATATTTTGGGCTGCAGTTAACGGGTTCATTTACACCTCAGCAGCAGTGGCAAGGCGTACGAGGTGCACTGGGGTACACGTGCACCCCCTGACTGACCGTGCTCCCCGCTTAGGCGATGGGGGCAGGCAGGAGCACTGGTGCCCCCTGCAAGCGCTAGCCGATCACCGCAGCCGCTTCCACACCATGCACACCATACAATGCACCGCGGCTGTCGCTGGATTGCCCCCGCCCCGAGTCGGCGGGACTGGTTGCAGGATGCCCTCCCGACTAAAGCAGTACCAGTCGTCCATGCTCAGCAGTACAAATGCTTACGTTTTGTGCTTAACTGTGCGCACGAGTAATCCCCGAAGCCACGGAGGTTGCTAACAGCAGGTGCAGTTAAGTACAGACAGAATCCAAGCCTCCAGACCCAGGTCTTTACCTTCCCAGGCCTGTTCACGTGCACGCGAGACAGAGGCGGCAAGGCCTCCTCCCTCGCGCACCACCGCCCCCAGCTCTAACGCTTCCGCGCCTCACAGCAAAGGGGAAAAGCTGTTTCTCCTCCTCCGGAGCCTGGCCCGGGGTGCTGTGTACCCGTCACACTGCCCTGCCGTCGCTTCCACCTCCCTGCTACAACCGTGACGCTGCGCTGTGCGATGGCCAGAGCTTCCTCGTCCCCCTGGAAGCACACCGCACCACACGACACATGCACTGCACCGCACCACACCACGCACGCTACACTCATGCAGCACCGCACCATGCACTACGCCACAGACTGCACCACACCACGCACGCTACACTCATGCAGCGCTACAAACATGCACCACGCCACAGGCACTGCATCGCACCACATCACACCATGCACGCTACACTCACACAGCACCGCACCATGCACTACGCCACAGGCACTGCACCGCACCATGCACGCTACACTCACGCGGCACCGCACCATGCACTCCGCCACAGACACTGCACCGCACATCACACCACGCACGCTACACTCACGCAGCACCACAACATGCACCACACACAGACACCGCACCGCACGATGCACGCTACACTCACGCGGCACCACACCACAAACCATGCACTATGCCAGACACTACTCACGCTCCCCCACAGCACACTGCACACGCACACTGCACTCACGCTGCCGCCGGGGGAGGCCTACTGTAGGAGGAGGTGCAGAGGCCGGCCTGCCCCGGCCGAGGCGCTGCGCGGGGGCCGCTGTTCGCGTCGCGTCGCGTGGCCCCCGCTCTGAGGGAGCCGGCCACAGGCCCGCTTCCGCTTCCGCTTCCGCTCGGGGTTGCCACGCGACGCGCCCGGCCGCCGCCGACCCCACCCCTCCCGCCCCGCCCGCGGCCTCGCGGGGGCGTGGTTTGAGGGGCGTGGGGCTGGGAGCGTGGGGACAGAGTGAGGGACATGGGGTGAGGGCTGGGGGTGCTGAGGGATGATGTGGGGGAGGTGGAACTGGGGGGAGGGGTGAAAGGATGCAGTTGGGGGTTGGTTGATGAGTATAACTGGTTTTGGGGGGCCGGTTGCATTCACGGGGTTGCTCGGCGTCTCCCCCTGGGAATCGGGCATTTCCCGATGTCTGTCGGGGCATTTGAAGCTTCCCCGGGCGGCCACGTCCTGCGAGTCACCGGACAGAGCGTAGCCAAGAGCCAGCCTGGCCGTGGGGCATGGGCTCACGCTTTTGGAGGAGTTTCCTCTCCTACAAAGTTGTAATTGTATTTATTTCTACTTGTGTCAGGGCACGGCGGTGTGTGAACACAGCCTCCACGTGGTGGAAATCGACAAACAAAAAGTATTTAAAAACCTGCGAGGAATTAAGAGCAAATGTTTTCTCCCTTGGGGGGCTCGATCCACACGGACGCACGCAGGCATCGCAGCGGTCCAGGGATCGGTCCTGGAAACGTGCCCAAACCTAATCCTGTTGAAGACACGGGATCGACTCGCTTCGGGAAACCTCTGTGTACGTGCCGTCGCGTTTGTAGGAACCGACCTGACCCGTTGTTTTTGAGGATTTTGGGGGCAGCAGGAGAAATTGAAACAGGAGAGTTTTGGAATGAGCAAGCTGGTAAACTGTGGTTATCTTTTTAAATGACTGGACCGATATCTTGAATATTATCAATACCGGAGAAAATACAATCTTGTTACATTTTTTCATTTTCAGTTTTAAAATCTATCTGTTTCTGCCAGTTCTAGAGTAGATTTCAGAAATATACAATTAACCTGGTGTTGAACACGGTTTACCTCTAAATACTGATGAAAACTAAATTGTTCGGCATCGTTTAAGAGCTGGTTTAAACCACGGGTTTTTGAAAAGCTGCTGGATACAGTTTGCTCTGATCTATCTTTATAGCAAAATGGCTTATATGGTTGAGTTTTGAGTTGGCTTTAGAAGTCTCTTTCTAAAGACTTCAGATCCTTCTGAAGATTTTAGCACTGTTTCTGCTCTCCCACGGGTAGCCTCTGAAGTTATCCCCAGTTTAATGTACTAAGAGGTGCATAGGATTGATTGAAGATGCAACTTTGAAAGTGCATGAAACCAAGTGTTCTTTTTATTTATATAGAAATTTAATGCAACACAGTTTGTTTCCATTGTTTTCAAGGGAACTATCCATTTAAACACAAGTGAAATGAGATAAAAAAAAGGCAAAGAAATAACACTCGGAGTGCATTCAAACTTTTCTTGAGCAAACTTAAGTAGTAAACTGCCTGCATGACTTGGGATACTAGATGTTAAGGAGAGCGAAAATTCCCACTTTTATTTCTACTTAAACTGCATCCCTTTCTTCCCTTCCCCTTCCCTCCCGCCCTCCCCGCTTGGCCTGCCTGTACATAAAGCGTATGAAATGGCTTTTATCCCGAGCGAGTAAACTCTTTCAAATCATGACTAATCCTGATTCATATGCACAAATACATCAAAGAAGAATTTCTCTAAAGTACTGTAGCAAATCGGCTGTTCTCTTTGATTCCTCAGTTAATCTTCAAAGGAAAAATGACTCTGGATTAAGGTTCACTCAGTGATAGCTATGACAGCTACACTAGTTACCTTCACAGATTGCACATAACTCCTTAAAATCTGCATATGCATATTTGCATAGCGGTAACACCAAAAACAACACGATAGAGTCCATTTATCCATGTTTTATATCTTGGTACAATGTCATGGCAGACTTCATAAGATGATCTGCCATCTTTAATCAAATGATTTTAATGTAATTATCACAATAATACGAGTAATCTTTTTAAAACAATGGCCTTGTGCTGGGTGGAAAACTGCTTGATGAGTGCCTGGCCCAAGTAAGTGTAATAAAGCACAGGCACTTTCGTGTTTGAATCATCAGGTTGAATGCCCAAATCTGTAGTGGCAGTTTGGTAACCTACCTGCAGTGGGTTAGTTTCAGTCAGCCCAGTTCTTGTGAGACAAATGACAGTAAGCATCCTACTTGACAGCCTCTGTGGAAAAGTCAAAGCTGAATGGATCTAACGACAACGTAATTTTTTACCCAAGAGATTTTTTTTCCAAAACAGAGTAGAAGCGCACAGACTCAGAGTAGCATGGAGAAGCTTGCTCAGCCACTGAACATTATTTACCTCTTTTATTTACAGATGGAGAACTTCAACATCTGTATCTTTCCAACTACCTTATTTGTAAGTAGTAGACATTTCCTGATACATATTTGTATTTGTTCTTTGCATCTGGGGGCAGATTCCAATCTGATCAGAGCCACGTTGTGCCCACTGTTGAGCATCTTGAAATATTAAACCGTGCTGTTACCCTGAAGGGTGGTTGTGCATGTGGCAGTGACAGTGAACCTAAAGAAGTTTATAAAGGTTAAATGAAGACTCATGGAGAGAGCCACAGAGCCAGTAATGGAGCTACCTGTCTGGGAGTAATCTGAAAGAATAAATCGATCCACTTTACTAAGCATTGTTCTGGGTTTGACTGACAAATCTTCTTTCAAAGGGAATGTTTGCAATTATTTGACAGTTCCACAATGTATGTCCAAGAGAGAAAAAAAATAGGAGGTTCATAACAAGCACCGGGGTCTGCCTCCCACAGAAGCTATTGTTCTGAACAAGTCAGTTGATATGTATTAATGTGTGCTGGCCCTCTAGAGGAAATACTTCTAGAAGCACAGTTGTAGAATACATAAACCCCCAAAGTGAATACAAAATAAAATCACAGTTTGAATTGTAAAAATGTATTCATTTAAATAAAACACACTCAGTGCTTTTTTCATCTCATTTTACCATGTTCTCTTATCTTTGTAACTGTCTCAGTGGGTTGCCACAAGTAACATAAGCACAGCTCAAGGCATTCTTTCAGTTGTCTAAAAAAATGGCAGGTTTCACTCACTCTTCCAAGCCCTCTTGGAAACATCTTCTAGATGCCCTACATTATTTTCAGGCTTTCTATGCAAATCTTTCATGCCCAAAACATTGCAATTCATGAAACACCCCACCACTTCAAAGATTCATCAGGTCACAATTTTTTTTTCCTTCTTGCTTCAAGAGAATAGAGAATAAATACAAAAATATGAACATTAGCTCCTAAGGATGATGCTTAAGTACTCAAATACTATGTATCCAGCTTGGGAGCAGGGAACAAGGCAGATTGATGTGATCAGCAGGGATCCTGGTTTTCTGTGATAAAAAAATCACACATTCTCTGATTAACACCCCCCCCCTCCCAAATTCTCTAATTAAAAAAAAACAAAATCTGCCCTGAAAATGAAATGCCACTAATACATATAGGTATCGATTGAACACAGTGTTTATTGATATATTTACAATTTTAAAGCAGTTTGGAATACCTCAGTCGCTATAATACCTCAGTTTGCCAATGTCTCTATAATAAAATACAGTCTGAATACTTATACATTTTGGCATTTGATTTGGGGGTTTTTATCATGGAAAATCAGAGCTCCCCCTGCCCCCTTAGCTCACAGAACGAGGTCCAGGCTGCCGTTCCCAAGCCACAGCCCCACGACCCTGCAGGTGCCCCTCACTCCCCCTTCACAGCCCCCTGGTCCTGCTGGTGCCCCTAACTCCCCCACACCACCTCCCCCAGCTCTGCTGGAGCCCGAGCCCCCCACCCACAACCCCCTGCCCCTCCTCCAGCCCTGCCAGAGGGGGCTTCCAGCTGCCAGGGCTATGGGGCCAGGAAGAAGAGACACAGGCAGTATGGCCAGAGCAGAGCCCGTGGGGGGCTGGTGTGGACTGCCTGCTGCAGGCACGGGGATAGGTCCGGCTCCCTGCCGCTACGCACACATCCAGAAGGGCGGGGGGACCCATGCCCCCCAGATCTGTGAGTGGGGCAGGGCAGGTGGGGGCTGCCTGCTGCCCTCCCCCACAGCCCAGTGAGTGGGACCCAGAACAGCAGGGCAGAGCTGGGCTGGCCAGGGAAGCTCCTTGCTGCTGCAAGCTCCGTAGTGGGGCAGGGCAGGTGGGGGCTGCCTGCTGCCCTCCCCCACAGCCCAGTGAGTGGGACCCAGAACAGCAGGGCAGAGCTGGGCTGGCCAGGGAAGCTCCTTGCTGCTGCAAGCTCCGTGCTATAGTAATATCCCAGTGTCAAAAAAACCTACATGCTGCTGTGGCAGCAGCATGCACTGCTGGAAACCAGAGCCTGGCTGGCTGGAGCCAGACTCCATCTGCCAGATTGATGAGGCTGCTGGGGCCAGCCCAGGTGCTGCCCTCAGCATCCCCTGCCCCAACCAGGGCAGTGTGCCATGTGCCAGAATGCACGCACACAGGTGTTTCCCAGGGACAAGCAGCAGTGGCACATATTGTGCCGCTGCTGTTTGTCCCCAGGGAAATGCACGTTACTGCTCGTGGGGAAGCTCCCGCTTTGTCTATACTATAGTAAGACTAGATTTTCAGAATATGTGCCTGCCAACCAATTGGGGTGCCCAGTGAAAGTGGTTTTGAATATTTTAGCCCATAAGTCTAAGGCAATGGTTCTCCAACTTTTTAAATTCTAGAGATGCCTTGGAAAATGCCAGCTCAGCTTTAAGTTAGTTTTTGACTATAAAATAATACAGCAGTTGTTCTGTTGCAAAGAGCTCTGAGAGACCATAGCAGCAGTGCTAATATTGAGCAGCACCCTTGTGATTGAATTTGGCATCCAATTTCTCCCACATTTCTTCTTCACTATTCATTGTGTGCTTTTTTATCAGCTAGCCTACAAATTTAAGTTGAAGAAAAAGAGACACATGAAAATCTCCTCTCTCAATACATCAATTTATAGAGAAGTCACTGATTAGAGACAGTTGAAGGATGTGGAACATATACCGGTATTTTATTTTGTTTCCTTGAAATTTATGTTGCACCAGTTTTAAGACCCTCTCTAAACTTGCCAAAATATATCTAGACTTCAGTTTGTCCATATGTTACAGGTATAGAGGCCTTAAAATTATAAAATTTCCCCAAATACAAGCAATTAAATACAGCTCATAGCTACTTCATTCACTTACCTTTAAAGGACGATAGGAACTCTACAATCATAGTTGCTGGAAAACATGTTGATGTAGAATATTGAAACGTAAATTCTTATAATAATCTTTATCTGAAGTTTTAAAATTTTCAGTAGTGTTCCTTACACTGATTTTTTTATATTAAAATGGATCAAGAGGTCTGTTAGGTGAGTTAATAACAATTTTCTATAGAATTCTAGATTAGTATTGTTTTTCTGTCAGTTTTATTTATACCTGTGAGGGGTGTTCCCATAGACTTCAATCAGAGCAGGTGCAAGTTTTATTAATAAAAGACTTCAAATTATTTAAATGTTTCCTGCACACATGAAAAATTTCATCAAGCCTTTTTGTTTTAAATAACATCCCTCCACCGTAAGGCCCTCACAGGTTTCATGATGCACAAACAGCATTTTCTCTGCACAGATCAGAACTTCTGCTATTCTGACATCTGAGTACAGTATTACACAGCATTAGTGTATGTTATGTTGATTTAGTTGATCCCTGTTTGTTGGTACGTATAAATATTTACTGATTGGTATTTGATAAAGATTTTTTCACCTATTTATAAATATAGAGAAATAAAATGAATATTGGCTGGTATGCCATTAAGGATGTTGTTAGTTTATTTATTTCAAATATTTGATGACTTTCACGCAGGTTCTCATTCTGATAGTTTACCATAACCTAGGAGAAGAAGATAGTCTACGTAAAAAGCTATAGAAATAATAGCTGTTGCTCAACAGTGAAGTTTTTTCTTATTTATTTAAAAAAGACAAATTATGAAATATTTAAATAGTGTTAAAAATTAACTATTGCATACAACAGAATAAATAAGATAAATCAATCTAGAATGTTTGCTTTGGTTTGGAATTGCTAAAAAAAACTGAATGACTTCTTATAATTGTTGCAGTGAATTCATTTAGAAAAGTCTAAAATCCTACTTTTCCAGATCATCTTGAATTTCCAGGGAGAATTTCCTTTAGGTTCTTCTGGAAAACACAACCTACCCAATACTAAAGGCCTATCCCCTCATCCTGAGCCTGTGCCAACTGAGGACATGTAATGAAAAAAGTAGGGGTGGCATTAAGATTCTGAGTTCAGAACAAGAGAAGGAACACAAACTAGAAATGCCTGGACAGTGCCCCCGCCCCAGTCCTCAAAGTGAGAAGTCTAAGGAACTGATGGAGGCACTCGGAGGAAAAATCCCCAAAAGAGTGGAACGTACACTGTCATAGAACCCCACAGTTGCAGAACTCATCTTTATCTAGTTTTCTCATCCTGGCCTGAGAGGTGCCCTTCTGCCAGCTGGGTTGGGCAAACCTGGGACAGCGGCAGCAGCTCAGCTGGGACTGTTTAGAATATATAGGTGTGGGTTAGGGTACTGCCCCTTTGCCCCTACTCTTGCACCCATGTTCCCCTCATCCCCGCTCTTGGAACCCACAGGCGCATCCACACATGCAGGCACGTGCGCTTGCAGCAGCTCAAATAGGAGTGGCACAAATTTGTCCCGGGGATTTGTGCCTCAGCACATGTGCCTGAACATACATTTTGGTGGAGGGCAAGTTGTGCCACTTGGGGTAAACTGACCCTGCCCAACTCCTCCCGGATCCACAGCCAGGAGGAGCTGAAGGCTGGGACCAGCAGCTGTGGCTGCACAGTTGGCCTTCAGGCAGCACTGCTGCCAGGTGTGCCCCCACCCTGCCATCTGGGCAGCTATCGCCTGCAAGATGTGTTCAGTGTAGTGGTCTGCTTTGAACTGTCAAATCATGTCCTCCAGGCCCCAAATGGCCAGGAGGTCAGCCACCTCATTTGCCCGCCAGCTGGGTTCCCAGTGCCAATCCTGGGCAGGCTCCGCTGCCTGGGTCCTGCCACTTGTCTCACTCGCAGGAATCCTAGTGTTCCCTGTTTAAAAATTGCAAATTCTCCATTAAAAAAATCCCAAATTCACTCTTTAAAATACCTCAAAATTCATGTTCTTCCACAATTAAAATGAAACGCCATTGTATCTATATATAGGGAGAGATTGATCAGTTGGGCAGTATTTTATTCATATACTTACAATTTTGAAGCAATTTGGAAGCCTACCATTGCCTCTAGCATCATAATAAAAAAAATTCTAGGTATCTATATGCTTTGGTGTTTCCTTTTGGTTTTTTTATGATAGAAAAATCAGAGCTCCCTCTGAACCCTTTGCTAACCAGGATGTGGGGACAGTTGCCTCTGGAGGCACAGCTCCTGCCACCAGGTCTCATCCTGTCTGGCAGCTGGGCATGCATGGTGTAAAATGTGGGGGGTGGGAGAGCTGTGGGTCGGTGCGGGGGCGGTGGGGGGAATGAAAATATAAGGGGGATGTGAGGTTTGTGGGTGGGTGTGTTTGTGGTGGGAGCTTGAGCCCCCACATGCCCGCCCCCCAAACACCCCTGGCAGCGCACAGCCCCTAGTGCTGGAAGCAGCAGCACAGCCCTGCAATGCCGTAGTGCAGCCTGACCCATGGTCTGTACAAGACGAAAGGGCCCAACGCAGCCCAGCCTACCCCGCTAGTGTGAGTGATGGCAGGAGCCATCCCAGTCCTGTCCAAAAGCATGCTAGCAGGGCAGTCCAGTTTGAGACACCGCAACAGGCACATGTGTGCTCATCTGGATGCGCCCTATCTGATCTGCCTTCCATCACCTGCCAGGAAGGAGTTAACCAAAAGGTCTCCAGATCTTTGGGTCTATGGCTGGGGCTTGCAAATGTGAGGAAGTGCTAAGTAATTATGTAATGAGGGGTGGGAGCAGGAGGGCACCTGCTCTAGGCACCAAGTTAGGAGGGGTGCTGGAATTGCCCACCACCCTGTCTGTGTGCGCGCCCTGGCAGCATTCCAACGATGGGAACGCCAACACAGTTCATGACTGCTACTGCTTTAAGAGAAATAGCCAAGGCAGGTAGACCATGGTTGGCAGCAGCAGCTCAGCCAGCACAGTTTAGGAGTTCCTGGCGTGGGTAAGGCCTCTGCCTCCACCCTGCTCCCGGCCCCGTGTCCCCTGCCCCTTGCTCTCAGAGCCCACGTGCCTCCTGCGCTGCACTTGGAACTCTGTGCCCTGCCCTGGTTCTCCTGCAGGGTTTACTCCAAGCACCAACTCTGCTCATTATACCACTGGTGCTGAGAAAATCATCCAGAACCCCAACAGGGTTTGGAGGAGCCAGAACAGTACCAGCAGACCTGGAAATCAACTGCCATTCAGCAAGTTAATGTTCATATGCCTGCCCCTCCTCATTCTGAAAACAAGGAAAGAATTAGATGTTATACAATAGTTCATCAGATCATAGGAAAGTATGGCTGGAAGGGACCTCATAAAATTACCTAGTCCAGCCCCCTGCTCAAGCCAGGATCATCCTTGACGAAAGCATCCCAACCAAGTATCTTGTCTAATTTGCTTTTGAAAGTTTCCAAGCATGGAGATTGCACATCTTCTCTAATAGCCTGGTCCAATGCCTGACAACCCATATAGTCAGAAAGTTCCTCCTAATCTCCAGCCTAAATTTCTCCTGCTGCAGTTTGAGGCCATTGTTCCTAGTTCTGCCCCTTAAAGCCACAGAGAAAAGCCCATCTCTGTCTTCCCCATAATTGCCCTTCAGCTATTCAAAGACTTACCAAATCCCCCTCAGTCTTCTCTTCTCGGAGCTAAATAACCCTAGTTCTTTCAGCCTGCCCTCATGGCCTGGGACAGACATTTCATAAACCGGTTTGACCCAAATCAGTACAGTCTGATACTACATTCAACCAGGTTTATCTCAAACCAGTTTCAGCCATTTTCAAACTGGGTTATGTGCACTGAACATCTGTTCTGTTACAGGGTTAAACCAGTTTCTGATCACTTAAACTAGTTTATGTGTAATGTCTGTCCCTAGCCTATATGTCTTGTTTCCCAGGCCCATGAACATTTTTGTTGCCCTGCCCTGGACTTTTTCCAAATTGTCCATGTCTTTTTTGAAGTGTGAGGCTGAAAAGTAGAAACAGTACTCCAGCTGAAGCCTCACCAGTGCTGAATGGCGTGGAAGAGTCATTTCCCTTAATTTGTAAGTGACACTCTTGTTAAAACAACCCAGTATGCTGTGGGTGTTTTTTTAGTTGGTTGGTTGGTAGGTTTGGGGGGTTTTTTGCAACAAAAGCACGCTGTTTGTTGGTGGTCAATTAGTCCACTGTAACCCACAGGTCCTTCTCTGCAGTGCTGCAGCATTGCCAGTCACTTCCCAGTCTGTATTTGTGCATGCGGTTGATTATTCCATCCCAAGTGCAGGACTTTGCACTTGTCATTGTTGAATCTCATCTGACTGATTGCGGACAATTTCTCCAGTAATACATCTGCAAGTGATCGTTATATTTCATAAAGATTTATTTGGTAGAGCAACTGAGACTAGAAAGTTTAATTATATGATTCTGCCCCCATTATTCACCTTAAATAATACCATGCTGTGCAAGTCCCTTCATTTTGATGGGACAGAGCATTCTGTTCCATCCAAACTGGCATGGATGCAGATTACTTGCATCCAAAAAGTGCTGAGACCACATCCGGAGTCTGAATCAGGCACTTTGGGAAAGGGCTTGGTTTATTATTTAAACACAGTGTTGACATTGTTTGTCAGTTCGTTTATTCATTTATCTGACTAAAGCACAGAGTAGGAGCCCACAGAGTTTTCTCTTGCATCACTGTACAATAGCAAGGTTCCCACAATAGCCCTTTTTCTTTCTGGGGCTCTCCTAAGTTGAACCACTTGCTGGGTTTTACACTTGTTTGATCATCAGTCAGAAGCTAGAGTCTAGCCCCTTTTTAAAAGGTCACCTTGTGACAGTAGAAAGAGGTTCTGGAATAGGAAGATGTTCCAAGGTAGGGCTGTCAAACGATTAAAAAAATTGATCATGATTAGCTGCATGATTAAAAAAATTAGTGTGTGTGTCCAACTGCTGCAGCTTCCTGAGCCTGACGAAGAGTTTTTGAACCCGAAAGCTTGCTTAATAACTATTCTCCAACCATTTGGGTTGGTCTAATAAAAGGAACAAAATTCACCCAAGGAACCTTGTCTGCCTATATCCTTAGACCAACACGGCTACAACCTAAACCCTTGCGGTTATTCATAGATTCATAGATGTTAGGGTCGGAAGGGACCTCAAAGGATCATCAAGTCCAACCCCCTGCCTGTGTCAGGAAAAGTGATTTTAATCGCACAGCAGCCTGCCTCCACCCTGCACACAAATCCAGGGGACACGTGCCCCCCCATGCCTCCCCTGGGGTGTGTGTAGTGGAAAGAGCCCCCCCTGCACCTCTGGACTAGCTGCCTGCAGCTCCGTGCCACGACCTGCCCCAGCCCTGGGGCCCCATTCACCACAGCCTCTGCCCCACTCCCTCCTTCACCATGGGGCCCTCGATCTGCTCCCCCCATGCCCCTTCCCCTTCACAGACTTACCTACTGGGCACTGCTCCATATGCTGCTGGGCTGCGTTCTCAACCACTTGCAGGCTTCAGCTGCATGTCTGTGTCTGCATGCCCCCCCCCACACCGCTGCAGCCACCCGGAGCCTGCACCCGGGCTGCATTGTAGTCCTCTGCGCTGCCACAGCTGCCCTGTGGGGTGGCCAGGAGGCGGCGGTGACAGCGGCAGAGCGGAGCCCAGGTGCAGGGTTCAAGACCATATATGTAATTAACACATTAAAAAAATGAACGCGAACAATTAATGTGTTAATTGTGTGCATTAATCGCAATTAACTGACACCCCTATTCTAAGGATTCCTAGATAGATTTTCTCTCCTATCATTTTATTAGGGGGATAGATTTGCCTTTCCATCCCCATCCTTAGCTGCCAGAGAATAGGTCATAGGCCTTGCCAGGAGACCCTACAGATCCTGACAAATCTCTAGGAGGTTAAAGTTATCTGCATAGTCTTGGGATCTTTGCTCATTTTCTGGTGCTTCTCCTGCTTAATTGGCAACGGACTGCAGAATGAATACCGGTGTCATGTCATATAAGCTTACCTAAGGGATTCTTTCCAGGACCAGAGGGGCAATGATGATAAACATTATCTCTGCAGATTCTGTCCTAAGCCCCGCTGATCTTAGCCCCTTCTTCCCCTCCATCAACCGTAAAGGTGCAGAGCTCTCTGCACAGAACACAGTGGAAGTTCTTGTAATTGGAGTGGCTTACTCATCCATGTGACATGCACATGGCCATGTCCTTGTGCTGATCTGAGGATGGGACAGTCCAGGGCAGCGGGAGTGTGTGCAAAGTGAAACAGTATTAATCAAAAATAAGGACGCTATAGTGAGCAAGTAACAGATCAGGATGTAGAGCCTTGGGTCTCAGTTCCCTCTAATCACTGGACAAATGCATTCAAGGGTTCAGATTGATCTACCAACTAGAAAGATAAAAAAGCAAACATACAAAACAACCTTTAAGTAAAACTGCATAATAAATTGAGATAATCATTTTTGTACTTAAATGTCAGAGCTGATAGAAAAATATGCAAGAAAATGTCAAAAAAATGAATGCTACAATTATATTTTAAGAAAACTTTATTATGAGTATGAGCATTGTGTGGATAAAGTTAAAAGTTGTATTTTAAAATCAGGTAAGAGCTAAATGATTTGGCTAATTAGTAGGCAGTATTTAAAAAGAAATAAGTATACAGAATAAGTTACCTAAAATGATTATTATGTTAGAGATGGAAATCTGAGAACCAGTTACAAACACTTGTAGGACTTAGGCACAAAAGGAGAACTGAAGGTTTTCTGAGAAGGGTACATAAGAAAAAGTAAGAAGAAAGTGAGAAAAGGAACAGTTGGGCTACATCTTAAGAATTTGTGACTAAAATACTTTGTCTTAGAATGTGAAGTAGATTGGCAAGGATGATATCAGGCAAAGCAGTTGAAATTAGATTGCAAGATATAGTCTTGCATTGGCAGAGAGGCGTTAAACTCAATGACACCTAAAAAACCTTGCCATTTATGTTTTATCTCAGTAAAATGGGCATTGCAATTACTGCATCTTCTTTTTTTTAATTCACGGGACGTCTTCACATTGTGTCCTTTCTGCATAGTCCTTCTTGAATACACTTGAAAAGAATCCACGTTCTGTTAAAAACAAAAAGTTACTAATTTAAGTGATATTCCTACAATGTCTGGACTCTAGCAGTAGTGCATAGGAGGGCAGAGAAAGGTAAATGCTGCCAGTGTGAACCATGCAAAATATGAAAGCATGTGACCCCACACTGGGAATTATGTAGGTCCCTCCCCGCGCCTTTTCAAATGAAGTGAAGCTTGAAAAAGGGACATACTATGCGAGCAGACTTAATAAAATACAGTAACTTAAACACAAAGCATATCCTACTACCAAAAAGCTTTTGTCTTTCTCTCATTATTAATACAGATATTTCTAGTTGAAAAGTTCTTTACTTTCAGTTGAACTCCCCAGGATCATGTCTGCAATTAAGACAACATTTACCCTTTGATATTTTTTGTCATAATTCAGATACAGTATTTGCCTGCTCCTTCTCCATAACCTTTATGCAAGACTGGAGTAAACAGGCCTAGCATAAGCCAGTGCAAGGTTGTAATTCTTCCTCAGGATACAAATACAGGCAGTCCTCGGACTTACGACACAATTGGTTCCTGAAAACCGCGTCTTAAGTCGAAACGTTGTAACTCAGAACCAACGTTCTCATAAGAAACAATGTTACAAATGGGGGATCAGTTCCTGAACCAAGGCCCAATACCCTATTTTCACTAAAAATACCCCAGAATTTTGTACTCAATCAGTTATAGATGAGTAATATAGCTACATTAATGTATTTATATTGTAAATAGCAATTATATTGATTTGGAAGGACTTCTTTGAGGTGACTTTGCTGGACCTTTTGAAGGGCTCTTGGTTGGACTTTTTGAAGGGCTCTTGGCTGGAGTCTTCTCAGGAGTCTTGGCTGCAGGTTTTTCTGGAGTCTCATCTGCTTTCTTAAAGAAAGCGTCCAAGGAAGTTTGGACAGATGTTCTCCAGGGAGATGAGCGACACAGCAAACAGATGTTTGCTGGCATGGCGTCGCATCGGATCCAGCATTGTAAAGTCAAAACTGATGTCATTAAGTTGAAACAGGGTGTCAGTTTATAAACGTTGTAAATGCAAAATGTTGTAACTTGAAACATTGTAAGTCAAGGACTGCCTGTCCCATGGTTCATAGTCTCAAGGAAGCAGCAGTGCCTTCCAAGGAAAGTTTTGGACCATCAATGTAGTTAGTCACAAAGTTACTGGCTGCAGCTTTGTCCCTTATTTGCTCATACAACCTCTAAACAGTGTCTACTGTGGACAAAACTACCTTTAGACAAAGCTATCTAAACATTTTCATAGCTAGGGCTGTTTCCCTTTTATAGCCTTCTACTGCTTTTCTGGATGAATACCTTAGATTTCTTTGGGAGTAAATGAAAACACTGTTCCACATACTCAGGGTTTAACTACTCTTGTTAAAGTAGCCAGGTTCATACCTTTAAAACATTCAGGAACTGTGAGATTGCCATCTATACACGAAGCGGGCACAGTATAGACACAGTCCTTTTCTTTATTTTTGCAGAAAAAGGAAATGGTTTCATCATGTTGTATTCCTTCTTTAAGGCCATCCTGAACTGCTACCTTCTCACCTTTGTATAACACAGTAGCTTTCTTAACCGGTATCTTACATGGTGCTGAAAAACAGTTCAAATTTAAGTTGTACTACCATTTCATTAGGGTTTGAATTTAAAAAAATAAATAGTCTAGATCCTGTAAGATAAGTACAGAAGTAACATTTTGGTGTAAAAGGTCAGTGATGTTGTCCATAAAGGAGCAAATATTTGAAATACAGATATTGAATGGGATATTTGGTAGTGGTTACACGAGTTAAGAGCTGATGTCCCATTGAAAGGCAATGGGACTGTGTTCCTAAGTCACTTAACTGCTTTTGAAAAGCCCAACCTCTTATTTCAAAAACAGTGATTTGTATACTTGTATGCAATGTATGTATGCAATGCCATGTATACTTGATGAATGAAGAAAGATAAATGTCACTTCTTGCTTAGTTGTAGAAAAGGTGTTAATCTTTGAAAAGTGGTATGTCTCAATATGGGTGGAAGTAGATTAAATTACATCATTATAGAAAATATTCTTTTCTGATTTCAAATTGTAGAGACTGAGGCCAAATCTACACTAAAGTATGTTTGGTTGTATAGCTGTATCAGCAAATCTCCCTAACATAAATACAGCTCATACCAATGAGTGTGGTTAAGTTGGTTCCCCAAATAAAATAAGCTCTATCAAAGTCTTATTATGTCAGTACAAAGGTGCCTACATTCAGGCTTTAGGTAAAAATGTTGAAAAAAAAAATCATACCCCTGACATGGCTGTACAAGCAATAATTTCTAGATGCATCTGGCTTACATGCAAAGTGGCAACTTAGACAGAAAGTAAAAGGAATAAAGGAAGAATTTGAGTGCATGGTCATTGAAGCCAGTTGTATTCTCTTACTGGGGAGCATATAGTTATTTAATGTTGTCCTGAGAGCCCTGAGAATTCCTATGTTGGGTCTTTCTGCTCTGTTTCGAAATGGCAGGTTCTCTGAGATTATTTCTCATCAACTTCTTCTGGTCAAACGTTTAGGAAAATTCAGGTTGATGAGTGGTTTCTGATGCACAGTCTTACCTTTACAAGATGGTTTTATGGACCAGTCACTTGTTTTTTCACACATTGATTCTCTGGGCCCGTCTAGCACATATCTACCATTGCAGCCAAAACTGACTCTTTCCTTATAACCATATGTTCTTCGAACAACAAAATTTATGAATCCATTTTCTATTCCTGTTGGAGTTGGACATGTTACATCTGTAGTGCAAAACCAAAGAAAATATGGTACAATTTAACACATTGGCTTTGATTTCCTTTAGTCTCTTACATAGATACAGAGCAAGTAAACTTAAAAACATTGGAAACAAAAATAAAAATGTGATTTAGAATCATGTTCCCTCCAAACCTTGGGAAGATCCAAAGATCATTTAATTTAGTGTAGCTCCAGTGAAGCTCCAATAAAGCCAATGAAATTGTATTAATTTACACCAACTGAGGATTTAGGTTTGTACTTCTTAGATTAGGTGATAGTTTACTCCTGCTATTTAGATATTGGAATGGATTTGCTATGCTTTAGGTATCTGATTCTGATTTCACAGCAGTGAAAGATTGTTAACTTAAATAGAGTTGCATTGTTTTGTGTAATGTTAGATTGTAGGCACTCTGGGGCAGAAAACTTCCTGTTTTGTGCAATCTTGAGGTCACTGTTAGCATTCAGCTTTCATTTGTAATTCTGCTTTTCACAATAACAATATTCAAGATATAAGAAGTTGTTGTGGTATTAATTCCTAAGGGCCAAATTAATAAAAATGTTCATACTATTTCCATATATTTTCTAAGGGTTTTTTAAAAAGTCAATCAAATTATTGATTGTATATTTACTTACACTTGCATTCTGGTATATTGCTCCAGTTCCCATTAGCCGTACACATAGCTGTTTCATTTCCAAGAAGTGCAAAAGATGGTAAGCATTCAAATCTAATCATGTCTTGGAAGACTGATACATTTCCAGGCTTTAGAGTATGGTACAAAATTACTCCAAATTCAGGAATTTGGGGAGGAGGACAAGTCACAGCTGGAAAAGTAGAACATTGATTTTCCATACATCTTAAAAACCCAAATTGTTACGCCTTCCTGGAGGAATATCACCCAGAGCATTATGTCTATAAAAGAATTACATTGCACAATGCAAAATAGGAATACATTTGCTAAATTAATTAGAATAAATAAAAGGCTCAATAACATTTATGTTTGTAACTCATTAATCAATGTAGTTTTTGCAGGCAATATAAATATACATAACATTTTTCCAATATATTGCACTTCTGTCATCAAGGTGTTCACATCTTTGAAGGATGTGTTAAAGGAGATATATCAAAGCGGCAGGGAAACGTAAGAGAAAGGAGATCTGCATCATCCCTGAAGCAGTATTAAAATTCAGAAGTTCCTAAGCCCAAACCAGTCATTTAGTAACACTTCTCTATAATGAGTCCAGACACCCAACACCGAAACCAATCATCTCTCTCAAGCCACAGACAGAAAACCTGATTCTGATTTATACCAAGTCCTCTGTACCTCGTTCTAACACTATAAAGAGACCTTAGCATGGGTGTGAATGTATTCTAAATCCCTTTTACAATAATGGAACCATGTGCAAAGGTATAAACAGGAATAAGGCTCAGTGTGTTTCTTTAGTACACATACGTTGACAGTGAGGTGGAGTCCCGCTCCATCTTCCATCTGCCATGCACTGGCTAATCCTTGCCCCATTGAGAATGTACCTGTGAAGAAATAGATCCATTTACTAGGAAGCTTTAAGAACTCTTACAATATATGACTGAATAAGAGACACTTGATTTGGGATGCTAATCTCTTGTACGTTCAACCTTAAATTGTATTTGATACATCCATTTATATAATAATTAAAGTGTATGTGAGAAAAGGGTATTGATTTCTGATTGCTAGCATAACGCATGGTTTCTTGGGAGTAGTTCTTTAGGATGATTATATTGACTGCGACTGTTAAGTTACTGCGCTACAGAACTCAGCCAGGAGACCACTGTACAGCCCAATTTAATTCTCATTTGCATTTTTTCTAAAGTGCTTATCTTCAGACCTTTGTGCTTTTGTTATTCTTAAATCCTTATACTAATCCTTAATGAAATGCTTATCCTGTTTCTGTCATTTCAGTATTACACACTGGAAACTAGTAAATTATCGTTAGCAAAATTTAAGTCCATCAATCAAATCCAATTACTACATTCAGTGTCATAGTTACCTTTATTTATTGCTCATCTCACTTCTGTTTCTCAGGGAAGTGACTTGAATTAATCCATTTATGCTCTGCAGCGTATTCCAGTCTGTGACTCACTCATGAATGTCACAGGTGAAAAATACTTGGTCATGATTTATTCCAGTAGAATGAACAAATGAGAAGAACCATATGCTTGTCTGACACCAGTTGAAATATCTTTATATCAGAAATTTTAGATGGATACCTAACAAAAAAGTGCTGCATTTATATTGCTTTTATTCTATATACTGCCTATATACTATACTACAGGAGTGTCAAACTCATCTGCAGGGTGATGTGGGACCAGTCCACAGGCCAGACGAATAGGTCCACGGAAACCCCCTCTTCCCTCCGCATACTAGATCCAGTGCCCACGGTGCTCACTCAGCCAGTCCAGGACTGCACTGGACATGTGTCTGTTCTGGCCAGATGAGGGTGTGAGATTCATGCAACATCTGCTCTAGCCAGCCTGGGGTGGACACTATATGTGGCACAGTCCTGAACCGACCAGAGTGGATCCAGCATCCAGGGGAACCACGGAGCCTCCTTCCCCGCTGCATGCTGGATCGAGGACCTGCAGTGCATGCCGTGGCTGCCCCAGACTGGCTGGAGTAGATGCCACATGCAGCTCGTGTCCCAGACCAATCAGTGTGTGTGACACAGTCCTGGACCAGCTGGAGCAGGCACCACGGGTGCTGGATCCAGCATGCAGGGATCTCAGACTGGCCCTATGCAAGGCCGACACTGGGGGCCGGATGATGTGATCTGGCCTGTGGGCTGCATCTTTGACACCCCTGCTGTAGTATAGTGATGGAGATAACTTGTATTTATAAGAGGGGTTTGCAAAACTTTATTCAGTTTACGCTGCAGTTCCCACTTCCTCCTCTCCCCCCATTTCTACAGTATGCCTTCATCCTTGAGCTTCTGTATTTCATTTCACACACAACTTCATGCCTCCAATTCTTAAAAGAGCTCTTCTCCTTTAATCCTCACCCCAAAATTGACTTCTTTCACTTGGACACGGATCTGATTCAGAACTACAATACTATTCTACTTAAGATCGCAAGCATTGAAACCTAATTTTGTCTTTGCAGAACGATACATTTCCAGGCCTTAGAGCATGGTAAGAAACGATTCCAGACTCAGGAAGTTGGGGAAGAGGACAAGTCACAGCTGGCTTGTGATACCCTCTGCTCTTCTTTCTCCCTCCCTGATCATTGGTGACGTTAGGCCTAAAACTGCTCATGACAGAGGGCTGGGTTTTGTAGGTGTTCTTAAAATGTCAAATAGGTATTGTTTTGCTATACGTATAATAAAAAGCATTGGATACAAACTGCATTTGACATACTAATAATACAGCGCACCTTGAACAGTATATTTTGGGTGTTATTCATTGTAAAGTTGTATTTTCATGAGGCCTCCTTACCTTGTTCCATAACATTTGAGAGTTTATCTACTGCCCATGTGCAACAAATGACCGTATATATAAACAGGGTGTTTGAAGCATAATTCTTCGATTGCAAGTTTAAATTGTGGTTAAGTATTTTGGCATATTTCTTTTTTTTTTTAACCTTTTCTGCCTATGCTTTTTTCAGCACAATTATTTTATGCTAATTTCTTTCTCGTTTCAGTGCTTACTTTATAGCACTTCAAAACAAGGAAACAGCTCTATCTGAACCATGACACTATGTGCCCCTGGTTCAATCAGTGTGCTGTTTTCAAACACATGCTTCTACAGTTTTCATGGTCAACATTCACTTAATTTATCTTACATTTCCAAAACTGGCAAAAGAATCAGTTGTTCAAACCAACCAGCCCTGGGTGACAGTATGTTATACTGCTGCATGCAGGGATCAAATTAGGGTTAATTTCATATTTTCATTCTTGCAAAAAAGACATAGAAGGAGATTAGCCCATCTCTGCTGTAGGATTCATCTCATGATGTAGTAAGGGAATTTCAAAAGCAGATGAAAAGTAGTGCAGAATAAAGATTTATATAAAGTTTCTCCTGCTGTTAGGACTATTTCTATTTCTGGGAATCATTGTCTTGAAAAAGTGAAGTCTCCCATAAACTATTCAAGTGCAGTAGCATAATGTTGGGTGGGTTAGTGGGGTATGAACCTGGGGGGCTGCTTAGAGATGAAGAGACACCAGAAAAGAACTAGGGTCTAGTGATATGAGGACTTACCCTGGATTACAGGAAAAACTTATCGTACTCTGAAAGGTCAATTCTGTAAAAGAAATTTTTCCATTCTCCAGCAGTCCAGGAAATGGACATTTCTTTGCTGTTTAAAAGACAATGGAAGAGTGTATTATTTTGTGATCTATAAAACTAAAACGATGCTAGCAAGTTTGATTGTATGCAAGTATGGTGTCAAGTTTTTACACTTCTTTATTCATGAGTCTTTATACTTTTTATTTGAAATCAAACTATATTTAAGCTATTTGCAAATGTATCAGTGACTGGCTTGGATGAGTGACTGTCCAAATTATAATTATGCAAATTTTTGAATAAAATAATTTTCTCTAATGAAATTAAATTAATTTCAAAGGTGTCTATTGCAGTAAATGCAAGTGTTGTAAAAATAAAACAAATTGCACCATAAACATTGAAGTTGTCAACATTTCATTCATATACTTTAAACAAATGATAGAACAAATGAGGTATCCCATTTTGAAGATAAAACAGCTGAGCTGTGACATTACTTACTGATTTTGTAAACTGTTTTTCAATACATATAGAAATACAACACATACAACACATTTCCTATCTCAAACATTTTGTTTTGGATTGAGGAAAACAGTAAGAAAGTGAAGCAAGTGTGCAACGCCTTAATGAGGGGCCGTAACAGGCATGAGAATCAACTAGATGCTGGTTTTGTGCTCAGTGCTCTTAGAAATGCAGAAGTGGAGTACACAGAAAGCCAAACAGCCACATTTTATAATATTACACATTCCACAATCCATAACACCGCATTTATAGACCAATGCACAACTGTCAATTCTGTGATACAACGCCGAGGAATGGAACCTACGGGTTACTTACGTGTACATTTCATCGTGTTAAGAAGCCATCTGCCAGACCAATTGCAAACATACTTCTTTGTGCCGCTCTGATGGACGTAACCAGGCCTACAGGTATATGTCACTTCTTCACCAGGTTGATATTCTTTCTTATCTACATCAATTGTCGCAAATGGCACTTCAGGTGGCTTTGAGCAGACTAGAAGAAAGGAACCACTTAACGATAAAAGGGGTACAATGCAGAAGAACTTGTTGCATCAGTTATCAAACTTGACAATAGATATTTTTATTACTGTATTATTAAAACTGGATAAAATGACATGAGCTCTTAACACATGTGGCATTTCCTTGTCTGTAATTTTCTATAGATTGAGCCTCAGTACAGTTTAAAAGTATTTATAGACTTTGTGGTTGCCAGATAGAAAGGAAAGATATAGCAGGGCAGGAAGGGGAGTTTCATAAATAGTTCCTAGCCATTAGGACTGGCAACAAACTTCTGGCAGGGAAGAAAAATGGAGGGCTCCAGTTTGGGAAAGCACAGGGCAAAAAGGGTGACTGGTGTTCAATGAGGGGAGGGATACACAAAACCTTGGATCAGGCAGGAGGAGTGGGACACAAGAACCCCTGAGAGGAGGAGACGGGCAGTCACACAGAGACTTTGGCTTAAAGCAGAATGAAGGGATATCTCAGGAAGCTTGTGTGGAGAAAGGAGGAAAGCAGAAAACCCTGGTATTAATGTGCTCAGGTTACAGAAGCCAAATAATTTATGACCTTCCACTAATTAGGTTTGCATGATATTTGTTCCTAATACTAATTTCCTTTGCCTTCTCTTTCTGCATCTGTCTTATAAAACTTTATTTCCCACTGGGGAATGTGAGGGAGGAAGAAACAGAGGAGGAGGACAAGGAGGAGAAGTTTTTAAGATCTTTTCAGCTACTTGCAAAAGTCAAGAGGTTTGTAAAACTGCCATAACCTCCAGGTTTTCCATCCTTGCTGCAAGCTCGACCTATCGAATATTCTTTGCTATTAGAAAGGGAGAGACACTTACTGTTTCCTGCAAGAACACAGTGCGTCAGAGTAACTATCCACAAGAACAGCACCGTTGAATACATTGCTGCCAGTTTCCAAGCTTTCAAAATGACCCTCAATTAAATGTTTCTTCTTAAAAAGAAAGGTATTCACAAAACGATAGCTAAAAATTAACTTTTCTTATTTACTCTAATCCTAGTAAACAAAAGATAAAATCGATCTCAGATTACTGGGAACAGAGGCTAAAATGATCATCACATGTTTGTTTTGTAGATATTATGGGAACACATATTTTAATCTGTTTTGAAGATCTTTCATCTCTGCCTGGTTATTGCCTCAAATCATGTCATTCTGTCATCTTTCAAGCACAGAGAGACTCACTTTCAGTTCCCTCATGGCAGTGGGTATATTTTGGGTAGCACAAGTGGCCCAGCAATGGAATTGCTAACAGAAACTCTTCTGTTTGACTCTATCTGCATATTTTTTCCTCTGCCATTAAAAGGCACCTCTGAACCTTTCAGGGTTAAGAATCCAAGCTGGTTCCAGAGCTGATTTTCTGGCCTATCTCGTCCTGCTCCCACTGTACTTGCTTGGCAAAAGTACCATTAAACTTTTGTACGGTGTACAGTGCTATGTTGGAAACCATCATAACTGAGAACTTATCTAACTCAGTACCTGCCATTGTTACTTTATCATCTTAAAACACATTAACACCATCTGTGAAACATAAAACAAGTTAAAAAGCAGAATTGTGGAATTTCTTCAGCCAATGGAAACAAAGGAGGAGTTTTAGTTTGCTGCGTGTAACAGGGGGCTCGCTCAGGCCCAGTCTGCCATTGGTCCACCCACTTGTTTCTGGGCCAACAGCCCGCCTCCTTGCCTGCCACACCTTGATGATACACAATTATGGTGTTAATTAGGCGGGAGGCTGCCCATTCTTGCCCCGATGCCAGAGGGCGCTACCTGCAGCTCCATTCCTCCCCTGCACCACAGCCCAAGCCTTGCAGATGGCATCCAGGTGACAATGCTCCTGGCCTACAGCCGGAGCCAGCTTAGCCTTCATTGTCAGGCCTCAGACACACAGACACATTCATACCACCCTCCTCTCACTAGGGCCTCTCACACTCCACCCCCTCTCACAGGGTCTCTTTCGTGCATCAACAACTTGTACCATGCCTTGCTCCCTCTTGGAGCAGGCCCCTTCAGCCATAGGCTTTACCTAGTTCACACCTTGGGTGGCAAATGTACCATTTTTGGGGCCTCCCCCACGGCCCTCACCAGGGTAGTGGCCAGCCAATTACCTGACCAGGGCTGAGCTTTCCCTGGTCCCGGGGCTCTATAGGGAACTCTATACACACTCACACACATATACTGGGCTCCCAGCCCTCTGGTGCCCCCTCACTGGGGCCACAGGGCTTCCCTCCCCAGTGGGAGCTCAGGTGGCTGTTGCCATGCGTGACCTCATCTGGGTCTTACACCCTCTTTGGGCTCAGGTGGCCGTAGCCGTGCCTGCCTCCCTTGTACCTACAGTGTTGTGGGGGCTAGGGGTTAAGGCACTCCAACCCACCTTTCACAGGGGTGGTAACTGGCCTTGTATTTCCGGGGGGCTCCCGCTCCACTGGGAGCCCCACCAGTGCAGCCATGCTGCGCTCCAAGTCATTTGAGGTGCATTACACCACCAAGTTTCCTACAGCAGCTGGAATTACTGCACAATATGCCACCAACACCATTAAAGTATCATGGACTCACAGCCCTTGTTTCGTCTACACATGGCCTTGAAGGCTATTTCAGAGCAGTGTGAGCTTTCATAGGCAGCAAACTACTTTATCAGATATGTATGCCTATTAGCAAATCAGTTGATTCCTTCAGTGTCAAGAGAAGGTGGGTTATGTCTGTGCACATGCTTATTCATGTGAGTTTGGTCTTTATTTTTGTTTTTAAAAACTTCCTTGTTTGCATTTAAGATGCAGACTTTGACCATAGCGTTAAGCAATCCGGAGCATGTTAACTTCTTTAGACAGAAAATGCTTTAACATTTAGCTGCGAGACCCTCTCCCAAAATATTTAGCTAATTCACAATGTCAGTGGACAAAGTACAACTTCTACAACAAAATCTGATTTTCCCCATGAGTCTTTTCTCCTATGTTTACATTTTACTGTTTTTCCCCCCCCAGTGTTCATCCTACTTCTTTCCAAAAACTTTTGGGAAGATGAGATGGAATCTAAACTTTTGGTCTTTGGCTTAAAATCAGCTCTAGTTACTCTTTATGTTGCATTTTGATATAAGTTTAGAATACAAAGCAGCAGTTTGTCAGGGGACTGCACTATTGATCATTCTCTAGGAGAGCATTTCTCATAACTATCACCAGATGGCACAATGTACTCTCCCATATAGGGCAGAGCTATAAGCTAGAACTGAATATTTATATGCTACTTTAAGGCAAGGATATAACCAAGAAAAATAGAGTTGAATAAATTGCGTATAAACTAGTTTTCCATAGATATTTGGATATCCACAGCAGATTGTACTCTGTTCCTTTTTTAATAGTGAAAAACTCCATTAAGAACACCTGAATCATTCCTGTTTGCCAAGCTGAATTAAAAATGGGTAAGTATGCATTTCACAAATGTCCATGTGAGTACCAATACCCACTTTTGCATCTCTTTCATATTTTTATTTTTCAGCAACAGAGAAATACAAGAATGCATGTCACACATAAGGGTATCTTTTCCAGTAAGTGGGAATTAATAATTAAGGAGAGATTCTGTTTATGATCATTTGGTTCTTCTTGGCAGAAAATCAGCAAACCAATCTAGCGATTTTTCTGCATTTGGATGTTATCACATAATTATACATGTCATCTGAGATCCTAATGAATCCATCCTTGTAGCACATACTATTTATTATTGTCGCAACACCTAAGAACCTCATTCATGGAGCAGGGCGTCATTTTGTTGGGCACTGTATAAACACAGTTTATACTGTGTATATACAGTATAAACACACAAAATTTTTTGTATAAACACAAAAAATATTCCCAGCTTCAAAGATTTTATCATCTGGAACAAGAGACATGAGGTAGACACAGACTGGGCGCATCTGCATGAGATGTTTCCTGCAGTTGCCTAATTAGCTCTACAGTAAACTTGCCGTGCTATTAGAACGGAGTAAACTAACTCACTCCGCCACAGGTTAGCACTTGTAAACACAAGTACTATACTATGGCAGAGCTTTTTAATCTGCAGCAGCACAAGGTTAGACACTGGCAGCGCTGGGGCATGAGGGTGTTTCAATATGGGGGTTGCCTACCAGCTAGCCCCACACTGGAGCACCCTCGTGCCCCATCCAGCCCTTCTGCAGCATGTTGAGCCAAGTCGGAGCAGCCCTGGGTTGGCAGGCTGACCTCCAGGGTCCCCTGCCAGGCCAGCCTGTTCTGACCCAGATCAATGTGCTGTAGTCCCGGGCACACATGCAAACGCAGTGCCCAGAAGCAATAAACTCGGGCACAATATACTCCAGAGTTTATTGAGGAGTATTAATTGCTGCACGCGTAGATGTGTCCACAGAGGAGTACAAGGAGGGAATAAGTCAGTACTGATTGATGTGATAGGTGGCAGTCTCCTTACGCTGCCCGCCTAGCCATTGTCAAGCTGTCTAAAGTTACCACGTGTTAAGAAGATTACTTACTACTTAAGGGGCAGTTAAAGAAGAAGAGTGATGTGCTTTTGGAGAAATCATTGAGGAGCTTCCTTGCAAATATGACAAACAGCATGGCAGCAAAGTGAAGGTATTTGTTTGAGTGGATGATGGAGGCTGAAGCTGACCTCTCAGTAGTGAATAAGAGAAGATACCTAGAGAGGGAATAAGATGCAAAGGGCACTGCAAATTAAGACTAGCAGCTTATTTGACGTGAAAGACAAGGGAAGCAGTAGAGGAATGCAAAGACTATACAATTTTGTCAGTGATGACTAGAAAAATTATCTTTTTGGCAGCTTTCTGAATGGATACCAGTGGGACAACATTCCATCTGTCAAGAGTGAGAGGTGTCCCATTAGTCAAGATAGGAGATGACAAGAGTCTGGACAAGAGTTTTAGCTACGGATGGATAGGAAATGCTATATCTTTGAGATGTTATTACAGAGATAATCTGCAAGTTTTAGGCCTAGATTGGATGTCAGGCTCTAGAGTGAGATGTATAATCTGACCCACAGTTATTAGCATTCATTATTATGACTTTTTTTGCTATTTATTGCCCAGGCATGCTTTAGGAGTATAGCGTACTCTATTTAAGTGCCTAGCGTTGGACTGATAAAAGGCTGTGCACTTAGACTAAGCACTTATCTAAACTTAAATGTAAACTGCCTATTCAGTGTGAAGTGCTATCAGTGCTGTAATATTCACAGCTCCAAAACTGAATAGCTCCCCGCAATTTCAGGACCGTAACAATTTAGCTCTGTTATTTCAAGCCTTGAAAAAAGGGGACATAGCAGCCATGAAACGAGATAACTCCTGGCAATTTCAAAGTGTCTAATAGTAGACATCTGCCTCCCTTTCACTGGTTCAGGCTCAGCTGAAGGGAGTACAAGTAGCTACAGAGTAGATAGTTACAGTTAGTATGCAGTTAGCAGGAGTCCAGTTAGGTTACCAAGTAGACTATGGGAGTCTAGGTGGACTTACCTGAGCTATAAGATCTGCATTTTGTATCTCCAAGGGTGTTTAAGCTAAGGACAGAGGCAGAGAAGAGGCCTTGGTGTTAACTGTTTATCTCATTGAGACATCCTAACAGGATCAGCATATTTCTTAGGTGGTCATTTGAACTGAGTGCTCTCATTAGTAGCATATTTTAGGTACCTACATTACTCTGGGTCACACTACTGACATTCCAAATTAGCCTCATTGAAGTTAGCAATATTATTGTAGACCAGTGATTCTCAACCAGGGTGCCCTCAGATCCTTTTAAGGGTATTGCACGGTGAAGGTCAAGATCAGCACTGGCAGGTGTGCAAACACCTACGCGATTCACAAAATAAGCTCAGAGATCTCAAATACGAATTCATTCAAATGGGGAAATAAAGCAATTCTTCTGCTGCAAAGAACTGAGGGATACCACAACAGATCAGCATATTTTTTCATAGTCACAAAAGGAGTGAAAGGGAAGGTGTGCTTTAAGTGTAACAAGCGGAGTCTTGAATCTAAAAAGGCTGAGAACCTTCAATTTAAGCTGGTAGTACAGAATTTGATCTTTAGGCTTTACATCCCTTTAAGCAACTCCCTGTTTGAAAGTGAAGAGCCAGAATATCTGATCTTCTCACGCTGTAGTGTTAAGGGGTCATAAACGCCAGCAGATCCAGCTACCAAGGAATACACTTACATGAGGAGTGGCAGTTACATTTTCAGGTGACAGAGCTAGCCTAACTGTACTGTACCACCCCGCCCTCCAACCTATGGGCATGAAGTAATCTCGTTTACGAAGCCAGATCCACAATATAGGGAGGCACAAAGTAATCTAAGGCTACTTCCTTTCTCCACCCTCTTGTTTCCTGTATAAAAAACACCCTGAGCTGGTGCTACTGTAACCCATTTAGTGTACCACTGATAAATGTTTCTCAGCACAGCTCTACCACTGTGTTGGCAATATTTTTGTTTAGGTATGTTTCTTATCGGGAACGTTAATTGCCTCATAAAACCTTGTATGTATAAATTTTCCCCCTGAGAGGCTTTCAAGTTGTAGTGAGCTGATCAGCAAAAAATGTTCATCTGACAGTTCCACCATAATAGTCTTGACCTTCAGTTCATAGATTCATAGAATATGAATATACAATTCCAAGGGACCTGGGAAGGTTCTCATGTGCTAATGTCTCCTTTCTTCCTAAAAAAGCTGGTTTATGCCTCACTAGCAATTTAGTAGACTTTCGATTAAGCCTTAAGTAAATGGGAATCTTTACAGTGACTGCAATAAGCCTTGAATCAAGCTCATAAAATAGTATTGAAGCAGAGCAGTGTGCCTCCCCCACGCCCTTTTCTTCTCCTATGCCCTTTACTTCCCCTGCAACAGACTTAGCAGCTGGATGCTGCTTTCCACACTGCTGGGCTCTGCTCCTGGACGCCTGCGTGCTGCACTGCGGCTGCGCACGTGGCATTTATTGGGGACGTTATCAAAAAGATCGATGGCCAATAATGTTAATTTTCCTTTTATCGGTGCCGATACGGTGTGGGACCAGTGTGTACCTCGATTGCCTCAGGCTAGGATCTTGTTAGCATTTACAAGCTAGATAGGGTTTAGGTCGGGTCAATATTTCAATGCTAGTTCTGTTCGTAAGTATGTTCGTTCAGTAACTCAGTATGTCAGCCAATGGACTTTGTGGTCTAGTGGGAAATGTCATGTGGGATTCGTTGTTAGGATAGCTCCAGATCACGTCATAAAGATGTTCTATAGGCAAGTAGGAGCATTGGAGAAAGTAGAGATGTCAAGTGCCAGTTACTCTCAAAACTGGTTCAAGTGGGTATTCATTTCTACCTTGCCATAGGGAGATGTTTCACTCCATCTGACTTTTTCTCATGATACAGTAAGTAGTAAGACCGTATATTTGACTTCTGTGCTGTTTTAACTGTTTTATTAAATTCCTTGAGACAAAATTGCTTTCTTTTCCTCATAATTGGTTTGGGGTTTTTTGTGATGATATCCAGAGCAGACCCAGACATGGTCATGATATCACAGCACCCAGTTTGCAACAGACTTATTCACTACTATTTTTTGATTATTGCTGAAGGGATGAAGTTACAGGAAATAGATTTAATAACAAGGGAGTCTTTATTCAACTAAGTGAAAGACTTATAAGGACAGCTGTAGAAGTCAATAGGTGTCTTTGCAACGGTTTTCTTTAAGCCATAGACCAAACCCATGCAATATATTTTTACCAGAATATCTCAAACGGCTGTAATGAAGCTACACCTTACTTACATCAATGGGAGATCACTATTGTGATCCAAATCTTTGTTGATCAATGCACACTGGGATGTAATCGTGATATTGCTTTGTATATGTTTAACTATTTCTACACTGACACTCAAAAAAGAATTAAGATGTTTATCTCTGGAGCCAGGTCTTCACTCATTTTACACTGGTGCAGATCTCACTGTTTTTAATAGGTAGAGTTCCCTAAGGAGCTTTCCATTTTAGATTTAATTTATTTACTTAGGCAAGATGGTTACCTGGATGGATAATCTTAGGAAAATGTATATGGACTGTCTACACGTATCGTTCCATAGCTGTCCACTTTTGCTGGAGCAAAGATCCACCATCAGATCATTAAGAAGCCAAGGACAATATGGTAAGTACTCTGAAGAAAACTTAAAATCGAGTTCATGCTTCTAAAACTGCAAAATTCAAAGTTTTCTATTAAACATCGAGAACACATACGAAACAAAAGACAACCTGAGTCAACAAGTGTTTAATGAATCAAATGGCTCTTTTCTCCTGGATGCCTTTCAATGACTAGTTTCCAGATCTCTCGTGCCATTTGGAAACTTGAAGTACTGGAGATGAACTCTGTCAGTTTCTTCACTGAATGCTGCTGGCAGGGCTGCATGTCTATAATGTGACTAAGTGGAGCCATTTCCCCGTTTTGTTAATTATTTTGTAATTAAATACAACAAAGTCTTCAGCCATGATACTCTTAAAGCTCCTAAAAGCCTCAGTGAAATATGATCTAAATTAATTCAGAGCTAAATGAAACACAGACTAGTATTATAATATTGCACTTCAGAAATGTCTATGCAGCAACATTTAGGATGGATGCAAAACAAGCACAGTGAAAATAATCTTGATATTACACTGGGCTCTGTATCAGATAACAAAAAGCTGCAAAAATGCCATTGCAGGAACTCCCTGCATTGTTCTCAAATCAGCATTTAAGTTTAAAATGAAAATTACTTTAAAGATGCATTATTATTATTAATAGGCTATAATAAGAAAATTCACCTACTTAGCTGACTGTTAATATATACATTTCTTATAGAAGAAAAATGTGGGCTGTTGCACCTAACAGACCATATGCACTGTATCCAGAAGAAAGCTTGTTTAAAAATAAATGGATCCTTTTAATATTTTGCTTCATTAAAAAAATGGCGACTTCCTGAAAAGCAGTAAGGTCATGTGACAGCGACTTATATTGGTTCCCACTAAAGAAATGGCTTTTTCATTCTCTTTCCATCTCAGAGATATTTGATTCTGATATCTGAAGATGTACTCTAAACCAGGGATTCACATGACCTGTCCTAATTTATTTCTACAATTTGCCCAGAAGACTGTTACTCCTAGTTAGCATTCTTCAGAAATGGAAATGTCTTTGCTATTGGAAGCTATGAGCACTGTAGAGTGACTGAAAAAATGTCAGAACTTTAAACCTCATAAAATACCAGATTCTGCTGGGTGTGTCAGTGATTTTTATAAATAGAGGATACCAATTCTTGACCTCTCTTGTGTTTCCCCCCTTGAGGGGCCTTTAGGTGAATTTCCCTGTATTTTATGCACAACAAAAATATTTTTTTATGCTTTTACATGTTTTATTGGGTCCAGGTAGTGCATATGATGGAAGTGAAAGACTCATTTTAGTTGAGACATTCATCCTAATGGAAAGTGATGGTTCCATTCAGGCTTCCCCTTGCAGCTCTGTCAATGTAGCCTATCCCAGACATGTTTTGCTGTTTCACTCTTGGGTTTGGCAAGCACCCTCATACGTATGAAACACCGTGGGTCCTGTAGAAAATACCTATACACTCATTTCAGTTATTGATAATCTTAAATCTCCATAGTTAAATCTACAATCAGTTTTTGGTTTCTTCTTATTTTTTTTACATCCTATATAACTAATTAAATGAGGGCCACATTTTTCAAAAGTGCTTAGTACTCTGTGTACTGAATTCTTTGGAAAATCTGCTCGCTTGTTTTGGTCCCAAATGGGACCTGAGCTCTTCTGAACATCTGACTCCACTTGTGGATAATGAAACATTTTCACATTTCTAAGCCTACCATAATAACCTACCTCATCAGCTAGCCAAGCTTTTTATTGCAGTTTTTCATTTTAATAAGTAGTTTGGATGAAGATGGCTCCATGTATCAGTTTCCTTACTCCGACTCTGCAGGTAGAAATGCTAAAATATCATCTAAACAGGCTGTATATTAATAACACACTTTGCAATAGTTTGATATTGACAGGAAGGTTTCAGTGAGCAAAATGGTTTTAAATTTAATTGTCCAGCTACACTATAGAAAAAGAAAAACCCCGTGGGCACCCTAAGAAGAACAGGTCGTGAAATATGTTAGTATATGTCTAATATTCTTTATGAAGTAATTTAGAATTCACATGTATATGCTTTTTGGGGGTTTTAAATGATTTTTTCTGTGCGTTTATAAATGTTCCATTTTCCATCAAGTTCTGCAGAGCATGTGAATTATTCAAAAGAGGATCGTTTTAATATACAAGGAGACCAGCATATATTCAAGCCAAATAACAGTCCACTATCTGAATGTGGCTTGATAATTAATCCTGCCCATTTCAAGAAAACTCTAGTTGTCCAACTCCTGTCTTACAAAAGGTGAAAAAATATATTTGGAACAGAATCAATTGGCAACTGACTGTAGTATGCCCTCTTTTGCCTATTAGTGATCGTGATTAAAATATATGATTTTTAAATTATGCTTATGTTTTCTGGAACAGAATTTCTTTTAAGACATATTTTATGTGGGAAGAAGGTCTGTAGCTTAGTGCAATGCTTAATTTTCTGATAACTGGCAATTACTGTTTGTGAAAGTAACCATTTCTTCTAAGACTAAATGGTAGTAATTCTTTAATGTGACCAAAAGAGATGCTTGCATTGTTATAATGCACATTTGCCTTCTGAACAGTTCTAGTTTTTAACCTATAATATCATATATTTAAAAAATGGAAGTAGTCGCCAAAGTCATTAAAGGTTATCTATTTCTGTTCTTAGAAACTAAAAATGGAGAATTGAATAAAGGCTTCAAGCAGAGTACACAGTACTTCTCTTCGTCGTAGTATCCCATTAAGCCAGAAGAGTTTTTCCACATTTCAATTTTACCTAACCTAGTTGTTGACTTTAAGAACGATCTTATTGCAATTAGGTAAAAATTAAGCGTGGAAAAACTCCTCTGACTTAATGGAATAATACTAAAAGAAGTACTTTGAATTTCTTTAAATTAATGTCAAGCTCTATTACATACATCAGTGTGTTCTCCTTTTCAGTTCTTTTAAATCAAGCAAATATTTCAAGATTGTGCTTGTTCAGCCAAACTTGTCTCTGTTATTCGTATCTCCATGAATATAAACACTTGTGCAGAACAGAGAAAGAAGGATCACATGGTCACAACTGGTAATGGCACTGGGTCTTATTCAGTAAGCATGCAGCATTTTTCCAGAACTCCTTATTGGCTATGTAATGAAGCATGGAAAACAAAAAAAATACATCCAACATGCTCTAGCTGATACTTGCAAATTTTAGTTTTTCCTCTCATGGAAAACTTTAATACTTTAAAAATTTAGTTTTTCCTCTCATGTCTTTATTCTCTGAAATAAGCAACTTCATTTTCTGTTTGACATAACATATTTAGTTCTCAAAAATAATAATTTAAGCTATGATACATATAACCTTGGTTTACACAGCATATTTAGAAGGAATAATCTTGCTTAGCTTATTCAAATGGAAATGTTGTCACTCAGCAGAAGATTTTGCAAATAAGGTGAATGGGGTATGGTGCCTTTCTTGCTCACGTGCAATGTAGTACAAATGTTCCCATTGATTTAATGTGAGAAAATAAGACCACTTGGCTCATGAACAGTATATATATAGTGCATATTTTCTTTAATAGCTATAAGCCTAACTGAATGCTAGTGAGGCTTACTGTAATTTTAATGTTCTGAAGCAACCAAGCAGTATAAAATAGTGTAACCTCTCGTTAATAAAGAACGCTGAAGTTTGCATCAAATTTAAGGAGAAACTTTCAAAACAGTTGTAGCAGGGAGTTGGAGGTCAACCCTGCTACGCTCGTCCTCCCCAATGAGCCTGAGCCAAAAGTGCTACAGCAAGATTCTCCGACCGCAGGCACGGCCCCTTTAAGACTGGATGGTTCATTGAGTGGAAGGGAAAAAGCAGAACTTAAAAGGACTTCGGCGTCTCGGGCCAAAAAGTCCTGGACTTCCTAGAGCAAGGACGAGCATATCTCCTGGAAAGGGGAAAGAGCCAGGGAGACCTTAGCTGGTGCCAACATGGAGGCACAGGCAAATAGCCAGAGGGGAGTTGTAATGGTCTCATGTTGCAGCAAGGGAAGTTTAGGCTAGATATTAGGAAGAATTTTCTCACTAGAAGGGTCATAAAACACTGGAACAGGTGACCCAGAGAGGTGGGGGAAGCTCCATCCTTGGAGGTTTTCAAAACCCAGCTAGACAAAGCTTTGGCTGGGATGATGGAGTTGGGATGGTCCTGCTTTGAGCAGGGGATTGGACTAGATGACTCCTGAGGTCCTTTCCAACCCTAACTTTCTATGATTCTATCCCAGGAGAACGGCAAGAGAAGGAGGTCTTGTCATCTTCGCTGGGGATACAGAAGGCTGGAGAATCCTGTGACCTGCAAGAGATGGAAGGAGAGACTCCAGATGCAAGAAACTGTGAGTAAGAAGCAAAGCTCCAGATGGGAGGAAGCTCCAGACAAGGAGTGTTAAGGGAATTAGAGTTCCTGGCTTGAAGCTGGGCATGAGCAAGGCAGCAGCCTAAGTGCTGATTGAGGCTGTGCGTGGACCTAAGCTGTGGCCACCGTCAACCAAGGGGACTTTTACACAGTGAGAGTATCAGGAAAAAGGGACTTGAACAACCTTGGAGTGAGTAAAGACCTGAACCCAGTGGCCCTCTATGGCCAGAGCATCTATGAAAGCAGGGAAGACCCTCAGGAACTGACTGAGGACTGGATCTTTTGTTTATCATAATTTGATTTGTAAATATAAGGCCAGAAGACTCTGTGGACAGTGTAATGAGGGACCAACAAGTTTAGAGAGCCCTAAAAAGGGAAGTGACAGAGTACCAGCTCACCCATCCCAAGCTGTTACACTTTTCTCAGTTTATATTATTTCGTGTGGCAAGCAAATGAATAGTTGCAACCCAATCCGGTTTGTGACACACTGGCTTTTCAAAAGAGGAAACAGTGGATTATAACACTCTGTTCGATGGCCAATATCATTAAGATCAATGGGTAAGAGACGGATCAGGGTGTAGGGGTGGAGGAGCAATGCAACACACCGAATCAGGTGTCCTGAGATATCGCTTTTCTCCAGCCTTGTATAGAATCATTGAGACTTCGTGGGTGAGACTCACAGCACTGGAGGAAAATTTAGGGCCTGAGGACAAAGAGGTGCCAGTACCAATAGCGCCCTGTGACAACAGTATACTTATGTGATTTTAAAAGCTGAGCCACTCTGCTTCTTATTTTTCTTGGCTCTACAATAACAAATTCTGCTTTGCTTACAGAAAAAAAAATTGCTTTTGATGGTTTTAAAGTATGTAAATTATTTATTGAAAATGTAATTAGAAACTTTTCCTATTGATTTCTGTGGGGAAGGGGAAACTGTGGAAGAATAATTAAAAAACTATTCTGTTGGGGAGAAATGATTCTTCAGTCTAGAAGGAGACAAAAATTCAAATTAGAAGATTATTAATATACCCAAAGGACTTCGCTCTCTATGATATTTCAGCACACATATAAAGGTATAATATTAGATCTGGTGTTCCACTTCATCATGGGGAGAATAGTTAGCATGCTTATATAACAAGTATTAAAAAGACACACAATAGGATGTTACTCAAAATTCTGATGGGCACATTGAAATAAAGGACTGATGATGAATTTTTCTTTCTATCTTTAATGTATCATCAGCCATTAATTTTCAGTTCTATAGAGAGCCCCCCCTACTAAATAAATACAGCACCTCTTGAGGGGAAATTCAAGTTAGACTAACAGTATGCTCACAAAGGGAAGGATGCCAGTGATTAGATCACCTTAATGAATAAATAACATGGGTATTTTATCCCCTGAAAATGATGGAATTTTATCGTGTGTCATTTTTTACAGGGTTTCAGAAGGGGTTGATTATTTTGGTTTTTGTATTTTTGTATACCCTTAAGTTGCATCAATTATGAGTTTTTCTGTGGACAACTCTGCTGGCTGTTTTTGAAGCACTTTGAACTTTCACTTCATGGCACCTCACAAAGCTAAGCCCCCTTATGTTAAAACCTACCTAATAAACCTGCAATGTGAGCTTCTTTGGAGGAGGGAGGCAGAAGTGGATCTGTGTGGCTATAGAAAGCTATTGAACCCTTTGCGGCCTCCCACAAAAGACATGCAATTATAACACCATCCCTCCAGGAAAAGCAGAATGTGTAGTTCCTCGAAAGCCAGTCACCTTCTCTCTCTTGGGTAATCCGTAATGTAGCTGACTAACAGAGCAGTTCAGATGCACATAACTGCCAAAGTGACCTGATCTCCTCTTCTCTTCCCAATGGTTCTTGTGCATATTGTTTAAAACTAGTGAACACCACCCCACTGTCAAGTAGCATTCTAGTGAGCAATACAGTAATTATACCTGGAAAAAAAGAGTCAAGGAAGAAGAGTCAGTAAACAGCAAAATGCCATCAAGAAGGACTGAAAGTCAAAGCGCAGAAGGAAAGAGGAAAGAATAGAAATTACTAGAATTGGGGAAGAAAAAAAGGTGTGTCAAAAATGTGAGACACTCAGCTACCAATGAAATGGGCATCCCCGTAAAAACCCTAAACATGATATGTGATAGAAAAAAAAAGAATAAGAAGATAAAAAGACAACAAACCGTAACAGCTATGTCAGGATATAATGTACGAAGCCAGTTTATCCCCAGCAGGAGCATAAATACATTAAAAAAACTTAGAGCCAAACCCACCATATCCCATCCAGCCATGTACTAAACTTAAACAAATAGGCCAACAAAAAAGGCCTTCCCTTGTAGGGTGTCACGGCCTTAAAATCTTTTGTTTTCTTTGTACCTTCTTGTTTTTAGCACATCTCACAGGCCTGTGCATATTTGCTTTGATGTAATGCCATATTTAAAGTCAGTGCACACAGGAAATTTCAATACTGGGAGGAAATGATCGGACAGATGCATACAATTACTAGGAAATTAGTTTAATTTCTTTACTGCAAGGAAAGCTGTACTTGCAATGTGGATACAAGGGGCCATGCCAGATTGGGAGAAAAAGAAAGCCTGATAAGGTGGACTCTTACTATTATTTGCAAGAAAATGAAGTTAAATTATACATAAAATGATTAAAGGTAACTAAATGTTTAGTGAAAGCTAAAACTTCCATAAAAGAGTATGGGTTTACTCTGGATTTCAAGAGTAAAATGTTAACATCAAATATATAAATATAAATCTAATACAAAAAATAAACACATGGCTCAGGTATATGTTCCCCTTTTCCAATCTTTTCATATAGTTATCTTGGGGATTGGCACATTTGGTTAGTAAGACAGGAAAATGGACCCTACTGAAAAAATCACGGCAGCTGATCAATTAAATGCTAGTATTGTTTTTAAAAGGCCATAAAATGGACAGTTATAACTCAAGGCAGGTTTAGACAACAACACAAGTAACTACCCCTTCCTTCCCATGTCCTTGCAACAAGGTATTTAGCAGATCTGTTGGACTCTGAAGGGGCCATGCCATCAGCATTTCTGCTATGGCCTCAAACTTGTGATCTCTAAGCTGTCAGCTGCGCATCTTAGCACCTGCACCACCCCAGCCCCCACAAGCATCTCGTGAAAGCCTTTAATTCACTTAAAAAATTACAGAGATACCAGGCTGAAGGAGCAAAGCTTGGAAGAACAAGGATTAGCCCCACAGTTTTTGTTTAGGCCTGCACAGTTGGATAATAATAATAATCAGCGCTTTGCTGTCAATGTGTAATAGGATCTGTAAAATGCATAGAAATAATAAACACAGGCTCACACTTAGTAATTACTAGACCAGACATGCTAAACAGGCTGGGGAGTAGGAAAACCACAACTGAGCCATCGAAGTGGTTTCATGTGAAGACAACGACCAGCAAACAGACGTGTGTCCAAAACTGGGGAAAATTTGACCTCCAGAATGTAAACACGAAGTCTGTGTAGCTAAGATACTAGACTCATAATGGCTTTGGATTTCATTATAGCTAATATCTCTGTAATAAATGCCAGAGAAGGCATTTTACAAATTCAGTCTGTGAAAATTTTCTTTACAGATACATTGCCCAGATGAAGCAAATGATTTATAGGCAAATGTGAACAACTCAACCTTACCTCAGGGACAAAAGTCAAAACAAAAGCTGCATGTTATATTACTCTTCTAACAAAGGAAAGATGGGGAGTAGCTGAAATCTGCTTTGAGGACCAGGACCTTGGGAGACATGTAGTTACTAAAGTCACTAAAGCAGGAACCAGCCACTGTTTGTCTGCTGAATGACAAGCAGTAAATTATCAAAAAGGGAACCACCATTGCAAAACCAGTACATGTGAACCAGTAATCTAGTGAACGGTGGTGGTATGGAAGAAAACACCAAGGGGGAAGGGAGTGAGCTCCCAACGTTGCTATTGGGCTGTTTCAATGTAATGCTAGATTGTTAAATGAAGAAGAGCATAATAGAGACTTCCTGGTTTGGCACTGAGCATTGTTCCCCTAATTCAAGATAAATGTAGGTTGCACTAAGTTGGTACAGCAGGAGATTGAGAAACAGAAACGATTTCAGAGGTCAGCAGAGAATGAGTTGGCATTTTCAGAGCTGAAAGACACTTCTCACGGTGCCTGTCTTAGCCTCCCCGTGTTTCAAAACCCCTTTCAGGTTGGATACAGATGCTAGTGCTTACAGATCAGGGCCGGTGGTATTGAGAGAAGAACAAAAAGAATGTGAGAGAGCGTTATCCTGTTACACCAAAAGTCTAAGTTCCCCTGAGGTCAATTATACCATTCAAAAGGAACTCATGGACTTGGTTCAATCTCTAAAAAATGTTTTCCACTGTTTGTAATGGAGAAAGTTTGTGTTCTGATAAGTCTATGCAGTGGTTCTTTAGCTTTAGGTACATTGATGGAGAATTTGCCAGACGATTGGGGAAACTGAAGGGCTATGATATCACAGTCTCATACAGGCCTGAAAGCAAGCATGGAAATGCTGATTCCTCATCCAGATGGCCTTGATTAGACTAATTGCAAACACTACCCCATGTACAAAAGCAGGGAATTGGTTGCTTAGAGAATGAGTGTGCTCAGGAAGAGATAGCTATTATCTCTCTCTGTAATTTACATAACTGTACGTTCGGGTTCACCCACTGAGACATCTTGGGAATGCAAGAATGGACTCCAGAGTGGTTAAAAGCATCCCAAAGACAGGATTCTGATATCAAATTATGATGCATTTGCAAAGAATTTGGCAAATATTGAGTCCCTCTCATAATAGTAACACCCAGGTTTTCTGGTCACAGCGATAAATCTTAGAATATATGAAATGCATGCAGAGTGTAGAAATGGTGTGGGAAATACAATGCTTGCATTAAAAGGGGTTCCATAATGACCAGTTGGTCCCTTAACCCCATTGTTTTAATCCACTAGCTCCTTTACTGAAGAGAAAGTGAGGCAGTCAATATATAGATTATTGTATAAAACTGCCTGAAGTTTACCTAATAAGGAACCAAGATGGTGTCTATAAAAGATGTCATGAATTTGGGGCCCAGGTGACTTACAGATCAGGGAGAGAAACTTGAATCCCAAGTGTTTCAGGTGGCAGATTCTAAGGAGCCAAAAGATCCAGCACGCTCATCGCCCGATGAATGGTCCAGATGCCAAATCAGACTATATGGACTATGTGGAAATTTGACAATCCCAAACTGAACAGGTCACACCTTTCCCAAATAAGAACCATAACAGAAAGAAGGGTACGAGTCCTAAGTGGGATAAACTTTGGAAGATGTCTGATAAAATATCCATCCAAAAAATGAAGTGGTATATAATTTTCAGTTGGGTTTCAGGATTAAACCAAAAGTTATCCATAAGGACCATCTGAAGATGTATCAGAGCAGCAGTTTTCAAATTGTGGGGCACAACTCTCCTTGGGGGGTGAAGGAATGTTACGGGGACACAGACAAGAAGTTTGCAAGGAGTTGGCGCTGCTGCAGCCTCGCGGCGGGGTACGGGGATGGGGAACCCCAGGCAGGCTCTACCAGCATGCAGTTGTGCCTCTGGGAGCCTGGCATGGCAGGCACGCAGCCTAGAGCTGCAGCGGGGCCAAGGGCAGGAGGTGCCGGAGCCACGGTGGGTGGAACCTGCCCCGCCGAGCCGCGCTGAGCTGCGACGGCTACTAGGATGAGGGGCGCTCTGTGCCTGGCTGCGCTGCTCCTCTGGGGTAAAGGGGGGGAGGAGGGGGAAGGGTGCAAACAAAATTGTAATTCAAAGTGGGGCTCGGCTCAAAACATCTGAGAACCGCTGTATCAGAGGGTCAACATTTCAGCCTGGCTACACTAAGCCACTGCAAATTTAGTTGTGGAATTTGAGACTGGAAGGATTGTGACAGACGTGGTTGCTCCAGTATAAAAAATGTGCAGGCTGTGACAACCAGGCAATTTCACAGAAAAAAATTGCTAAATTCCATGGGGTTCATTGAAAATGGTCTGTCCTGAACAGTTGCAAGGAAACTGGAATTTCCCTCTTCCTGCCCAAAGAGGTTGGATAGCAGTAAAATCAGTTTGGGTTGTGATAGGAAAGTATCCTGATAGTTCAGCTGATATCATTTGTAATTTGTAGATTCTTTCTTTTTTTTTTTTTTTTTACAGGACATCGTTTTGGAGCCTTCAAGAGGATGGACAGAGCTAAGGGAGAGGGTGGTGTTATTCTGGGACTTAGGTGAATTCTCCTTGAAATCACCCTTCGTTCTGGATGAATGTCTGAAAACAATTCATTTCTCATGGAATGAGATAACTGAAATAACAGGAGGAAACAACTTTCAGAATAAAATACAAACTGTATGTAATGTTTGTTTCCGCATCCACGTGGCCATGGACGTTTGTTTCCCCGGGAACAAGCAGCAGCAGCACACCTTGTGCCACTGCTAGTTGCCCCTGGGGAACACCTATGCACGAGAGACTGGGGGACACCTATGCTCTGGGCTGGCCCCAGCAGCCATACCTGGGATCCTAGAGGCCTCCTGGGGCTGCAGCAGCAGCGATCCTGGTGCTCAGAGCCTGGCTGGCAGTGGAGTGTGGCTCTAGCCAGCTAGGCTCCAGTTTCAGGTGGCATGTGCTGTCCTTGCATGTGCCACCCCATTTTTTCTTGCACCCCCTGTGCTGCTACCTTGCAGCAGCGCTGAGAACATCTGAACGTGCCGTACTTGGTGCCTGCAGCACCACATCGACCACATGGCTGTGCCCGTCTGGATGCAGCCACGATCTTTATGGGAATTATGAATGTACCAAATGCAAATTGCGCATTCAGTGAAGGAGCATGAGGAAAAGGACCATCACGTACAGAGGCAGGAAAGCCAGATGGGAACCTGTGGGTCTAGGTGACCCAGCCCCTATGACAGGCCACAAGTCTTTGCCCCTTGGAGCAGCCAGCCTCCTGCACTTACCCTCCCCTCTGATCCCCATCTGCCTCTGCAATGAAAGAAGCAGAAGGGTCAACAGAGGAGTGAACGCTACAGAGGTAATAGGTGGCCAAATCAATCCCCAGTGTCAGACTGGACCTCTTTGCAGGCCAGATCCAACCCACAGGCCATAGGATAGCAACTCCTCTCACTGAGTAATTTTTAAATACATTTGAATATGTGAAGACATTCCTAAACAAAAGCTGTACTGGAGGGGAGGGGGCGAAAGAACCTTTCAACGACTGTAATAAACCCAAAGCAAAAGCAGCAAACAAACCCATTATAAGAGGATGTTGCAATTTTCCTCAAAAATACAAATGCTACAAAGCCTGCAAGTATTAAGAGAGGATTCTAATTGTGTTGTAAGTACAGAAGGGGGACAATAATCTGTAGATGCAGAATAATTACATTGGGGGCGGGGGTGTGGAGGGAGGGAAGAAGTAGTGAATTTAGCTGTGTATGGGCTGACTCTCTTGGGGCGATAGGCAGCCAGTGCGGGTCCCAGCTGTGGTAGCTGGGGCTGTAGATGCCAGGGGGTGGCCTGGTCTGTCCCGTAGGGCCCTGCGCCACATTCAGTTTCAAACTGGGTAGAAACCAGCTCTGGAGTTGTCACACACTTCAAGAATTAACTCTGTAGTGGGTTGACTCTTTATAGTCGCAAACTCATTATCATTGTGTCGTAATTATGCCCCTCTACATTTATTGTGGGATTCACCGGTTAACTGTGTCACACACCTCAGGTGTGGCAGGGGGCGGACTAGGGGGGGATTATGTGGCCCTCCCCTCGGGTGTGCGGGGAGCCGTACTAGGGAAGGATTATGTGCCCATGGTGGCCTGCGGCTGCGGGTGCCTGATGGGGGGTTGTGCATGCCCTCAAGTGCTCTGTGTGTGTGTGTAGGGTGTGTGTGTGTGTGTAGGGGGTGGACGGTGCAGGATGTGCTGTGCACAGGCAGTGCTGAGAGGGGTGGCAGGTGTCCGACAGTGAGTTGTGCATGCCCCCAGGCACTGAGTGTGTGTGTGTGGGGGGGGGGGGGTGAGGTGCTGTACCCAGGCAGTGGCTGAGTGGGCTGTGCGTGCCCCCAAGTGCTGCGTGTGTGTAGGGGGGCGGTGGGGGTGAGTAGGGCGTCAGTGTGGGTGTATGTAAGGGGGTGGTGTGGGTGAGTTGTGCACAGATGGTGGCTGAGGGTGTTGCGTGTGTCCCTGGGTGCTGTGTGTGTGTAGGGGGTGGTGCAGGATGTGCTGTACACAGGCAGTGACTGAGTGGGGTTGCAGGTGTCCCACAGTGAGTTGTGTGTGCCCCCAGGTGCTGTGTATGTGTGTGTGGGTGTGGGGGAGGCAGTGCAGGGTGTACAGTACACAGGCATTGACTGAAGGGGGCTGTGGGTGTCCTGCAGTGAGTTGTGTGTATCCCCAAACACTGTGTGTGTGTGTGTGGGGGGGGGGGGAAGGGGCGCATGCAGGGTGTGCTGTACTCAGGCAGTGGCTAAGGGGGTTGTGTGTGCCCCCCCAGGCAGTGTGTGTGTGTGTAGGGGTGGTGTGGATGTGTGTAAGTGGTCAATGTGGGTGTGTGTAGCGGGGGCGGTGTGGGTGTGTGTAGGGGTCAATGTGGGTGTGTGTAGTGGGGGCGGTGTGGGTGTGTGTAAGTGGTCAGTGCGGGTGTGTGTAGCGGGGGCGGTGCGGGTGTGTGTAAGTGGTCAGTGCGGGTGTGTGTAGCGGGGGCGGTGCGGGTGTGTGTAAGTGGTCAGTGCGGGTGTGTGTAGCGGGGGCGGTGCGGGTGTGTGTAAGTGGTCAGTGCGGGTGTGTGTAGCGGGGGCGGTGCGGGTGTGTGTAAGTGGTCAGTGCGGGTGTGTGTAGCGGGGGCGGTGCGGGTGTGTGTAAGTGGTCAGTGCGGGTGTGTGTAGCGGGGGCGGTGCGGGTGTGTGTAAGTGGTCAGTGCGGGTGTGTGTAGCGGGGGCGGTGCGGGTGTGTGTAAGTGGTCAGTGCGGGTGTGTGTAGCGGGGGCGGTGCGGGTGTGTGTAAGTGGTCAGTGCGGGTGTGTGTAGCGGGGGCGGTGCGGGTGTGTGTAAGTGGTCAGTGTGGGTGTGTAGGGGCAGTGTGGGTGTGTGTAAGTGGTCAATGTGAGTGTGTGTAGTGGGGGCGGTGTGGGTGTGTGTAAGTGGTCAGTGTGTGTGTGTAGGGGTGGTGTGGGTGTCTGTAAGTGGTCAATGTGAGTGTGTGTAGTGGGGGCAGTGTGGGTGTGTGTAAGTGGTCAATGTGAGTGTGTGTAGTGGGGGCAGTGTGGGTGTGTGTAAGTGGTCAATGTGAGTGTGTGTAGTGGGGGCAGTGTGGGTGTGTGTAAGTGGTCAATGTGAGTGTGTGTAGTGGGGGCAGTGTGGGTGTGTGTAAGTGGTCAATGTGAGTGTGTGTAGTGGGGGCAGTGTGGGTGTGTGTAAGTGGTCAGTGCGGGTGTGTGTAGTGGGGGCGGTGCGGGTGTGTGTAGCGGGGGTGGTGCGGGCGTGCTGTGCACAGGTGGTGGCTGAGGGGCTGCATGTGTCCCCAAGCACTGGCTGTGTGTGCATGTTGGGGTGGTGCAGGCGTGCGGCTGCACATGCCCCCAGGAGAGGGGGTGCGTGTGTGTTTGTGTGGCTAAGGGGCTGCGCATGCCCCTGGCGCTGTGTGCGTGTGGGTGTATAGGGGCGGTGTGGGCGTGTAGGGGGGCTGTGCAGATGCTTGTCAGGGTTAGAGCGTGTGTGTGCAGGGGCAGCGCAGGGGTGTGCAGGGGGGGTGCGGGTGTGCTGTGCACAGGCGGTGGCTGAGGGGGGGGGTGTG
>NW_005841879.1:1801199-1859259 GCF_000455745.1 Alligator sinensis
CGCGCTTCGCCCGCAAGGGCGCCCTGCGGCAGAGGAACGTGCACGAGGTGAAGGAGCACAAGTTCACCGCGCGCTTCTTCAAGCAGCCCACCTTCTGCAGCCACTGCACCGACTTCATCTGGTGAGAGACACCCCGCCGCCGCCGCAAAAAGTTTGCCCGCAGCTGCTGGGAGCGGGCGGTGGAGGGAAGCCCTTCCCACAGAGCAGGGACTGGGCGTGCAAGCCCTGCTCCCTCGCCTCCCGTGCCCGGAGTGGGGCGAGCGTGCAAGCCACACTTTTTGGCATCCCGTGGGGCGAGTGGGTGTGCACACCTGTGTAGCACAGGTTCGTGTCCACAACAGAAAGGGAAGAAAAACCCAACTTATTTGCTGAG
The DNA here is from genome assembly GCF_000455745.1 of Alligator sinensis. Taxonomy (NCBI): domain Eukaryota; kingdom Metazoa; phylum Chordata; order Crocodylia; family Alligatoridae; genus Alligator; species Alligator sinensis. Next base: position 1,801,573 of record NW_005841879.1, read on the forward strand.
GGAGAAAGACTGGCTTGCTGTGTACACACCTCTGGGAAGCGGTGTGCCCCGCTCGCGTCCTTTTTGTTCGGGGAGAGCGACCTGCCTACGCTCAGGGGAGGCTGCTCTTCTCCGCACGGCCTACTCCACGATCTTTCCTTTCCCTCTTCACTGTAACCCGTGCTCCCAGGGAAAGACGTGCTTTGAGTCCGTGAGCACGCACAAAAGACGTGTGGGAGGGGGAAGGCATCCAACCGAAGACCTAGGGTCAGGGAGAAACTGCTGAAATGGACTGCAGAGCGAGGTAGAAAAAGGAGAAAAAAAAAAAGATCTGGCTTGTCAATCTGTGACCACTCAATTGCAAAACTAAATTGAGTCAAAGTAAGGGAATTAACCCCCCCCCCCAAAATCCAACCCCGCAAACCTGCTTTAAAATTAATCCAAAAAGAGTTGGCAGGTGTGAAAGAAACGCTACAAGATTATCGTCGCCTGTGTTTGTACAGATAAATAATGCAGGTCTCTCTCTTTTTTTTTTGTTTCTTAAACGCTGTCATGATAAAAGGTACCTGATTACAGGATGCGTTTGGTAGTGAAAGGATATCCTGTCACTGGCAGGTGGCAAGCGTAATTGTACTCTGTTGACTTGTCAGTCCCCTCTAGGAAACCAAGGAAGCTCTTAAATATTTTTAACGCAGCATGCAACAGTATCGGTACACTTGTTTTTTGGCTGATTTAAAGTGAGGTGAAGTATTGATACTTTAACGCACGCAGCACAGCAAATGCGGCATATGCAGAAATACGTGAAGGCACACAAAACTACTGCACGTGCCTTCGCAGGCAGAGCCGGCCTCAGGGAAAGGGGTGCCCAGGGCCTCGCTCTTTGGCACGGGCGTGGGACGGGCTACACTGGCTCGTTCCTGCCCTCCGGGCCATGGCATCCCACGGGCAGGGGGCAAATGAGCCACACTGCTGCCCCTGCCCATGGTGGTGCCTCAAGGACCTGGCTGGGGAAGGGGCTTCCAGCTTCACAGCCCCCAGCCCATGCCGAGCTCCTCCTGAGCAGCTGCTGGAGGCAGGGATGGGCGGGCAGGGTGGCGCTCCCCTGACCGGGCACCCTGCACAGTTGCCTGCGTCGCCCACCCGTGAGGCTGGCTCGGTCACAGGGTACACGCAGAAGTATTTGAGGGCACACCTGACTGTTGAATGAGCTTTCACAGAACTATTTCCTAAAGAACAGCAGAGATTAAAATGGAGTTGATGACTATTTCAGATCATTTGTGTGTGTCAGGTACAGTCATTATCATTTTTTTTAATGGAATAAAGTCCCTATCCTTTTTTTTTTTCTTTTCTAATTTGCCACTTAAGAATCCAGCCAAGTAACCAATTGTTTTTTAGAGTTGCAAATTGATGGAATTTTTTTCTAACAAATTTAGCTTTCTTGTGTGCGTGTGAAACTCAAAGTTAAAAAAGAACATGTATACTTTCGACTGCATAAAACTGACTGAACTATGAGCCAACACCTTTCAGCCCAAACCCTAAGGAAGATCAGACTATCTGATCACAGTTGTGTAGAAATAGTCACTTAAAAAAAAAAAAAAAGAAGCTAAAAATAGTTTCAGGTTCTTAGTCCTATTAGTCAGTTTGTTTTTTTGCCATCGTATTTGTATATTGTTAAAAGATAACTTTCACTTCCGTCTTGTAGAGCTATTTACCCAAACAGGGAAATTACCTGTACACAAAATACAGGCAAAGTAGACAAAAACAAATAAAGTTATCGTCCTGTTTGAATTCCTTAATCCTAGACATCTCATGTAACAGCGGTAGGTAAACACATTCAGGTAGAAGTGGGATGGCTTTTGTAAAGTTGAGTGTCTCTGTAAGATCAACACTCAGTTCAATACTCAATTTGAAATAACTTTTTATGAAAGGTTACATGGAGTTTTAAATTATTAACTTCTCAAAATCAACTTAACATTTAGGTATGAAGAAAATGTTATTATTTTTTTAGCTGTAATTATTTAAAACTGAACATCCTCCTTATTGTGGCTAAAGAGGCCTATGCAGTTTACCATCCTTTGCTGTATGTTGGTCTTTGGATTTGATGAGTTCTCTCTCTCTCTCACCATGATCCCTCTCAGCTACGTGACAAATGGAAAATGTTTTGAAAGAACCAGAATACTTGTAAACTCTCATAAATGAGAAACTTGAAACATTTATTTGTGTTGGCAGAGAGCAATTAATGTCAAAATCCAACATGAAGAATCAAGGTAGTGTTTTGCCTTGACTGTAAAACATTATGCATTTATACATACTCGTACATATGTACTTAACCGCGGACATAGTACAACAAAAGAATTGAGATGTTATATAGTTATAATTTATGGGAATCATTCAAGAAACCAGGAAGTACAGTAGCAACATTATTAATGTAGGGGCCATTATTAACGTTTCTTTGTGAACAAAAGTGTCTTTGAATTTTTACTCAGTAAGACATGCCCACGGGCAAGCCACCATCCTCCAACCACTACCTGCATCAGTTTGCTGGTGTCTTTCTTTTCAAGCCAGTGCGTGTTGTTGAATCTCGATGTGGACGGTAAAGTTCAATTTAGAATCCAAACATGTTTCTTTTTATAGCCTCTCTAGCAATTGGAGTATTTATAACATCACTGTTAAGTATAGCTGTGAAATGAATTATGATGTTATATAATACTCACAGATGACACTCATTGTGGAGCCAGAATTTCTTGTGAAATAATAAAAATAAGACAGAATAAAAAGTGTTGCCAGAAGCTGAAAATTGTGTTATTTGGAAGCTGCTGCTTTTCGTTTTGACATGGATAGGACAATATGTGATTTATATTATTAAATCTGTTGCTTTCTTATCAAAACCTGTAATCATATTTTTGAATGTGAGAATTTTTTATGTTAGTAAAAAGAATCAATAACTAAATATGTTTTAAAAGTTGTTTTTTCTCTCTTTTCTTTGCAGGGGGTTTGGGAAGCAAGGATTTCAGTGCCAAGGTAAATCACAAATGTTTTATTGACTGGCAAATAATGTCACTCTTGATTTTAAATCCAGCCAAAGGAAGAAAGACATAGCAAGAAGGAAGCAAATACTTCTGAAAGCTTCCCGAATGATCTCTTGTGTAAATTGGAAAGGAGTATTGTTTAATTGGCAAAATAACTTTTAAAAAAATGTAAAAGATGCCAGCAGGAAGTTTCTTTAGCACTCAAATTGAATGTCATATAGTCTTTATAGGCAGACACGGTTCTTTGGGTAAATGTGATAGCTTTTATTAGACCAATTAAATAGTTGCAAAAATAGTTCTTTGCAAGCTTTCAGTCACAAGCACCCTTCTTCAGGCAAAGAAAGGGTGTTTTTGCCTGAAGAAGGGTGTTTGTGCCCCAGAGCTTGCAAAGAACAATCTTTGCAACTATTTAGTTCGTCTGATAAAAAATATCACATTTACCCAAAGAACTTTGTCTGCCCATGTCCTTAGACCAGCACGGCTATGGCCAACAACCCTGATATAATCTTTATGTGGCGTGGCCTCGAACTTTTTATTAAAAGAATTTTTATGCATTTGGTATTTTGCAGAGACCATTTTTTCCTCTTCTCAGAAGCCACTGCTTGTGTGGGTGTGCTGGAAAATGGAATCACTTTTTAGTCATATGGTTTTTCTTTTCATGTCCCAGTCATTTTGTTTTTTTTAATCTGCATTCATTATACAAGACAAATAGGTCTTTGGTTTGCCTGCATTTTAATCTCTGCAACACCTAGCTATATGGTATGGTATACTGATTTTTTTAAATGGTGAATATAAATAACTTGCTCTCAGCATTGCTATGATTACAATAACCATGACTTGTTAGCAACTGGAAGTTGTTATACTAGGATAGGTGGTAAAGTGTTACATTGTTTCATGCCATTGTAAGCTTTATAAACTGCACAGTTGCCAAGAGCTTTTTATGTGTTTCTATGTATCGATATGCTTTAATTTCTGATAAATGAGCTATTCGATTGTTGCTCCATGTGTACCCATCAGCTCGCCTTCTGGCCATTTGGCTGGTTAAACCTTTTATGATTGTTTACTTATTCTTTAACCCACATTTTTCTGTTCCAAGTACGGATTTTATTTTTTAATTGAAAACGAACACATAGTTGTGAGATTCTCAAGCAGTGGTGAGTATCTAGGGAAACTTCAGGTAGGGGAACAGTCGTATATGGTCAGGTTGGCAAGGAATAGAGTTGAAGAATGGGCATGAGCTAGTTCAGAAAGTAAGCACATCACACACTCGATCCAAAATCTCTCTTTTCTCCCCCCCTCCAAAGTAAGCTAGTTGAGTTAAATCATATTAGAGATCTTTTAAAATTTCCTCATAAGCCAAACTAACTGTGAGGAGGAAGCTTTGCCTGCAGAAGGGTTATTCCCTAACTGCATTATGCAAGATTTCTTTAATCTTCCTCTGAAGCAGCTGATTCTCACCATTTTCAAACATTAGGAAGTGGACTACTTGATACATGGGTTAGGTTCATCATGGCAATTCTTCTTTCCAACTTTTAATCTTTTATGGTTGGAGTTTATTCTACATTTAAGCTTGCTGAATTAATTTATTTTAATATTCTAAGAGTTGTTCTCTTTATTAAGGGCCAATGTATAGACAGGGGCCAGTCCTGGTCATCATCTAAACTATAATTTTTCAAGAAATTGCACTATGGCAAATGTGGTAATAATAGCTTTATTTTTGCTTTTGTGGTAGTATTACCTGGTGTCTTGGATATCCTACATCATTTTTCCATTGTATCCAAGTAGCATCTTTGTCATATTATTAGATACCTTGTATATCATCATATTGGCTGTACTTTGACATGGTCAAAAGTCAGGAGACTCTTGTTTTGGTTATAATCCTTGGTGGTATACCACATTTCTCTATTCTTAAGGATGTGTGCACCAATTACAATAGTCTCTGATCTTTCCTGCTGCTGTCTCTAAATCATGAACTTTGAGAGTTTAAATGAAAGTGAAATAACACTTTTTAGATAATGCCACAGTGTGTTGCCTTGAAAATTAGCCCTTTTCACCTATGACGCTTTGACTGAATTGTATCATTTTAGTTCAAAACTAGTTCTGTAGTAGTTAGTTTTCCTTTTCTTTTTTCCCTTCCTCCTTGCCCATTTCCTTTTTAATTAAAGGAAGAGAGTTACGTTTTGGGCCACACTGCTGTATTCCTATTAGTCTGAAATAGGAAATTGACTTAAATCCTGAGGATTGGCCATGGTGGCATTAACTGCTGTGAATAAAGGAAAATGTAAGTTTTGCCAAATCTAATGGCATTAAAGAAGGATGCAAAGAAGAAAAATAAAAACAAGAAAATACTGGATAGTGAGAGCATGGTATAATAGGGGGCCTACTCCAGGCCAATCTCACCAGGCCACCCACTCCTGGCAGGGTGCAGTTTTAGGTCATACCCAGGACCAGGAGCCTCCTGACCATTCCCTACAGCTCCTCCCTTACCTCCAGATGATCCCAGCAGCCCTCCAGCCAGGCAGTGTTGTTGCCTGGCCCCCAGTAGTGAAATGCCCTGTTTATATGGGCAGCCCTGACTCTAAAATGGCTGACCTCATCAGGCACCTGTGGGCTGCTGCCTTCTGACCCTTAAAGTGGCAGGCACCAACAGTGTCTCGACACAATGGAGATGGAAATTCAGAAGTAAAAGGGATGTCTTCCTTTCACATGCTGAAGGCTAATGAAAAAGCCATGAATTTTATCATAATTATGCAGAGTTCTTTAAAAAATGTATGTGCTTGGTATGGGGTTCTTCTTTGTGTGTTTGTTTTAATAAATCAGAGTATAAAGTTGCATGTGGAAAATCAAGAATTAAATACATTTAACTAACTTTAGTGAATGCTAGCTTAATATTTCACTTTGTGTATTCATATTTACCTTCTCAAACCTATTCCATACATCTACTGCATCACGGGCAAGGTAACAATATAAGGCTACACTAAAGGCCCAGCTCCCAAATAAAATGAATCACTCAATGACACATTACCAATGCAACAGTAAACAAAATACATTATTATCCAAGATGCTACAGAGAAGCACATCTTTAAAGTCAGACAGTGCCCTTAATCCACATGGAATGAGAAGTTAATTAATTATTGATTTACCATGCAGAACTCTTTAACTCTCTATCTTTTTTTTTTTTTTAATAATAAACCAAATGATTGTACTTTGGAAGGCAGGATTACTTTTCATTTTTACACTTATAATTGTACCTGCCATAAAGTCACTATTAAATATACTGAATTTTGAATTCATTGCTGCCTTGGCTTATTGAAAGGCCCTGAAAAAGAAGTAAATCTAAAGCAGGCAGGCAAGTGAAAGCTAGAAAGAGAAAAGTAACGGAGAGATCAAAAATGAGAGAATGAGGAACTAAAAGGACTGTAAGATATAAGTTATAAGGTAGCTTAAAGAAAAAACACAGGATTTTTTTTGTTTTTCTTTAATAAAGTGACTACATTTAGAGAACAGAATGAAATAGCTGAAGAACACAATGAAAATTTCAGAATGACAGAGAGAAAGGAAAAATTATTATAGTGACAACACTTAGGACATCTATAGTTCTTGGCTTGTCAGAGTTTCCATTATAAGATACCATTACTTAAGGCTGTTTTCATCTCTTTGTGAAACCTCCTACTAGACTGAAACTTGACATTAGACAGATTTCGCAGTTTGGGAGATTTTTTCTTAAATGTCAAAGTTGTCCTATATTGTTGTGGCCTTAAATTATAAAATGAAGAAAAACAAGGTCCTTAGTAATAACACAACAAGCTAATTGCTTTTGAATATTGCTGCTCCAGATGACCCTAACTGTTTGGGCCAAGACTTAGCAATTAAGTCCAAGTCTTCTGTACATGCATTGATATTAACTGTTACTGGTAATGCTGAACAAAGTCTAGCTATATTCTACATGCTTTCAGTTTCAAAGGTGCATGCAAAAAAATTCACATACAAAGTAAAACTCTTGGAAATAGTATCCCCAACTGGTTTATTTTGAGTCTTTTTCTGAATTCTCTGTCCTTTGCTGTAAAGTGTGCTGTTACACTTATACAAAAGAAAAGCAAGTAATCAAGAACATTATGCGTTCATCCTGCGGTTCTATTCTTCACTTAATCTGTACTTAAACAGTCAAATACTGGTTGATTTTTACCCTGTTGGAAGTGGGCCTGAATACAAGCAGTCCATCTGAATTTCTTCTGACTTGTGAATATTTTAGATTTTGGTTTGAATCTAGATGTGAGCTTTGTAATGTGGTTGCAGCTCTTTTCAGTGTACAAGACAAAAATCTTCCATCTATTGAGTGTTGTGTGGGTTTTATGTGCCAGTCATTTGGGAGATGCATGTTTTATGGTGAACAGGGGATTGGAGAATGGTTGTTGACTGTATCCATGAGAAGTACAAAACTTACAAGATGTAAAATATTGCTGAAAAATGAGAGTTGGGACAGTCAGTACACTGAAGTCAATGACATTTTTCTGTTGACTCTGTTTTGATTGGATTCTGGTTCCTTAGTCACACCTATCTTTATATGGATACTCTGTAGAGAGGATCATGTGCTTGACTTGACATTGCATAGAGCTGAGTGTGTAACTGTCAATGTCTTTTCTTTGGACACTTGGATATATAATCAACCTCTGCAAAATTTGTTTAAAAAGGAATACTCTACATAAAAATGGTTAATTTGGATAGCCAACAAATAATATTAATGTCTGCTTAAGCTGTTTTCAGAGACTCATCTTCTGGAAACAGGACTTTTTCATCTTTATAGGTGTTTCTACACATGCTTGGGGGTAGAGCTCTAGTTAAAGTGCCTGGAGTGTATCGATGTCCCTGTGCTGAAAAATGGTGGTGGGGTCACTTTAAAGCTCAGCTCGTCGAATGAACTTTGAAAAATGGCGGCGGAGGCGCACTAGAGTCGGGACACTGATACACATGATGCTGGAGTCTGCTGGAGTGCAGAGTCCATTAATTGAGTCTGCTCTAACGCGCTGTAATTATAGCACGTGGAAGCAGCCTCACTGCATGGGTGTAGGTGCCCTATGTGTCAGCTTTTTATTGGTTGCTGTTTTGTAATGCAGACGTCAGCGGAAGGTTGTAGAAGCAGGTTACGATTTCGTTTACATTGTCAGGCAGGACACCAATCTGGCTATGTGAATAAAAGGTGGTATTTTAACATACAACTTGAATAGTTAAAAGTAGAAATGGCAAATCAAGTTCTTTTGGTGCTGCTAGATTATGAATCTCTCTCTTTTTAAAAGATGCAAGGGTTTTTTTGGTGATATGTTTTATTGGGCCAATTATATGGTTGGGAGAGAGTTGTTTTCAGGCACAAGCTGCCCTTCCTCATGTCTGGGAGAGAAGCAGATGCAGCATGCATAATCCATTGAACTATGCATTTTTCCTACTCTTGCTGTTCCTTTTCCATTGCTTTAGTTTGTATTGAGATTGCTTCGTTTTTTTTACACATCGTTGCATCTTGTCTTAACTAGATGAATAAACCCTTGTTCAAAAAGCTGACCATGCAGTGCCCAGTACGTAGCACAACAATCTCCAACTTTGTTCGAGGCCTCCAGATATTGCTGTAGTAACGCAAACACATAATATAAGAAAATCAGTCGGTACAATGACATTTTGCTGTCCTTGCAGATACCTTAACTGCATATAAAGAAACTGCTGTGCAAGACCCATTTCATCAGTCTGTTTCACCTACTGCTCATTCTCTGATCTCCTCCAGAATAAACCAAGGTCCTTGTGTCAAGTTGTTTTAAGCCTTTTTTTAGTTTTTCAGAGAGTGAAAGAAAACTTAATTTGTTGGACAGAAACTTTCTATGGTGTGGAAGGGAAAAAGCACCCTTCTAATAGTAGCTGTGTGCTGTATCGGTAATCTGAAGGGAGACCTTTGAACTCCTTGACTGTAGTGCGTACTGATGCCAAGTTTTACTCTTCGAGTTTGCATAGAGGAAGTGTCAGTACTGTCTATGTGCATGTGAAAGGAGCTGGACTGCTCCAACTTGCTATTTTTCCTTCTGGCCTTTTCATTCGCTAACTTGTATTGCTTGGTTCCCGTCCTGTGAGGATTGTACCTTGGCTCTTTCTGTCTTCTTAATAATTAAAAAAAAAAAAGTATTTCAGCACTGCTGCTTCCTTTTCCCAAAACTTGTGATCAAGGGGAGAGAAAATAAAAGATTGATGTCAAGGGAGACAGTCCTTGGCACACTCAATCGAGCCTAGAAAGTCTGTAGGTAGATGGGATGCTATCAGTGGTTCTTTGAACAATGCATTTCTGTAATGCGCCCTTTATGCAAGTCATTTCAGAGTAGCTTTGTAATACAGTTTTCTTGAATATTCACTATTCATATTCTTTAATATTCACTTCTGCAACCCTGATGTTGAGAGAGAAATTCCACCAAAGTAAGTGGAAGTGTGCTTGTGGATACTTTCTGTATAGGAGCAGGACTTCATTTGAGTGAAATCTGTTGTAGTTGAGAACCTAAATACGTTTTTTTCTCTTAAGTACGGTTTAAAATAGATGACCTTTGTTACTTTTTATAGAAGATTTGCCTTGCACTCAGCTTTTCTTTTTTCTAGACTTTTTTTCTTCTCTTCTCAATACATACCCGAAGTAAAGAGGAAACATGACAGTAATACTGGGGAAAGCTGTGTTCTGTTCCCAGACCTCTAGTACATCTGTGAACACAGTTTGCAGGGAGAAAATCAGGAAGTCAGAGGTAAAGAATGAGTTGCATCTGGTGAGGGCGGTTAAAGACAACAAGAAGAGTTTCTGTAATGAGTATATTGGCCAGAAAAGAAAGACCAAAGAAAATGTGGGTCCATTGTAAAACTGTCAGGGTGAACTCTTACCAGAAGATGCAAAGGAGCTTGAACTACCCAACAGTTACTTTGCCTCAGCCTTCACAAAAAACAGGCTGCAGCCAGACAGTGAACAGGGATTATTTGGATAAGGAAGGGGGACAAGTTGAGGGATGAGGTAAGAGGAGAGACGGCCAGAGTGCCTTTGATGGGTCTGAATGAATTAAAGTCAGTAGAACCTGATGAACGTCACCCCAGGGTGCTGAAGGAACTGGCAGAGGTCATCTCTGAGCCCTTGACAATAATATTTATGCAGTTGTGGGAGGTGGGTGGGGTGCCAGAAAACTGGAAAAGAACCAAAACAGTAAAAAACAGATCCAAAAAGGATTACCCAGAGAGCTACAGACCAGTTAGCTTCACTTCAGTACCTGACAAGTTACTGGAGCATATCCTAAGCATCTGGAAGAGGAAAGGCTGATCACAAGCAGCCAGCATGGATTTACTAAGAATAAATCATGTCAAAGAAACTTGATCTCCTTCACTGACAGAGTAACTACTTGGGTGGATGAAAGGAATGGTGTGGACACAGTATATCTGGACTTTAGCAAGGCTTTTGACAAGGTCCCACATGACCTTCTCATAAACAGATTGGAGAAATGTGCGCTAGACAAAACTGCGATTAGGTGCATAGACAGATTTGCTCAATAATTGCAAGCAAAGAGTAATTATACATGTGTTCATGTCAGAATGGCAGGAGGTTTCAAGCAGAGTCCCACAGGAGTCTGTGCTGAGCCTGGCGCTATCCCCTGCGTTTATTCGTCATTTGGATGCTGGCATAGAAAGCTTCTTGATGAAGTTTGCAGGTGACATGAAACTGGGAAGGGTTGTGAACACATTGGAGGGCAGGAGCACAATTTGGAGTAATCTTGATAGATTGGAAAGCTGGTTGGTGCTAACAGGATGAAGTTCAGTGCTGACAGATGCAAGGTGCTAGGCCTCGAAAATAATAATAATAAAAAAATACAAATACACATTGGGTGACACCTGACTGGGTGGCAGCACTAAGGAGAAGAATGTGGGAGTATTGGTAAATCACAACCTCAACATGAGTCTACAAACAGCTTTTGATACGGTCTCCCACAGCATCCTTGCAAGCAAGCTAAGGAAGTATGGGCTGGATGAATGGACTGTAAGGTGGATAGAAAACTGGCTGGATCATGGGGCTCAGAGGGTAGTAATCATTGGCTCAATGTCTAGTTTGCAGCCAGTATCAAGTGCAGTGCCCTAGGAGTTGGTCCTGGGGCTGGTTTTATTCAGTATCTTCGTCAATGACACGGAAGATGGCATACAGTGCACCCTCACCAAGTTTGCAGATGGCACCGAGCTGCAGGGAGCCGTAGAGATGCAGGAGGGTAGAGCTAGGATTGAGAGAGACTTAGACAAATTGCAGGATTGAAATCTCATGAGGTTCAACAAGGACAGTGCAAAGTCCTGCACTTAGGAGGGAACAATCCCATGCACTGGGACAAGCTGGGGGCTGACGGGCTGGGCAGCAGCTCTGCAGAAAAGCACCTGGGGGCTGCAGTGGACGATAAGCTGAATAGGAGCCGGCAGTGTGCCCTGGTTGTGAAGAAGGCTAGCGGCATCCTGGGCTGCATTGGTAGGAGTGCTGCCAACAGGTCAAGGGAAGTGATTCTTCCCCTCTTTTCAGCACTGGTGAGGCCACATCTGGAGTCCTGTGTCCAGTTTTGGGCCCCCCACTACAGAAAGGATGTGGACAAATTGGAGAGTGTCCAGCAGAGGGTGGCAAAAATGGTTAGGGGTCTAGGGCATATGACTTCTGAGGAGAGGCTGAGGCACTGGGCTTATTTAGTCTGGAGAAGAGAAGACTGAGAGGGGATTTAATAGCAGCCTTCAACTACCTGAAGGGGGTTTGAAAGAGGATGGAGCTGGACTGTCCTCAGTGGGGGCAGAAAAATGAGCAATGGTCTCAGGTTGCAGCAAGGGAAGTTTAGGTTAGCTATTTGGAAAAACTCTCTCACCTGTAGGGTGGTAAAACACTGAAACGCTCAACCCAGAGAGGTTGTAAAACCTCCATCCTTGGATGTTTTGAAGACCCAACTAGACAAAGCCTTGGCTGGGATGATGTAGTTGGGGCTGGTCCTGCTTTGAGCAGGGGGGTGGACTAGATGTGACCTCCTGAGGTCCCTTCCTACCCTGTGATTATATGAAAGGGCAGATGCAGTTCTGGGATGCGAAGCATTAGGTGCAAGACATGAGAGGTGATTGTGACTCTTTACTTGTCTCATGTTAGGCCTCCTGTAGAGTATTGTGTGCAGTTTAGGGCTTTACATTTGAAAAGGATGTGGAGAAGTTAGAGAGGGTCCACAGGCAGGTGACAAAAATGATAAAAAGGGCTTGGAAGGCAAGTCACATGGGGAAAATTTGAAAGGAATAGGCATATTCAGCTTGTGGAGATGGCACTTAAGAAAGGACATAATAGCAATCTTCAAATAGCCGAAGGGCTGCCAGACAGAAGGAGGAAAAAAACCCTTTTCTGTGGTGCTGCAGAAAGTAGGACACAGGCTAATGGTTTGAGTTGCAGCCAAGTAGGGTTAGGCTGGATATCAAATAATATTTCTTCACTGTTAGCGCGATGAGGCTGAGGAATAGACGCCCAGGGAAGTTGTGGACTCTCCATCCCTGGAGGTGTTCAAGAAGAGGCTGGACAGGCACTGGTTCATGATGATTTAGGAGTAGCTACGTCTGTGCTCTAGTAGGGTATTTCCCACGCTTCTGGGCTTTGCTGCTTGCCACATGGGGCTGGGAGGGAATTTTTCCCCGTCTGGTTGCTACAAACGTTAGGGTTTTTCTTCTGATGTTTTGGGGGTTGTGGTGTTGTTTTTAAAAGCCTTCTTCGAAACCATTGAGTGTTGCCTGCAGCCAAGGCTGGGGATTGTGACTGGTGTGCCAGTGCTCCTGCTGGGACTTAAACCCAGAAGTTTCTGGCTAGAGGGTTTGCCCCTCCACTCAGGGTCAAACTGGTCATCATATTTGGGGTCATTAAGGAATTTTACCCCTTGGGCAGATTGGTATGGGCTGCGGGGGTTTGCCTTCCTCTAGTGGAGGGCATGGCCCTTTTTCTCAGGTTTCTCGAGTGTATTTTAACAACCACATAGCAGCAAAACATGGGCTGCTGTGGTCCCCTGGCTTTACCTGTGGCAGTTTAGGTAGGGTGTTATGTCTTGTGGTTGTGTCAGGGTTGACTGTAGTTTTGGTAATAGGGTTTCGATAGGGATGCTCCTGGCTCCGGCAGGGGTCAGATTAGCTGGCCACTGGAGGGCCCTTCCAGCCCTATTTCTCTGAGTTGGTGGTTCTCCATGATTTTAAGTTACTTGCACTCTCATCCTGCATTAAGAGCAGCACTGTAAGGCTCCTGGTGAAGTTACTGTTTTTTGCTGGAATTGGGGTCTTAATATCTCTGCAACTTATTTTTATATGCTAAGGGTATACAATCCATCCTTCCTTCCTTCCTTCCTTCCTAGCGGTGCTTTCATGTTTGTAAAGTGCTCAGATACTATGATGATACATACCATAGAAAAGGCTATAAATAAAGTAAAATAAAAACAGGTGCGTGATAATGAGCTTTTAATTTATTCAAAGAGTAAAAATGCTTTATAAAATAGGAAAGTGCGTCATTTACTTGTTTTCCAAGTAAATTTCCGTGGGAAAATCTGGGGTTATTATATTTATTGCCTTTTGTTGTTTAAGATATGACTCAGGCCTATACAGAGAGAATTACATTTTGAATCACTCTAAGAAGAAAAAATATTCTTGAATTGTTTTGAATGATCTTCAGAGCAGTACCTCCATCTTCCCCCTTCCTATACTTGTCGTGTGACCTTTTTTTGCTTGAACAGGTAGCTACCCTGGTAATTTTTACAGTTAAAGCAAATTACTATTTCATTGCCCTGGATACGCGTCTGTGTTTCTGTGAAGCCCTGCACTTTCTAATTAAGTATGTGTGAGCGATACCTGATTCAGAGATGACAGACAAACCAGTTTTAGTCCTGGGCAGACAATTTCAGTACGTTCTTTATTTTTCCTTTGGGCTTTGCACAATTGCACAACAAAACACCACAACACATGCTGATTATTGAACCGTGTCATCGTACATTTAATGCAAATGAACTTGCAGAACAGCATTTCTTAACTGAGATCCAGGGAGGTTCATGTATCTTTTTATTTTAGTTTTTAACTTTATTTCTTTCATTTTTGGATGGGTAATAAATAAAACCTTTTAAAGGCCTAGCCTCCCTCCCCCACCCATTAGTCACATAATTCTTCCTATTATGGGCATGAAAGTAAAGATGAGTACTCATGTGAGTAAAGATTTGTTGGAAATAGTCCTTAGAGACAAATCCTGAGAGGTAATGAAAACTCAGTTCTGCCAAAAAAGGTCAAAATTGGTTAAAGTGCAAGACAAGAAGTCTTGAATGCTCAGGAATTGGTCATTAGATGTTTACAGGTTATTGCTCCTGAAAAAGCAGGACGGAAAATGAAACCTGTTTTGTAGATTTTCTGTAAAAGGCAGTCCCTGTGCCAGGCAAACATTGGGTGTGCTTACAGACGTGGAAAAAAACCCAAACAGTGCTTTACTTTCAGCTCGGGATGCCCCCGCACTAAGCATCGCGTACACCCAAAAGAGGAATCACGTCAGTTTGACCTGGCTCACCCAGCGTCTGTATAGCTTACGTGCTTCAGTGGGACTTTTTTGGCACTTTTATCTAGTAGTTGATTCAGTCACCTATTAAAAGTGCCCAAAAGCCCCGCTGAAGCGTGAGAACTATACAGATGCCGGGGGGGGGGGCCAGGTCAAACTGACGCGATTCCTCTTCCAGGAAAGTGCAGGTTTTTGGGTTATTTTTTCCCTCCCACGTCTGTCCGCATCCTTAAATATGATCTGTCTATATAGTCTAGTTTATAATTTCACTGGATTTGGCTAAAAGTCAAATAAACAGAGGAACCAGTTTTGATTGGTCCTTTGTGCAGCTGCATAATTTGGCCTTTATTGTACTGAGTGGGGGGGAGGGGTGTAATTTTTTGACAGTTTCTTCAAATGTATTTATGCATGCTTCTTTTTGCCTGGCTTTGCCTTTGCTTTTGTTTTTTCTCTTCCTACTGAAATATTTTTTTTCCTGAAATTGCATATTATTGTAACACGACTAGACTGTGGCCTTATAATTTTGAGGCTTTGTCAGCATTTTTATTACTGTTCTCTGGCCTTCACCATCATGCCAGAGAGCTTCTGCAGCATTTTGATCTGGATTGAAGCTGAACCAGAATAATGAATATGAAGATTTAAGTTTGTCAGGTTAAACAATAGTAGTCTTGGGCTTACCAATGCTTTGATATGCCTTACCACAGTTTTTTATTTTTAAAAATAAAGATGAACACTGCTAGTCCATCCTGTGGGCTTAAAATAAAACAAAATATGACAAAAATGTTTTAAGAAAATATGCCTTATGTGCCAAGTAATTTAAAAACATGTTAGCCTCTACATATTCTTAAAATGTACACACTTCGTTCATACTACTGGAGCTGAAGTCTAACGAAGGGAGACTGAGTGGTCAGTAGGGGTTTCTACAGCAACTTTGCATTTTAGAATTAGGGCCTTAAAGATCTGCTTCTTTAATAATTCTCCGGGTGTTTAACATGATATGCAGCTGCTGCTTACAATGTTGCCCCTGTTTAAAAAAACAAAACAGGATAAAGTATGAGTGGCGCTTCAGCTTTTGCACATGTTTTGGCTTCTATCTAAAAATAAAACTTTATAAAACCCTTTACACACTTGAGTTTGAAATATGCATAAAACGCAATTTCTGAATCGAATCGGAATAAACTTTTATTTCTTCTGAAGCATACTTACATAAAAATTAAAATGTATGTATAGTAGGTACTTGTAATTTTTCAAAATAGCATTCAAAGATGATAATAATAATTAGTGACATCAGTTCTAATAAATTTTAACCATTTTCACATTTTAAAAGTGTGCCGATCAAGAGTATGAACAAGAATGGGCATGTACTGGGCTAACTATGCTTGTATTCCAACACTTACTCATATACCATTATCATATCTTTCTTTGGCCAGAATATGTTAATATTAAAAGGACTTAATTCTGTTGTGTTATATTAATGACCTCTCTTCATTTCAGTGGGTCTCTATGGAAGTCAGTGAGGTCCATTTTTGGTCCAGTTCTTTTATGTTACTAATGCATGTGGGCAATGTGCATATTAGCTGCAGACTGAAGGTAACAACCATTATTTTGATGGGAGACTCATTCCAAAAATAACTTGTCTTCCACAGCACAAATATTTCATTCCTCATTTTCTCTTAAAAGTAAAAACAATTTGAATCTCTCTGGAATGTGTTCTAAACATGTCATTCTGTTGACTTAATAAAGACTGTATCTTTGCGCTTTTGTATTTGACAGTGTTTTATATACTTAATTATCAGTATGTACCTCTGGGTGCATGTTGGAAAAAAAAAGTGTTCAAGAAGTTGTTAGTATCAATGCCAATATAGGCTTGAACTTGCCCTGCCTAGAGAGTAGTGCAGGATGGAGTCGCATCTTATTGAACTCATTGGATTCATTGGTATCAGATCACTTTTTTCTGCACTCTTGTGGGCAAGGCAGTGTGTCCCAAAATTGGTCAGAGATTGACTTAGTCTAGTATCTTCTGGTAATTTATTTTAGAATTAAACCTACTTGACGAAGAACATTCCTCGTAGACCAGTTGTATTGGTTTTTCTTTGCTGGTTTTCACTTTACAAGTTACCTTTTTTATTGGAATTCATTTTGGAATGGAAGTTAGAAGGAGACAGCTGCCATCCAATATGTGGGTGTGATTTTTTTTTTCCAGTTCTCTTGTGAATGGCACTGTTGGTGATGTAGATAGTGCAAGAATAGACCAAAAGGATGAATAGTTCCATTTATATTCTGTTCAGATACTGTAATTCCTATTACTTGCTCAAGTCTCCTAATTACATTACTGGGAGTTTTGCTTTGAAGACAGTTTCAGGTACAAAACCATAACTCAATAAAAATGATAAGCAAACTAAAATTTCAGCTTACTTGAATTACACTTTGTACTATATATGCTGTTTACATGTCCGTAACAACTGCTGCCACACATCTGCCAGAACTGAGGAACAGATTGGTTGAACCCCTCGTGAATACGAGGACATTTTGTAAAATAAGGCCTTCTGCAGATTTCACTCTTTACCAAGTACTTCAGTGAGCAAAAAGGTGTTGTTTCTTCATGGTATTTGAATTTGCATGTAGCTGTTTGCTTGTCTAAATCTTACCCACATGTTTGTACAAATAGGCCAGTTTCTTTAATTTTAGTTTCTGAGTCACCTATACAGTAATCACTCTCGTTTGTCTACAAAAGGAGCATTAGAAACTGCATAATTGCTAAAGCGAGTGGTTGGTTTTTTTTAAAGTAGATTTGTTTTATGTATTTTTCTTGAAAGTGTACTTATTAAGCAATCATAAAATCATGGTGTCCCACTAGCATTTTTTACTCTTTATTTTATAATTGTAATGAACTGTCAGTGCTATCCATTTTTGTTAAGAAGGACCACAAGTCCCCCTCTCCCCACAACACACTTGCTCACTCTCTTGCTCTTGTTCTCGTGCTCTCTCTTGCCCCCCCAGGTATTTGCACCATAGGTTGTAAAACTGATGACTGGTTTTGTTGCTATATCCAGAAGAGTCAGTAATGTCTGCTTTTAAGAGCTCTGCAGGATTTGACTCTTTTCTCTAGTTTTTTGTACTGTAAGAAGGGACAGTTCAGATTACCAGAGACAAAGCTTCCCAAAGGAAAAGAATGTGCACAGCAAAATCATAGCTTTATCTAAGTAATCTTATTAAGAAAAAACAGATTAAAAAAATAATTAAGCTTAGTGCTTCACTTTTGGTGGCAGAGTAGTTAGCCCCTGTATCGCAGACCTTCCAGCTTCTGCGGGGAGACCCTGTGGGAGTTGGAAATTGGTACAGAGCTTTCTCCGTTCACCCTGCTGACTTTGGTTTCCTTTTTGCAGGGGTCTTCCTGTATGCTACATTTTGCATAAATGTTACAAAGTATCTTTAACTTCGTAAAATGCAGGTGCCTGCCTAAGGTTCCCTATAATGGTTATATCATGAAGAGACCGATATACATTCACAGACTCAAGCATCAAATCTTTTGGTCCCAAGCCAGCATTTAAAAGACCTTTGGGAACCTGCCCCAGATCCACAAATCAATTAGAAGTTAGGTACCTAAAAACCTTTATAGATCTGAGCCCTAGGGTTAATGTTTAAAGGGCTAATTAGTTTAGGCATCATGCTATAGCAGTGAGATCCTAGAAGGAAAATATTCTTGTAAAGCCAGTGGTGTCACACTAAAGTTTAGTTCCACGACTGGTTCTCCAGGCAGTTTATGAACACAATAGAAAACTATATTAAAAGTGTGTTTTTTCCATATTAGGAAAAGGGAAGATGCATTTTTCCCTGCCATGGTTGGTTTATCTATACACTTTGTAGGGCCTCTTGGATTTTGGCACTTCATCCGTGACAATGTCTTCCTTGTAGCTGTCATGTTTCCTTACAGTCATGTAGCCCTATGAATTCAGCTCAGGTTTTTAAAAAGCAATAGCCGTCACTGATGCACTAGATGTGGTACGCATCACTGATGGGCAAGATGCCTCTGGTGGCCCTTTGGCTTGTTGCAAACCTTCTTGAAGACCCTTATATCTTGATGAAAGAATAACAGACAATGGGTGATTAAGATTAGTTTGGCAAAGACTGAACCTTCAAATAAGTCTTTAGTAAAAACTTGGACTCATTTAAGGCCATAAATATATGAGGGCATAATATTGATATTATTGGATATATCAGTAAAGAAACTTAATGGGAAAAGAATTGGCCATGAAGCAGCTAATACATCACTATCACATTGGGAAAGTTTAAGGGTGTGTATGCGTATGTTCATAAACATTTTTTTTGCAAGGACTGCAGCTTTCAAAGCTTGTTTTCAGAGAGTAGAAATTATGGTAAGTATTGGTAATGCATTCAGTCCTGCATGAAGCTTTATAAAAAAAAGTAGAGATGTCCCTTTCCTGAAAATTATTTTGTATAAATTAGAAAGATGAATATACGCTTTTGTAGAACTTGCTTTTTTAGTACTGCTCGTTGCTGCTTGGCATTTATCCCATTTGTGCAGATTCTGACCTTTAAAAATTCTTTCCATTCTCTGTTTCTTATTGAGTCAAACTTTGAAAGAATGTTTGGGGAAGGGGGGAAATACTCTACCCTCTGCTTAAATTAATGTGTATTTTTATTTGATTATAAAAAGTGCAGCATCAGCTATATCAAATTCACCCAAGGAACCTTGTCTGCATCAGCTATATAGAACCTATGACGTCTCACTTGGCAATAATATATTTGATACATGCACACGCATATATAAAGCCGTAAAAATCAACGGTACTAATTTTAGAAAACTCAAATGTCAACAGTGTAAATAATGGACATTTCTTAGTGTGGCTGGAGTGGAATAACGGATTTAGGTTGAGATCTTGCAAACCATTATTCTTGTGAGTAGTGCTTTGAAAGTCAATGGGAATATGAGTGAAATGCATTTTATCTATCCTTCTAGTTCCTTTTATTTTATTTAGGCCATAATCCCACAACCTACATTGACTTCACTAAGAATCATATAGGCTCACCTGAGCAGCACAGCCTGAAGGGGCAGGAGCAGTCTACGTTATTAGTATGTACAGACCCTGTTCATTTTCTAACGTTCAGTGTAGTGGTATTCAGGGGTCCCAGGCAGGGATTTGAGACCCGTATAATGTGCAAACGTGTAGTATGTATGAAATATGCTTGCTGCAAAGAGCAATACAAAGCAAAGAAGATATAAACGGGTGTTTTTTGAATAAGAGGATATTGTTTGGGGGCACAAATCAGCTCCAGTTTTTAAAAAGTATTGTCTGCTTATTTTTTTTCACCAAGTGGTACTTTGCTCAAGCTTAAAATTAAAGATTTGAACAGTATTATGATGAAAAAAAATTAAATATGTTAAATTAGATATGTTATAGTCGCATATATAGTCCAAACATTGGTAATGCTTTATCCAGCCGAATAGACTGGTAAATATTTACTGTGTTATTGCTGTGCTATAACTGTGGCAAAGCCAAGGAGACCTCATAGCTTATGGGTAATTAGTTCAGGAAGTATACAAAGTAATCGGCATCTGTGAATTAATGACTGGGTGCAAACATTCATTTCTAGTGGCAGATAATTTCCCCCTCTTGAAATTATGTTTCTGGGAGAAGGAACAGTATACGTGTTTAGTCTGCAACCGCTCTCTCTCCCTTGCTCCCAGACCAGGGTGATCTCAGCCTAGGGAAAGTGTGAGCTGCTCCAGTCTTCCTCTTCAAGGGGGACTGGAGCGGCCGTGCCCGAGTCTAGCAGGCTGAGCCCCATGGCAAAGCCCATGCCTTCCCCACACCTGGGACTCTGGTGTGAGAGGTGGGTGGGGGTTTCGCCCTACGATGGGGCTGTCTGACTCCCTGTGCTCGGCTCCCAGTGCACAACAGCCAAGTGGAGGGACCTGGGCAACAAAGTCCCTGCCCGCTTTTGATACCAGGAGCTGGTGTGAGAAGCAGGCAGGGAACAGCTGTCAGCTGCTCCTCCCCTCCCCCCTCAGTCTATGGGATGGACAGGAGCAGCTTCCCCACTTGCACCTTCTCCAGACTGGGCTGTCCTTGGATTCTGGCAGGTATGGCAGCTTTCCCCTGGCTCCACTCCCCCTTGTCCCCAGGAGTTAAGCTGGGGGAAAAGCTGTTCAGCCTCCCAAGAGAAACTCTCCCAGGAGTAATTTCTACCTGGTTGTTGTCAGGTTATTTTTCTCCTAGAGTGGTTCTTTTTGCTCCAGGAGAAAAAGCTTGAATTTATGAATCTGCATGATTTTGGCTTCTCTTGGGGGAATGGCTGTTTTCCCAGTATAATCTGAATTCTGTACGTGGCCAGTGTTTTGAGAAAATTCTGTTTTCGTACAAAATGAACCGACTTTCCTACCCAGGGTTTGTTCCTCTTGTAAACTGTATGTTTAGGTATTTTCTGCAAGTCTTGCAGTGAAATAACCTTACAGCATACTTTTAGCTTGTATAGGATGTAGTCTGTATATAGCAAGACTAAAGTGAGCACGGAAGGGAGGAGTAGCAAGAGGAGGCACATTCTCAGGCTCAAAAGGCCCTTTGTTACTCCCTAAATGACATGTGGACCAGATGACATGTGGACCAGATGTTATGCACACATTTGCTGGATCCAGACATGCTCCTGCATGTGTGGTTTGTGGCACCACTGACCTTTTGTTTTGTACATTAAACCATCCATGGTGCTGCTAATTTGCAGCACTGGGGAAAAATTTGCTCCTGGGATTTCCCCGTAGCAAATAAATAAATACCCCTGAGGAAAAAAAAAAGCAGTGCAAACCACAGGAGCAGGGGCATGCACTGCAGCACAAAGTAGCAGCACAAATGTGTATGTTTGCACCCAAGCCACAGTGTCTTCTAGTTGGCACAGGGAACAGCTTCTCTATGCCCTAGCACTTGGAGATGTGATGGGTCCATGCTATAAAGGCTGCTCTCTTCTAGATTGAAAAATTTCATTTTCTCTTGCACTCCATATTTTAGTGCTGCATTTGACTTGTTCGTGACAGTTAAGTGTATTATTCAGTTATTATGCAATACTTCCTTGTAACCTTGTTTTGCCATACTATAAAGAAAGATCAGATAAAGATACTGGGTGTGGATCTGTGCTAGGACTGGATTTTGCTGTAGATTGCTCTGTACACAAAGCTCGGTCAATAACTATTAATAAGTTGCATGGAGTGTCTAAACCCACCTTGCTTTGTTTAGTATAGTTAATAATTGGAGGATAAGAGATCATGGAGGCTAAAAGAGAGGCAGAAGAAAAAGAGAACGAGCTTGCTTGAAAGCCTTGGGTAAGAGATACAAATATGTCTCTTACCATACTTACTTGGGTAATAACGATAACAAAACTTATTAGGTATTTCTGTGTAAAGGTTTTCCTGGTAATACAGAACTCCAGCTTTAGGGTTGCTTTTGCACAGCAAACCATTTTTTCTTTAAGCAGAAGCTTAACAAAGAGAATGATTTGTTGTTTTGTCATTTTATTTTCTGCAGCTGGACCTCCTCTCCCCCCAACCCAGTGCAAACAGATGTAATTTTTTGGATCAGCCAGCCAGAGCTGTTCTGAGAGTCAGGCAGCCATTAGGAAATAGCACTAAATTAGTATAGAGCAAAGCACATCTGTTGGAAAGGTACTTAAGCCTTTTGTATATTAAAGATGGGAATCATGTTACAAGACGGGGGAGTGGCTTTGCTTAACAGCTGCTATTTGAACCTCGCTAGTCGATTCCAGAAATCTGAGCAAACTCGGTGCAAGTTTAGTCCTTGTGGAGGAGTCTCAAACTTTTCCATCTCTTGTGTGTTTGCTAAAGTCCTAACCCTGCAGTTTCTTTATGTCTAGGCTCTGTGATGGCATTTTGTAGTCTTCCCATGTGCAAGTTGTGAATTGTGGCCTAACTATATCCTGTGCTGAGTCAAGGATAATGCTAGTCAATCATAAACCCAATTTTTTAACCTTTTTTAGGCTTTGTGGATCTTACTTTTTATATTTAAGGGACTTTATCATAATTCCTGTAGGGGAGAAGACGCAGCTAAGGTTGTGATGTATGTACTGTTACTATTTTAAATGCTTTCATTCTCCAACGCGAACATTTTACTAATGCATTTTAATGGAATAATTATACTGCCAAAGGCACAGCAAGTACGGTCCTGTTAAATTGGAGCCCTAACAGAAAACTAGTAGGTTGGCTTTTTAAAAAAAATTAATATAACTACAATAAGTAAACTCCTCTTGGTACTCGCTGTTAGGAACCGTTTTAAAATATTAATGAGATAAGCACGAAAACATCTTCTTGGGTTTATTGTTTCAAAAATACTCGTTTTGTTTTTAGAAGGTTTAAAATACTGGCTTTTGATTAATTTTGATATGATCTGCTTTACAGTCATAAAGTGCTTTCAAGGCAGGTTGGTGACCGTGTACATTTCCAGACCTTTTTCCTTGCACGTCGTAGTGGGCAGATTAACAGCTCAAGATCTTATTTACACAATGGCTCTGTCAAACTAGTAGCTTAAAATGTCAGACTTTAGCTTGACCTTGCAGAAGCCAGCTGTGTTCAGAGATGGGTTTTGTTTCTGTGAGAACAAGCAGAAGGCCTCTTTACTAAATCTAGCCTCTTTGTGATAGAATGCATCAAAGTAATGCACTTGAACTCCTGCCCGTGTGTCCCACCGGGCCAATATGCAGATTCCATGAAAGCAAAAAAAACATATATTTTTACTGGAGATACTGTTTTGTCATAGGGAAGTGACATCTGCATGCAGCGTCCCTGAGGGAGTTGCAGGATCTTTCCAAGTATGTAACTTTGATGCCTGCATTTTATGACTGCATGCAATAGGCTTTCTTCTCTACCCATTGAATTCCAGGTTGTAACATGCAGGCTGCTCTCAGTAATCATAAAGCATGTCTTTAGTTTCTCTAAATCTTGTCTTGAAATGTGTTATAGTGTGTTCCATTCAAGAGTCTCAAAATCTGTTAACAGCCCTGCGAGATGAGTAAATATTATCTCCATGTTACATATGGAGAAAGAGTGATTGTCAAGTTGCACGGATTATGGTTGAGTCAAGAACCAGAGTTTAAATCTTCTGTCTCCGAGTCCCAAACTCCAACTATGCCTCTAATGAAGACTATATAGCAATAGGAAATATATTCTTTATATAGCATCCTGGTTAGATGTCAACTCATACAAAGGGTTATTTGTGCCAAACAAGAGTTCCTGCCCTAAAGACTTTTGTAGAATAAAGGGATGAGTCAGAGGAATAACAGAACAATGCAGTTCAGAGCAGTGACAGGGTGGTCTTTATAATGGGAGCGTTTAATCACAGCTATTTCTGTTTTTACCCTTTTTCTCTGTTCTTCCGGTTGTTTTTTGGGGGGCTTTGGAACTGAATATTGCAGATGTCATTGCCTAGACGTAGACATGATAAATTTGGCTTTGAGTAGAGAACTGTCCCGTACCTTGTAATTTATGTAGCTAACCTGGGCAGCTGAGCAACCTGCATGTTAATACTTTGACTTGGAGTTTGCAGCATCCCATTCTTTTAATCTACAACTTAGTCTGTTGAGCATCTTTTCAGATGACACTAATTCAGTTCTGTGACCAGTTTCTGTAAGCCATGACACCCCTTCCTCTTTCAAAGACCAAGGTTGTCATCACTCCAGTGTGGTCCTTAGTCACCTGACTGGGGATCATGAATTTAAATCCTACTTCTGTAGTTGATTCCTGTCCATTCATTCCTCTTCCTTTCCCTGATTCCCTTCCTCCTGCCTTGCTAATGAAATCAGTTCCTCTTTTTTTTCCAAGTCACAATTTTACCGCAAAATTCAACTTGTTAGACTTTTTGTGTATTAACATAATTACAAGTAGTATCAAGTAACATTGCTTTGTTAAATCGCTATTTATAGCTGAAAGTTTATGAGCAAAGGTTAAAGCAATGGACATCTGTTACGACCATATTTTTTGGGGGGGAACCTAGAATTGTTAAGCATGATTCTGTTCTTTATGTGCTAAAAATAGCATAGTTTTATCCAGTTATACTAACAGCAAATTCTTGTTGTCAAGGCTGGTTTATGTTTGTAAAGAAAAAAATCTTTCAAAGGATTGTTGCAGATGTGTGAAATATTTAGGGACAATATGTATTGGTTACAATCTGTAGCCAACCCACCCCCGGAAAAACAAAAGAGTGGGGGAAATGCTTTGTGGGGTAGACAATATTGCAAACAACAAATGGATGTTTTTGCAATTTTAAATGGCTCTTTCTGGTAGAAATATGGTACAGCTGCATCGAGAGAGCCTGGAAAAACTATTTATGGTAAGTAATTTGTGCAAACAGCAGTGGAATTCAACAGGCTGTCGTATATCATCTTTGGGATATATTTCATTATTTGCAGTATGCAGCATGAAAGAAATAGGAAAGGGGAAATACATTACCTGGTGCACTTTTCGGTGTTAGTTCCGTGTGCCCCTTCCCTCCCTGTCGCCCCTCCCCAAAATTTACTCCCATTGACACCTTTTCTTTCATCCTACAGTATCTCTGAGGATCTGGGAAACAGTGCAATGCCATGTCCACAGTGTATTGCTTCTTTAAACCCAGTTTGCTTAGATACCCAGCTGTCTAGTGGGTGGTCGGTCCCTACATCAGACGGACTTACCGTGTTTGCCTGATTTTCTTTGGTCTTGTGTCACCTGTTTGCCTTCTGTAGGATCCCCTGGCCTATTCATGAAAAGGCAGGACATTTTCTCTCTCAAATTCTATACAAATCCAACTAGTTTATCTCATTGTGTTTTTTTTATAACTTTTTTTTTATAGCAGTATATTGTAGTTTTTGTTGAATCTTTGGCAGTTGAGAGTATTATTATTTTATTAAATAGGTTTCATTGTGGCCTGCTGGAAAATTGCATGCAAAGATACAAATAATAAACTACAAGGTTTTCAAATTCTCATGTATTATTATGCTGCTAGTTTTATCTCTAGCTCATAAGAAATGTTTAAAAAAAAACGTAGTCTGAAAAACTGTTGCAAATACAAAGCATGGCAGGTCATTTTAAAATTTAATATTGTAAATGAGAATCATTTCAGTTAACTTCCATTTGACTTGCATCGTGTTCCAAAAATCTTTGTAAAGTAATTTTATTCCCTTTTATTCTTTTAACCCTATTCACAGTCTACATGATGAATAATTCCTGACTGGTCTAATTTGGCAAGCATAAAACAACTTTCTTGGAACAGAGGCCCAGCAAAGCAAGTTCGTGAACTGTGATTTAAGAAGCAGCAGAAACAAATATACACATAAAAGTAAACACAGCAAAAAGTTAGAAGGTAGGAAGTCCTTCGGTTGTCTCATTCCCCCGCCTCTAGCTCCCACAAATTAGTTTAGTCATTTTTTTCCCGATCCCAATCAAAACAATAAAACCTTACAAAAGATTAATAAGTATAGTTTTAAATCCTTTTGAAAAATGCACGTGTTGGTTTAAGTGATACTTAGGACTTTATGTAATGCTAGAACACTTTATAAAGAGGAAAGTCAGTTAAAAACAGCATGGCCACATGATGCAAGGCAGTGCTGTGCTGAGACATGTTATGCTAGCTCTTAACTGGAAGAATAGCTGTTGCAGCGCAGCTCAGCATGTAGATCATAAGCTCTGCTAAGCAGCTTAGTGGTCTGTGTGCATTCCTGTACTAGGATGGCTATACTAATTCCAGCTTCGGTCTAGCATATGCAGAGATAGCAGGGCATGTTTCAGCACTGCGCTGCCTTGTAGTCAAACACATGAGTTACTTGTTGAACGTTGCATGCACAGTCAACGATAGATTTGTGAGCAGAATCAAGGAGACAAATTCTGGCCTATTGAAGTCGATTTTGCCCTTGATTTTAATGAGGCTAGTATTTCATTTCAAATCTCCTGACTTCTGTCTAGTGCAGGGGTGGCCAGAGTTACTCACCCTGGGAGCCACATGCGATCCTCCACCAAACTTCAAGAGCTGGGTGACCAGGAGTGGAGGTGACTACCTCCACACTACCAAACTGCTGTCTTTCCCCACGGGGAGCACGCCCTAGGACAAGCGGTGTGTCTGCAGCCCCTGGCCCGCCAGCCTGGTACCTGAGCTGGCAGTCCTGGAGGGAGATGAGGAGGGCAGGCTTGGGGCATGCTCCCTGCAGGGAAAACCGGAGTGGTGGGAGGTGCTGGGTTGCGCTGTCCCCCGGAGCCGTCTCGGGGAGAAGTATGCAGGGCTTGGCCAACTGAAGAGCCGCAAGTACTGTGCTAGTGAGCTGCAGTGCGGCTCGCAAGCTGCGTTTGGCCACCATGGGTCTAGTGCCTTATTACTAGAAAATGTAACTAGTGCATCTTTCCATTTCTGAAACTTGATATAATTATGTTATGAATGAATATTGGTTAACATAGGATCACCCTATTGCCTAAATGCAGATACTGCCATCCCTGCTATTGTGCACCTGAGTTCATGCAGTGCTTTGGGGTCTTATTGTACACGACGTGTAACTTTCTGTGTTTAAAATGCTGCAACTAACATGTCTCACTTCGTAATGTCACAAATATGGGATAAGAAGCATTTAAGCTGTAAAATGTTTGTGAACCACAATTATCTAGCTAGCTGGAGTGGCCATAATTCATACTAAATATTTTTATTTGAATAATACTTTTAAATTGCTTTGTTTTTAAATAAATACATGGGGAATGCAAAAAAACTGGGATCGGATTTCAGCTGTTTAGGGTCATACCTCAAGATGTGTAAATTTATGTCTTTCCACTGAAATGAATGTACTGACTAACACCAGCTGAGACTTGGCATTGATTACTGTATATGATTTCCTTAAGGAAGGAGGCAGCTCTGCTAAGCTTCTTATTTTTTTCCAGCAAATAAAGAGAAACGTCTGGTTTTCCTGCAGTGAAGAGAATTGACGGAATACCTCAAATTTTATATGTATGAAATTCTTTTGCCAGACAGGATGACTTAGTGGGCTAAGTGCCAATACTGAAGTATGCAGAATGGCTGGGAACACGTGTTCAGATCACAATAGGGTCAGTCAGCCCTTGAGCCTTTTGCAGTAAAGTGTTCCAGCTCAGGTGCGCATGTTTACTTGCATCTTAATAATGAAGGCACTGTCTGTTGTGTTGGGACCAGTGAGATTTCATGGAACATTTTTGAAGAGTTTAAAACCCCTTATACAGATGTTTAACACATGTCTATAAAGCACCCAACATATATTCTTAGTATTTGTGTTCCCAGAGTAGGAGTTTACCCCAGTAACCAGGAGGTTCTGGGAATTTGGGTGTTGTATAACGTATGTGCTACTTGTTTTAACCCAGATAGGACTCTTCAAAGCTTTACATGGGTGCACTGTAGTTGCTCTATGTATATAGTCCATGCATATATTTTATCCATCTGAGATACCGATGTGGTCTTGCAAGCTAGATCGGTGCTGGGGTATGCTTCAAGTCTGCCGGTGGCCTTGATAGGCTAGCCGTTTGCAGAGCATGCCTAGATGGAGCACCCCGCAGTAACTCTTGAACAGTTGTAGTGAGTCTGGTTCTCAGCACTGGGGTTCTTCGTTGATAACCAGCAATTGTCTACATAACATACACTAACAGACTGGACGATAGCAACTGGAACCTGGGACTCCCAAATCCCAGGGTAGAGCCCTCCTCCCCTGGCTGCTAAATCTCCTCCGACCCGGCCTCATTGAATCTTGCGTTCTTTGCTGTCTGGTGGCTGAGCTTCAAAAGGAAGAGGGGAGAGTGCCCCCTTCCCAACCTATTCTGTAGCTTGGTGTTTGGGTAGGAAATGAGAGAGAGAGAGAGCATCGAGTCCTCTCCAACTAAGGTGAGTCTCTAATCTAGATCTCCCAATTCCTGCACAAGCGTTCTAACGACGGTTGGCAAGTCTGTCAATTGATTGCTCAATATTGTCAATTGACTGCATATATTTTGACCAGTCAAAGGTTATAGCAACAAAAAAACTACTATTTTTTGGTGTTGTCATTTTCTTGTCAGAAATAGGATTAAAAAAAAAATTCTTAATGGAAAATGTGTGGGTTTTTTTCTGCGTATTATTTGGACTTGTGGGCAACTTTTTACTATTTTTGACTGAGATTTGACCAGTCAGTTGAGCAAACTTTATTTGACCGGTCCAATACCCAACCCTAATTCTAACCACAGGGCTGTTCTACAAAGGTGAGCAGATTTACCCTTTGGAGGTGATTTCTCTCAATCCTGTGGTGATCCTAAGTGCTTAACTCTAGGTCTCCTAGGAGAAGATGACTAATTTGTAGACTTTGCAGTGCCTCAGTGAAGGCACCTATGAGTGCGACTTGGATCTGGACCAAAAATAACAGATGCAGAAAAGTTTGCGATGTACTGCATAGTGAAGTACCATAGTAAAGAAGATGAATCAACATTAATTACTGCTGTTCACAAATAATTAACTGATGAACATTGAAACTGCCAGTCTTGCCCTGGCACAACGTCTCATCGTGGGTTCTGGAGTGTTTGCATGCACGTGGGTAGCTATAAATGAATGGTAATTGTGTGTGTCAGCCCGTGCTTATCTTTTGGTTAAGAGCTTTTATCTTTGCTTTACAGGATGACAGGGTTTTCTTTGTAAAATGGATTTCAGACACCTTTTTTGGTTTGTTTTTTATATGCATCTTTTGTTTAACTTTTGTTGGCGTTGCTGTAATGTTAGGTGTATAAATATCTTGCACATAGAATCGTAGAAGAGGCCTCAAGGATGATCTTCTCCAGACCCTTGCACAAATGCTTAAACCATCTCAGAAGGTAGGCTCTCCAGCAGCTTTTTAAAAACCTCCATTGAGGGATAGTTCATAGGTAGCTTAAGAATTTTTTTTCTTGTGATTTGATGTAAATTTGCTTTGCTACAATTCACACCAGGTATGTCAAACATATAGCCTTTGGCCTGGATTTGGCCTACAGAGCTATGTCAACAGATTTGTGGGGTCTGCAGAAATGCTGGCAGTTCAGAGGCAGGGTGAGTGTCGGGAGGGGGCTACCACCAGCAGTGGAGCAGACATTAATCAGCTTCAGGAGGCAGGCAACAACCGTGTTAATCCGTGACGTTGCTGTTTGCCATGCTGCCGCTGTCTGGATCTGCCCTGCAAGGAGCCCCGTAGTCTAGATCCACCCTTGGGGACAAGGTGAGTTTGACACCCCTGGTTTACCTCACTGCCATGTTTCCTGTCCTCAGTAGCATAGCAAACCAGTTTGTGTGGCCTGTCCTTACAGATGTCCTAGGCTCTGTAATTGCT
This sequence comes from Alligator sinensis, assembly GCF_000455745.1. NCBI lineage: Eukaryota > Metazoa > Chordata > Crocodylia > Alligatoridae > Alligator > Alligator sinensis. The sequence goes on from NW_005841879.1 coordinate 1,831,471, forward strand.
ATGGGATTTATCCTGAAAATTTGATCATATACTCCCATGCCTTTCTTAAAAAAGTAAAATTGGTACATGCATCTTGCTTATTCTAGAAGTAGGCTATTCCTAAAATAATGTAACTGTTAAAGATTTCATGAGCCCAAACTTGAGAATTAACCTGAGAACATTTGGAAATTCAGCTTACAAATATAGTTTTGTTTTGATTGACCAAATGGTTGAGCAGCCCTGTATTAATATTTAGAAGGCAACTCTTGTGGAAGACACTCTACAGTCTGTAATGAATAGGTAACTTTATGCAGGGATTCAGAGCATGGAGTTTATGGATTAAGTTTATAATTTTTTTTTTTTAATTTCAGAATGTCATAAACACTATGCCTGTCAAGAAAAATATTTACTATGTGTATTAGAAAGAGCTAGCTTAAAATAAGCTTTGCTGCATTCAGTCATTTTCGATCCTATTGCACTAGTTCAGGGGTGTCAAACTCACCCTACCCCCTGGCCTGGTTTTGGACCCCTGGGCAGATCTGGATGTCGGAGCTATGCTGTGGTAGGTGACGATGGGAATTAACACAGCTGTTCCAACAGGGCTTCATGCCCTGGATTTTGGTTATGTGCCTTGCCCCTGCTTGCTCAACCCCCAGTTCCTAGCCCCTCTATGGGCCCAGGGGGGCAATGTGACATGGATCTGTGGGCTGGATCCGGCCTGCAGGCCGGAAGTTTGCTAGTGAATGGGCAATTTAATACATTTGGCAACTACTTTTATTGTTATTTGCCAGCGTTCCTGGATGTGCATTAATTTTCTTTGCTTAACTTTCTGCAATCCAGTCCTGAATCAGCCCACACAACTTCTCCCTCTGAACATCATGAGTAAAATCCTGGCTGTCTTGAAATGGAAGGGAATTTTGCCAGTACCTGAGTTACAGCCAAGACTTCACCCCATGCTTCAGTAAGTTTACATCCTGGATGGCCTTGTTTTTGCTGAGGGTAATTGGATGCTTCTTTTGGAGCTAGTGCATTGGCCAGTTCTAATCATTTAAGAATAACATCCAGACTTGCCCTCCTTCAAAAGGCCTGCACATGCCATCCTTGCAGCGCACCTGATAATATGCATAAATGTAGAAACTTGGAAATACAAAATCTGTGCAATTACATTTACAAGAAAATTAAGAACATTTTGTATAAAAGCTTGTTTTGAAGTTTTCAAATCTTGCGAGTGATTTATGAATTGGGGAAAAAGGTAAACTAGGCTCAAACTAAATGCTGTCACCTTCCATGCTGTTGTTCTATTAATAATTTAAAAAGAACCCCACCTTGCAGTTTCCAGAGCTCATCTACATTCAGATCGCTGTATGACCAAATCATTTAGAAAAAATGATTATATGCATTGGAAACCGTGACTTACACTTAGTCACCGTAGAAGAAACTTCCCAGTTTTTTCATAACAAACGTTTAATTTCCCTAGATATATTGATTTGATTTTTGTTGCTTTGTTGCTAGAACTGAAGATTTGTGTTGTATTAGTCATTAGATTAGTCACCATTAGCATCTATCTCTCATTTGCAGGGGTTTAGGTTGTAGCCGTGTTGGTCTAAGGACATAGGCAGACAAGGTTCTTGTCTGCCTATATCTCTCATTTGGGCATTTATAGGTCTTTCATGTAAGCTTTCCTGTGCTGGGATGATTATGGGACTCCTTTCTGCTATCTAGGACTTTTCAGGGACCTCTCTCCCAGTTACGTGGCATGTGGATAGGGGCAGAGATGATCCTTGGTTAAAAACTCTTGCCCTTTTTCACTAGACTTGTATTGGTATGTGTCACTGAAATTCAATGTAATAGTCTTTTCTATATACTTCCTTGCGAGTCGTGGTTTCCAGGACACTTGGCATTTCATGCAAGACACAGCTGACTGAATCATCATTCCTTTATTTTTGGAGGATTTTTTTTTTCTTTCACAATGAGTTATTGTTTTCTCATTACATGGTAGTTCCTGATGAGCTCCTTTCTCTTTCCTTTTGACTGGCTAGGCATTCAGGCATTTGATACAGTTGGAAAATTAATGTAACAAATAACAAGAAATAAAAGTTAGTCACTATAAAAAATAGTGTCCTCCTAGTTGGGCACCCTGTGGCAGAGTAGTAAGATAAAATGTACCCGCTGGCATCAAGCCAGCGAATAATTACATTTCAGTTTCTAGTGCATTCAGCCTATTAATTTTCCCAAGAAACAAATTAATTACTTTTAAAAAAGAAGGGGAAAAAAAAAAGAAAATATATTAGACTTCCTAATAATAGCTCTTGTGCTCTTTCCTTGAGTGGTTTTCATTGAGTATTAGATCGCTGTCCTAGCTGATCTGCATGGTCCTTATTTTTAGGCCTTCTATCAGTATCTTAAACATATGATGTAAGAAAACTGAAGCAGCGTTAGCCTGAAAGCTTAATTTTTGCCTTTCAGTTTTCAATACATTTAGCTAAATGTGTCTCTACTCTCATTGAACACAAGGTATTATAACCAAAAGAAGAGAGTACGCCAGTCAGACATATCTGATGGTTTATAAAATCTGGTTCTCTTAGGTATTTATATGAGGTTTCTTAGTCCTCTTTGCTGGATAGATTGAGTAGCTTACATATATTCATTATTCAGACCTTCATGAACTGTCCTAACACATTTAAATGTGTTTACCTGGATATAAAATGGTTAATATGTGTTTGCTATGGTCAATAAGTGTTGCTCTGACTGGGTGCGTCTACCCAAGACGCTACTACACAGTGCTTACTGCACATTTATTTAGTACTAAATAAATGCACAGTAACCAGAGTTAATGTGCAGTAGTTCCAGCAAATGCTTTTTCAGCGATGCTGCTGTGCAATAGCCCAATAATACTGCTCAGTAGCATACTAGCACTGTTTCTGCTGTGATGCCCTACTGCTCAGTATTATTCAGCTACTGTGCAGTTAGCGTCTTGTGTAGACATGCCCACTGTGTGTTTATTTACATACAAAGCTTGGGCAGCTACTTGCACTGGATAGAGACTGTCTGAAGAACTGGGCCCCATAATGCCCTGTTCTGTGATGCATTATTTTATCTGAGTGCAGTGGCAGGAAGCAGAGGCATGTGCCTCCTTGATGGTGCTACAACAGCCTGGCCACTCTTACAGATCAGTATTTCAGATTATTCATTGGACTGTTCCAGCCTAATCAGGCTGAACTTTTCATTGGAAGCTTATTAGCCTCTTACTATTTTTAAGTGGAAGATATGTGCTGCATTTACTGATATATAGTGCGTGGAAGGAAGTTAGTAGATTTATTTTAACAAAATTGTCTTTCAGTCTGTCAAGGTTAAGTTCTAAATCAAGTTGGTGATTTGCATGAAAGGATTTTGTTCATGTGGTTGAAATCCCAACTAGGAAATCAGAGTACAGTAAATCGCTGCACCCATTCTCAAAATTCAGTTGGCCTTTTACACTCTGGAGGAGATTGACCTACTTGGATCAAATTACCTTCTTGCCCTTCTTACAAAGTAAGAAACACAGACATCAAGGAAGAAGACGGTGCTGTTGGTCTTAAATGTTGGTTACACCTATAGTAGAATTTGATAATTTACACGTTAGGAATAGCCAATGAAAAAGATGATGTGCTTTTTTTGTAGCTTATGAAGGAATGTTGGAACACCGAAATCACAATTAAGTTGTAACTTGAATTTGATAGCACAAGCAGAGCAGAAAAAAAGTATAATTTGATATTTTTGCTCATTTCCTGGTGATACAGTTGTTTGGTAATTGCAGGGTGGGTACTATGGAACCTTTTACATTTAATGTAATTGTCATATATATATATATATAAAAGGAATAAATGATAATTACAGAATTGATTATAATAATCTTGATTTTTGATTCCAGTTGTTTTTGTCTAGCTGCCTTGTATACCTATTCTGCCAAATGTTACCCTTGAAATGCTTAAGGTTGTCTTCCTAACTCTATCCATACCATCGCTACAAATTTGGTGAACACTTTACAGTGGTAGCTGACTGTGTCAATAGTCAATGTTCTTTTGTGGTGGTGTTGCTTTTTTCTATTTTTGCTTTTTTATCCATCACTTTTGATGTTTTATCCATCACTATTATTTGAAGAACCTGCCAAGGTACATTAATGTGTATTCTGGGAGTTATTATTCAAATACAAAAGAGGAGGAGGAGCGCAACAATGTTGCACTGTTTTTTTTGTTCTCATTTGTGATGCTGTAGATGCTTCTTTTTGTCTAAAAAGTGCAAAAAAAAAAAAAAAGGGTGGGGGGATGGAAGATCTCTTCAGTTGAAGAACAAATAGGTACAAATTGGCCATGAATAAATTTAGGCTGAAAATTTCAAGTTTGCATATCAGATAGGGAAAAATAAAATTAAACTAGAAAACCATAGGCGACGTGTAAGTGGGACATGGGGGGGAGGGGCGTGTGTCCCCCCTCCCCCCCGACAGGACTGCCGCCACCACCACCGGCAGCGCCTGCCCCACTGCCGATGGCAACGCCTGCGGGTGCCCCCCAGACTTGGGAAGCACCGGTCGTCCATGTAGAAAACGAAAAGCCCAACATCTCTAGCATGAAATTGAACTGTTATTTTAATGGAGGAAGAAATATGATGGTAGGAAGGCGGGGGTGTAATACGTGTTAATAAAAAATCATGGAAGTTTTTATCAGATTTCATATGTTTTCAGTTCTTACCTCTACACTGTGCCAATATCTGTTTTGGTATTTTTTTGTATGGTGCATTTCAGCAATCTCCTTGTAATCCTATGATAAACAGCTTAGCTTGATGGAGAATGTCATATATTACTGGTAAAATAGTTGGCCATAGTGAAATCAGTTTCATTTTATAGCATGCTTTCAAAGGATGAACTATAACAGCTGTGGAGCTATCATTGCATTAACTTAATCAACCCCTTTCAGAAAGGGTTCATGTCCTAGATTTAAAATGTAAAATCTGGCCATTAGGAACAATACCAGTCAATCTGCACATTTCCTTATAGTTCATAATTTTTTATATTTTAAGTACTGCAATAAGTCTTTCTCATTTATCTAATTGATTTGTTTTATCTTTTGTTCATTTTTGAGAATTGCTAGAGTCCCTTTCTAGACTTGAGTAGCAGTCATTTCTATTCAGAGTGATAACAGCCGAGTCAGGTAAATCTTATATGGTTTCTTTGTTGGTTTCATATTGAAGCCGTCCAAGCCAAATAATTACTGAGACTGCTGCAGTAACTTCTTTACATTAGGCAAACAGCTTTAACGAGTCCAAAAAGAAACACTGTCCTAACTCTGTGTAAATTCTGACCTTATCTTATCATCGTGTTCAGGGATACTGATACCCTCTAGATAAGTGCCATTCCTCCATGTGAGGAAGTTTTAGATGGATTGGAAAACAGCAGTTCTTCTCTGCTTCGGTTGTGCCTTTTTGCCTGACTAATCAGTTTAAATTCTTTCATTTTCTTTTTATAAATCCTGCTTCTCCAAGTAGAGAAAAAACATAGCAGCATAAAATGTGCATGTCCCTTAGCTATAAAGCAAGTAGTGCTACTATTCCTTAATGAATATAGGAGAGTTTTTTTGGTTTAGAAAAAATCTGTTTCTAGTTCTTAAAATAAACCATAATTATTTGCATACCACATACACCTTTTCCCCAAAAAATATTCTTCTAGAATTGTGGTGCATGTCTTAACTAGGGAAGCTTCGTTTTCTGCCCAGAATAGCAGCAGTGGCATTTTTACAGTGCTGAGCGAGTCAATTGACTTCCTGGTTATTATAATCTACTTGATTCCTGCTAATTGTTCTTCAATCAGCAGGTATTAACAACCCATTCTCACTTTTAATGGCTTTCATAGTCTGCTAATCAATCTACCCCTTGCTTGCTTGTATCTTTTCTTTGACAGTTTTGCTGAAGAATTTGGTATTTAACTCTTCCTAGTCTCTCCTCTTTTATTTCTCAACCCGTCAGACTGTTTTAGTTCTTTTTCAAAATCCTGAGTCTGGCTTTAGAGTTCAGTCTTCAGCAGCAGCTGCTGACATTTCAGCTGTGAAAGGGTTAAAATGGTAGCTTCTGCTTGAGAAGGAAAGCAAGGGCCAGTGAGATGAAGATTATGCTGTGCTTGCTTTGGAAAAAATCTTTTTTTCTTTCATGTATTGCTTCCCAAAAAAAACAGATGCATGTCTTTTTTGTGGGGGGGAGGGAGTTATGTAAGAAAATGTGATACTTTTTTCTTGTACCAAAAATACAGACATAATATAAAGAAAGTGTCCAAATTTCTCTTTTTTGTTGTTGATGTTTAATTCAGTAAATTGCTTTAAGGTCACCTTTGAAAATCTTTGCAAGTGGAGGGCTCGGAGGTGCATAACACCCTCCTTTCCCCCACCCCACCATTCATCAGTAAAAATTGGTCATGTTGCATATGGATATGCTTGCCAATAGTATATAGAGTCTGTATGCTGTATTAGTTGGTCAGTAGCAATCCAAAGACTACAGGTTGCACTAAGAAATATTAATCCAGTATAATCGAGCCTGGATTCAGGTTTGCTGTGTACATCACTAAATTGTAAGAAAGTCTTCTGGAAATAGCTTGAGAAGTTCTTAACTTTTCTATTTATAGTTAAAAACTGTTATAGTGCTGCCTCGCAGTACACTTGCTAAGAAGTAATTTATATGAATTCATTTGAGGAAACACAATGGGGAGATTTTTTTTCTTTTACGGTTACTGGAAAACTAATCAAATGACTTATGTGAAGTCTTTAGTGAAGTCTTTGTTTTTAGCCAAACTTTGAAGCCAATAGTTGAAGTTAGAAGGACAGTGCCAAGTAGTTTTGATTCTGTATTTAATTTACTTTGACTGTTATAATGCTGAGGAGGAAAGTCCTTGAGAATATGAAAATGTACTTTATTTAGTCTTAGTGTTTGGTACTGTTTAGTGGAAGTCATGGGAATATTCCTTATTTTTTATATAGAAAGCTTGCTCTTCTGCGGCAGTAAACTTGTTTCTATAGCTGTTCTAGGACCATGGAAGACATGGACAGGAACTAAAAAAATATCCATCCCAATCAGGGTGGATTTGATTTAACTCAAATCAGTTTAAATAGTGATTTAAATCATGATTTAAATCGCTGGTCAGGAACCCTTGGTTTAATCATTGTTTTCTACAAAAAGTGCATTCTTGTTGTTTGATATTCTCTATTCATTGAACTTCTTGAAGCTGCTCTTTTAGAGGTAAGGGCTGTACTCTGTGTACACAGACTTGCAGAGAGACAAGAGGGCTGATGGGTAGGTAATCAGGTCTGTTATCTCTCATCTCCATATACTGCTGTTATCAAGGATGTTATCTCTGGAGACACAAATCCAGTTTGAGAACTGAAACTAAGCACCGCAGATGCTTAATGGGATCTTCTAGACTTAGCACTGAGTCCCACTGTGTAGAGTGGTTTTCTTTAATCTTTACTAGTTTATAGAGGAGCCTCTGGGAACCCCATAGGATTGGGTCACTAATGTGGCCTGTTGTGACCTATTTATAAAACTTTTCTAAAAAGGTATATAAATATATTGTCTCAAATGGTATATAATTAGAAATTATATTCCATGTTCCATGATGATATCTTTGAGCTTTAACATATCTTAAATGAAAAGATCTTTATATAGGTTTATTTTTTTTTAAAACACATCTTAACAAAAAAAAATTAAAAAAAGACTATTAAATCAAAAAATCTGATTTAAATAAAAATATCCAATTTCCAGCTCGATTAGAAATACAGAAGGAAAACATTTTTTCTAAGCAGAAAACAAGCATTAGTTCATTGTCAAACATTTTTCTTTGACACTTTTACAAATATATAATAGAACAAAAACAGAGAGTTGGTTTTAAATAGTTTATAACTCTTTTAGGTATTAGGGGATTACCTAGAGAAAATGGCTAGATATACCTAGGGGTGTGCAAAGCAGGCAGTATTCGATTCGGATTTGGATTTGGCCCAATTCGGGAGACAATGATTCGATTCGCTAATTCGGATCACTGTCCCTATTCAGTTTGGCCGAATCTGAAGATTTGATTCCGATTTGTAGAATCAGTGATTCGGCCATAGATACAGCTTTATATGTTTTCTCTACGTACCGCGAGGTACCAGGCGTGGCTCATGAATGCTGAGATGGTGGGGCAGGTCCCACAGGAGTGTGGGGGGCTCCCCCACGTGCTGGGCATTGGAACCCCCCTGCACCCATCCCAGCTCAGCGATCGGCTGTGGGGGGACCCCGGGTGCCCCCCCCCGACCCAGGAGGCACCAGGGGCGGGGGAACCCCCCACACGCTTCACGACAGACCCGGAAGTGGACCAGAAGTACTTCTGGTCCACTTCCAAGTCCGCTGCCGAGCACGTGGGGGACTCCTCCCCCGCGCTCCTGTGGGACACTCCATGCGCCCCATCATCTTGGCATTCACGAGCCTCACCTGGTACCTCGAGGTATGTAGAAAAAACATATAAAGCTGTATCTATGGCTGAATTGTCAAATCTCTCCAAATAGCTTCAGAGGCATTCGATTCAGAGAGATTAATGGATCTCCTGATTCGATTTGGATTTGAAGATTCGGCTGCCGAATCGGGCCGAATCTCCTCTGAATCAAATCGGCAACCAAAGCTTCGCATAGCCCTAGATATACCTCTGAGTAAGATAGTATACTATCAGTAGATAGTGCTATATGGAGCATTAACGGGTGGAGAGAACAGATTTGCTTCAGTCTTCAGACCATACAGACAAATCTGTGCAATGTGTTTGATAATTAATCAGGATTACTTTCAGAGTTTGAAACATTCACTAGAGAGCTATAGACTGGACAATTAGAATAATCTAATACATTTCTCAGAGGCTAGCTTTGCTCTCTTTTGCAGTCATGAAATAGTTGACTAATCAAAAGAGAAATGTGCAATTTTCGACATGTAGTTTTAATTTCTTGTGTAACTTTCCGAATTTGGCTAATAGGTCTGTTCCTTTTCCTTTTGTATTGCAGTGCTAGGGTGCAGCGATTACTGGAGTGACACTATCTAGCTGTTATTTTTAATTGTTGTCTTTATGATGACAACTTCTGTATAACAGCCTGAAACTGTAATTGTGTGATTATTTATAAAATAATGTTAAACAGATGGTGGGGGGATTTTAAACTGCAAAGTGTTTCTCCCTAAAATGTCTGCTTACTGGTCTTATGCAAATTTCCCTTTTTGATTTATCCTTTCATGTCAAAGTATTGTAAGCAAATCTATTTTCAATTTTATTTTATACAAGTGCTTTTTCCTCTTGTCTGCTATATCTTGCTATATGGGTTGTTCTCTCTTTTTTTCTGTTTTATTTTATTTGGATCTTAATATAATTGGTGAGTGAAAACCAAGATATTTTGAGTACTTTCCTTATAAAAGCAGAAGTTAGAAAATGAGAGGGAGTTTTCGCCAAGAAGATACCAAGATGCCAAAGTAAAGGAAAATATAGACTTGTTGATTTCCCAACAATGCATGACTTAAGATGCTTAGAAATTTTACAGAGCAATTGGATTTTTTGAGATTTTTATTAAAAATTATTCTTTGTTGAAGTAAAAGTTATGCAACAATTTATTTTTATTGGACTGAGTAGATGTTGAAAACATATGCTGAAGGCACTGGTTTGGTGGTCTCTCCATGCTTGATGCATATAACAGGCTCATCAATCAAAAGTCCAATTCCTGTTTAGAGACTGTAACTATTTAGAGCTTACTTTGAGTGGGGTTTTTCTTGTTCTTGTAAACTTTTACTTTCCTTTTTCCCTTGGTAGAGATTATCCCTAGAGTAACATTACAAAGTAGCATCTGCTTCACTGGGATGGATTTAGTCTGTGCTAGTGCTATGGAAAAACTCTGGAGATGCTTAAAATCCTGTATTAACCCGCACAGCACTGGGAATGCTCGATCTTCCTTTCCCGGCAGTGTCCATCTGGTTTCAATGGGAACATGAGGATATGCCCTATTTTGCATATTTATTTTGAACATGTTTTAACCTGATGCTTTTAATTATTTCCTACTGTTTTATTAATTCAGATGTTCAGTGCACGCTTATTAAAGGCAGAGCTGGGTAAGCCACTTATTATTACGGTTGCTTCATGCTTCACAATTTACCAGGCTGTTTTTTGGTTTGGTTTTTTTACAACTGTCAAACAAATCATTCAGTCTGAAATTTTCCATGCTGGTTACATGCCTCTGGCTAGTTTTTTTTTTTTTAACCTCAACCAAAATGATTCAGTTCTGTTGACTTATTCAGCGTTATACAGCAAATAGTGGCAGGGCCAAAAAGAGTGTGAGAGACCAGTGACCACGCTGAGAGAGAGAGCTTTAAAATGTTGTCAGTTGCTTCATTCTTGTGCAATCTCTAGATCTCGGTGGTGATGTTTGACTAAAATCTTTGCATCTCCAAATTCACTGGTTTGTCTTTTTTTTTTCTTTTTTTTTTTTGGTTAACTTCCCTCCCTGAACATTAGGATCACTGACTAAACAGAGTGAAAGCATTTTACTGGACAGGCAAACTACTTTTCCTGGAAGAATCATCAAAAGTACTTAAAACAGCATTTTTGGCCTACCAATTGTGCTCAAAATGCAATAAGTCTTGGAGAAAGCTATCTACAAGAGATGTCAGTTGTTTCAGTAAGACTGGGGGGGAAATGAAGTATGTTCTGGGATGTGACTGACAGCAGCACATGCAGTGGGTGCATCTACTCATCTATCAAGGAGACAGATGGCACCAGTCCAGAGACTGGATTTTTATTTCATGTCCAGTCTCCCTTCTCCCACACTTCTTTCCTTCCATACACCATCTTCGAGCATCCCTGTCCCATTTCACAGATATCTTCTCCGTCCATCCTTATGTGACTGCAGTTACAGAGTGATTCTAGTGTTTGCTATGGTTCCTGTGTTTAGGCATATGGGATTAGTCACATGCTCAAAATTTAAGCACATGCCATGCTAGATTAGGGCTAGAATCAAGCTTATGGGCAAGATATGGCTACACTGCGGTCTTGGGGAGCTACAGTCAGTGTGATGATTGAAGTGCAGATACGTGTTCTGAGTCATACTTTTGTCTTTCATTTGCATCACTACAAACAATCATCATGCTAACGTTTCAGCCTTCCTTCGCTAATGTGCCAGTGTTACAAAATCCAAGGAAAACAGTCTTTGCTCTGATTGGGTATCTATTAAAGGACACTGGGATTAGGATAGGTGGTGGGGGACAGAGCCTGATAACCATGCTGGGTCCTGTGCTCAGTATGTCTGTTCTCCTTAATTGCCAGGATTAAATGTGCCTGGAGCAGGTGCGAGGGAGAAATCTTGATTCTCAGCGGTGGTCCGAGGCTTGGCCAGGAAGTGGTATAAACAAACCCCCCGAGTATGTCTATTTAGACTCTTCTGGGTTTTGTAAATTGGGAGTACCTTTTTTTTTCCCCCTCCTTGACCTAAAAGAGTACTTTTTACCTCCTTTTTGGAAATATTTTCCAGTCCTGCTATTGCCATGAATATGCTTTTATATTTTGGGTACTAAAGCATGTTATTTGTCTCTTGGTATAACTGATTAAAATATAAATATTGGTCTGACAGATATAATAGAAAATATGGATGAGCAAAGATTTAGCTTGCAATTTAAACATAGCTTTGTTTTTCTTACAAATTAACGTCTGGCTTATATAAAGTTTAGATGAAATGTCACCAGAACATTAGTTCATTCATAGTCCGGTGTGCCTTGTCAACATTGGTCAAAACATTTAAGCACTAAGTAAAGAATAGGTGATATAATTTCCTAGTCCAAGTGTATCCTAGAGCTGATTATTTCTGTATTATAATGCTAGATTTGTCATCACTTCTTTGCTATTCCATAATTAAGATTTTTTTGTCACTGTTTATAACGAAAAACCTGATTTAAAAAAAAAAATTTTTTTAAGGAATTGGTTGAAACATTATAGTGATGTTTAGAGTGTTTTTGTGTGTGAATTTTTGGCAGTCCTTGTAAATGAATTTTTTGGTACTTGGTATATGTGTGTGTCTGTGGCAAGTCACCCATGTTAGAGCTTGTACAGCTTAGGGTGTGCTTACTTCTGGCTGCATCATAAACAGATCAGGATCCCAGGTTTGTATACCACAGCGTTTGCAGTGATTTTATATTAGATTCACAGGACACCTAGCAACAAAATTGGACTGCTACATTTTCTCCTGTCCCACAAACTTTGTGCGACTTTGCCTTGTCCATAAATTATGAGGAGTTATTGATGTGTGAGCTACCTTGCCTTCTTTCTTTCAGCTAAACTGAACTATGTCAGGCACTCATTTTTGACCTCTGGTTCTAGAAATTCAAATGCATTTCTTAATCTGGATCTCTCTAATTAGGAAGCAGTATGCTGCAATATTATTGCTACACGGGAGGCTTAAAAATCCCTTTTTAAGTCTTTGTAAATTATAACCATTTTGAAGTCCAAGAAAATGTTACATTGGACACAATTGGATGAAAAGATTGGTTTTGTTATATACAAATTCTAGTTTTCTCCTCTGTTAGTATTCATAGAGAATGATGATATTAAGAAAGATTTGTTGCAGGTATTAGTAGACTACTTGAAAGAATTGTGTTAAGAGGGTCATACTTACCGGTTTTCGCTGCCATCAGCATATTGTCACTATTTTAAGATGTCATATACACTCTGCAAACTCTAAGACTGCATGAAACTCCATGTTGGAAAGTCCCTAAATGTCAAACGGTCTAATCTAGTGCTCATTATGTATGTTGAGTACCTCAGTTTTTGTTCGACTGTGTTCCTCCATTCTTATATTAAGGCTATAACCTGGAGCGCTACTCTGATGTATTCCCGCCAATGTACTTTTGTCTAATATGTCGGTTCGTCATGTTGCTTTCAACTTCAGGCACGTTGCAGTCGGATAACAAAAGCAGAAACTCGTAATAGACTTTTACGGATTACGTAGCAGGGAGACGGTGGAGAGGTAATGGGTAGAAGAACTGAAAGCAGCAGTTTTGATTTAATGCAAAATAATATATTACTGATTTCTGAATTTGAACAATTAACTTTTTCTTAGATGCTACCAGTACTTTTTGACTAAAAAAATATACTATGTTGTAATCAAGCTTTAACTATGTATAAGTAATATCACTGTTAGATGCAGGTTTTTACAGCATGCTGAGTACAGAAAGTTGTCCGACCAAAAAATTCACGAGTTCTGTATGTAAGCAGCATATGAGAGTCATTTAATCTAAAATCTAATTTTCTATATTGTGGTATCACAGATGCGTGCATTGGTGGAGGATTCATTTAGAGGTTGAATCACAACACATGGAGAAAAACATTGGCTTTGGATTAATCCTCTGTAAATGTGAACAGTAGTCTTTCCCTTATGTGATGGGCACGATAATATTCACCTCGGAGGGATGTTGTGAGACCATAATTGCTTAAGTCTCTTGAGAGCCTCAGACTGATGTATAGAAAAGCTGATTTTAATTAAAAACAAAACACTCTACTTTCTTGTTTTGAAGTACAGTTAAATATGTCAGAATGGCATTTTTGCTTCTTTTTTCCCCTAACAGTATTATAATATACATCTGCAATATGGGTCTGAATGCATTCACAAGACCAAAGTAGCACAGTGTTTCCATTTGAGATGTACATTTAAGTGGTGGTGTACAAGCTAGAGGGTAATCTGGAGAAAGATTATTTCTAATACTTGTTTTAAAGTTGTTCTTGCAAATGTATGATTTCAACATAAAATTATCCTTTGATTTTTCCTTCATCCCATGCTTTCTTGAAAGTTATCAGGACAAGAATGACTACATTATTCTTCTGTAGTAGGAAAGTAATACTGTATTTAACAAAATAGAACTGGTTGCATTTTTGAATCAGTGAATTCAAGGACCTGGTATTTTTGGCACCTACCTGTCTTGTTCCCCCCATAAAAAGGGGGGATGAACCAAATAAATCTCAGTTGATTGGGGGATAATAATTTCTAGTTTCCTTGATAGAATTGCAGTTGAGATTCTTTCTTGTTGTTAAGAAAAAAGGAAAAGGAAGAACTGTAAGAATATAAATCTTTCTAGCAGAAGTCGGCTGTCTGCCAAGAATCCTTAGTTCTGATAGTTGCGTTAAGAAAAACACTGGTCATTATAGCAGATGAGATGACTTAATGATAGCTTAGAGGACAGGAGGTGCGAAAAGGGAGTTTAGGTGCCAGAAGCAGTTTGTTTTAGAAAGTTGAGGCATGTACAAGGCAAATCCATTGAAGCATGGTCTATACAACACAATTTCAGAGTGAGCGTTTAGAAATTATAGTTAATGTCCTGCTGCTTTTTGGGAGGGGGGGAAGAAAGTCCTGCACCTGATTGTCCCATTTTCCGCATGTTCCAAGGCCACAATCCTTAGGTTTGAGCCGTAGCCAGTCTCCACACCAGTGTTTGTGATGATGGAATAGGTTGCAGGACTCCCTGCTTTTGCCCACAGATCTCCACAACCGGAGTTTCTTTTCTTAGTTTGTACTTCATTATATGAAAGAAAGTCAACAGATTCCTTCCAGTGTGTTTAGTTAGGATGACTGCATCTACATTTGATTTGAGGAAGAATTGATATGGGTATTGCTTATTGATGATTTTTGAAGTGGATTGTGCTATACTTTCAGTTTAAACATTACAGTTGTTTTGGGGGTCTCACCATCGGTCTCTAACCAAAATCTTATCCTACTTTTCTGGCTTTCTGAAAGTTAGAGGAACGGTTGGTAGGATGGGGAGTGAAGTGGGGCACAGAGTAGAAATGGATGTATATAAACATGGGTTCACCTCTTATAACAAAGGCATGCCTGCTGCTCTACAGCATTGGAAGATGGAGTTCATCCATCTTGACCTTTACACGTACCTTCTTGTACAGTGCTCATTTATTTGAGATGTGTGGAGGAACCAAGAATTCGTCCTTCAGACAGGCAATCGGTTGTAGCAGAGGCATTGGATGATATCCACAGTGCACACTTTCAGGGACTCCACAGTGTCTGAACTCTCTTCAGTCCAGTGAGCAATAATTTATTTCCTGTAGCCTCTGTCAGGAGCACCTAGCTTAAAAAAAATAATCCAGAAATATATGTACATTAAAGATAATTCCTGGTTCACTGAATTCAAGGAATAAAAACATGAGAGCTCCTTTAAAAAAGTAAATTTCATGAGTCCTCTCTTTCTCTGTGTCCACTATAGATCTCCATAAATGAAATTTTTTGGGAGAGAAACTTGTTTTGGATTAATATGCAATAAAATAGAATAAATGACAAGTCACTTTAAGTGCTTCAGTGGTTCTGTTATGTGGTTTTCTTGTTGTAGGAATCAGGAGAGCTTAAAAGGATGAATAGCTACGTGGTTTAAATTATTCTTACGTTGATCTGTTCCTGTATGTAGAATAAAAGTGATAGGATGGTCACTTGAAGAGGTCCCTAAATGGTACAGCTGCCCTTAAGAAAGCATTGTGAAAGAGGATAATATGTGAACAGAAGAGGTCTGTCTTCTTCGCCTTCTACAGTAGGATACTATACATCAGGGGTGGACAAAATACAGCCCGTAGGCCAGATCTGGCCAGGCAGGTCCTTCTATCCAGCCTACGGGGCCCCTAAAAAATTAGAAAACTAATATTTATCTGCCCCTGGTTGCCTGCCAAAGATGACAGGAGCCAGGGGCAGTAGGACTCAGTTGGAGCCACTGGTAGGATCAAGCGGCTGCAGAAGGAAGGCCCAGCCAGCCCCACCCCCCTCTTAACACCAGCGAAAAGTCCCATGTGGAGTAGAGGCTTCTGACCTGGGCCCCTGGGCTGTTCCTGCCTCCCTGCACCAGAGGGAAATTCAAATGTGGTGACTTTCCTGCATGCCTGCTTGCTTCCACTCCCCCCCGCACCCCCCAGGCTGCAGCCATTTCCTGCAGCTGCCTCTGCTCTCTCCTATTCCTGCCGGTTGCTCTGGCACCATGTACCTGGTGGTTCCTGACTGCAGCACTGGGCTGCAGGACACATCCAGCTCCTGCTGCATCTTGCAGTCTCCACCATACAGCTGGGACATGGTGCCAGAGTGACGAATGGGGGGAGGGATGGGGAAGTGGCAGAAGGGCAGCAGTGGCAGATGGGGGGGGTGGGAAGTGGCAGGGAGTGGCAGCATGGGGCGAGATCGGTGCCCCGGGGACAGAAGTGGCAGGAGCATGGAGCCGGGGCTTGGAGTGCTGGTGGGGGTTCTGCTTACCATGGGGGGGGGGGCTGTGGGCAAATCCTCCCCCTCCCCACACACTCTCAGTCCCCCACAAACCTCCTAGCCACTCACACCCCACATATCCACACACATGCACCCACCTCCCCGACCCCACATATACCCCTCCATGCCTATCCATCCCCCCTGCAAACCCCCCCACCTACCCACACCCTCCCTCACACACCCACAAACCTATACCCACCCACTCCCCCCACAATATACAAGAGTAAGTCTTCATTTTAAGCTATTGTGCAAGCCTCCCTATGCAAACTACACAAACATATGTAAATTAGGACAAAAATATTTTTTTGAAATCAAATTAATGAATGTTGTAATAGATGTTTGATTTTTAGAATATAATTTGGTATTTTTCTGGTGCCAAGATGGGAAACCCTTACTGAAAGGAAGGTGGTGGGGGGGAGGGGGGCAATGAGAGACTTCTGGTGGCAAAGGTCAGGGGTTAGAAAATGGGACTTCCGCTCCCAAGATAGCAACCAGGGGATGGGGCACCTGTCAAGGGGCAGGACTACCCTGGTGGCCCTCGACAGCTTGCCAAAACTCAGTAAGTGGCCCTCCACCCAAAATATTTGCCTGCCCCAGCTATACTTAGTGGCTTTTAAGAGCCTTTAAACTAAGATGGCACTCATAAATATTGTAGTTGACTGGCATACCCGGTAGAATTACAGCCAATTCTGTTTTTTTTTTAACCTGGTTTTTAATTGAAATAAACGTCCATTAAAAAGTTCAGTTTCCTAATTTTGTTTTTAAAGTTTGGCTTTTGACAGTGATGACAATGAATATCTGTGAAAGTATTTAAGTAACAAACTATGCTACTGAACTAATTGAAGAAGTAGGAAAACTGAGGAGCTGGTCTAGTGATTAGTAGCATTCTGAAGTGTGTTAAAGGGCTATGTGCTTAAAACACGTATTACCTGTAGAATATGCAACTAAAACACTGCAGTTTTTGTTAGTTCAATCATATTGTTTTCCCATTCATAGTTCTTGAACAAACTACTTTTGGTGGTTGCCTGATCAGTAGCTCATTTTTTTATAAAAAATGAAATGTATGAAGGGCCAACTCTTTCACAATGGAACTAACTCATACAGAGTGACTGCATCTGATTCATAAACTAATTTAATCCCTCTCAAACCCTATTTGCAGTGCTTAAGTGAGGTTTAAGTAGTCCATCGCTGACTCTTCTGCTTAGGTGTGATTTTTCTTTTGATGGATCATAACTTTTACACCATAATTTGCTTTCAAATATTGTCTTAATCAATATTAATCTTAATATTGCCATCAATGTTAATAGCTGATGCAAAAAAAAATGCTACATATTGGATTAACCAATAAAAATATAATCCTACACAGTTAACATGTTAACAGGTGACCTCATGGATGAATGAAACCTAAAATATCAGATGTAAACATTGAAATCAGTTCTGTAGTTTCTTGATGCATATTATGGGTGTCTGTGAATGTTTCAGTCTAAACTATAGCCATTAATCAGCCATGTGGCATTTTCTAGTTTGGTTATGTTCAAAGACTTTGGTTGATAAGATCTATTTAAAAGAAAATCCTAGAGAATGGTGCACTCAACTTTTCCGCGTACCATAGACTAGGGCCTTGATTTTTCTAGAATGCCCTCCTCCATTTTGCAATGTTTTCACTTTCGTTTTCACTTTCCATTTTCACTTTGGCTTGTTCCTCCATTCTAAATGGTGGTATGATGCTTTCTGATTAGTTGACCCTCAAAATCTTTATTTAGAAATTATTTGAACCACAATTGAACAAATCGGTTTTAATCTTTTTTTTTTTAAATTTTTTTAAGGGTTGATGGGTGATAATTTTAGTGTTTTCTAGTTTATACCAAGAACATTTGCCATCGTCCTCAGGATTTTCAGGTGTATGTTTTCTGGTAGTGTTTCCATTTCCAGGACTGTGTTTTTCTTTAATAATACTGAGGTTTGACAGGATGAGAACTCTTATAAAATAGCAAGAATGTAGGACTGATTGGAATTAGATCAGGTTAAGTAAGTGCGTTGAAGTATGTGTGAATACAATGTGCTATGAAACTAGTATTTTCAAACACATTAGTTTCAGGTGCACTATGTACCATTTTTTTCAAGGTGAAGGTTAAAATAGAAACTTGATAATTCCACTTTTATTTTGGACAGATTTAGTGTTGAATTGCCTTAATATGGATGTAAGTGTGACTTGCTCATTAGCCATAAAGCTCTTAAGTGTAAGTTTTGCATTTGATTGTTCCAGACCACAGTGTATCAGTTACAGGGAGGAGTGGGGAGCAGGGGAATGAAGAGAAAACTATCAGGATGGGGAAGCAGCAAACACAAAATCGGGCACATAAACACACGTTCTTCCCATTCTTAAGTTGGGGGAGGTTGTTTGTTTTTTTTAATGGGCTCAAGTGGACCATAAAAGGATCAAAGTCTTAAAAAATTGTCCAATTGTATCTTATTTTCTTTATAATATTCTGTTCCGTTTCCTGTAGTCCTGAATAATGGAAGTTTGTAGCACCAACAGCTTTATATACTTGTACCATAGTACATGTGTAGATCATTAAGGTAGTTCATTTATAATATTCCTTAAATAAGTCATGCAAATTGGAATGCCTTTTATATAGCCTGTATCATTAAAATCTGTATTCAAAACCAAGAGTAAAAGTGATTTATTGGGGTATATTTGCCCAGTAGTCCAGTCCATGATGGATCATGTGAACGCCTAGATATCAATATTATCTTCTTTGTTTTCTTCTCTACTATTTTCTCTGCTGTAATTTTTCCAGTGTTTTTTTTTTTTTTAGTATCTTGTAACCCTGATTATTTTACAATCAGATTACGACTAATCTTGCTTTACTCGTCATCAAGTCGAAGCTAATATAAAAACATGCATTGCTGAAAAAAAATGACTGTCTTAAAACACATTATGTATCATAGCACTACTGGCCTGTTTAATTTGTTCACTAGCTTCAGCTGTACAGCCCATATTGTCTTCCACATCTCCAGTGCATATTTGGGTTGCTCGAATTTGGTGGAACTGGAGAGCATATTTTTGTGTAAAAATCATATAGACTCGAAGCAAAAACTACAGTACAGGAAGTATATTGTCACTAAAAGCATAGCATATCTTAAATTTAGCTCCCAGAGAATTAAATGGTGGCTCCAAAATTTCATTTTCCATAGGCAAATCATTCTTACTTATTGAAGTTCATTAACTTTTTGGCATACGTAACTGTGCACCATACAGAACAAAACATCTCCTTGCCACCTGTTTCTTTGATGTAACTTCACCCACATTTATTCATAATCTCTTTATTTTGTAAAGAGATTAAATGGTAAACTTAGAAGTTATTTACTAAAAGCTTATATTGCAAAAAAGGCCTGCAAAACTAATAAAACCGTTTTTCTCTTTTGCTACTTTATTGTAATGAGTCCTTACAAGTCCAAGAAACTGACAGTAAATTAGAAATTTAATTTACTTAAATTTCTTTTTAGAAAAGAGAAATTGGAAAAGAACTTTTAAAATTCATTATTAAGAACATGAAAATGAGATCTCTAATATAAGCAAATGCTAGGAATTGCAATGGCCATCACCAAAGCAGTAAAACTTTGTCTCTTTACATGTATTTTTAATTAGTAATTTAATATAAGCCTGCAATAGCATTGTATCAATTGTAATTATTATTCAAAATATATTGTTTAAATAAAATATCCTGTCCATCTCCTCCTAACCTTTCTGTTCGGTGACCTCTTTTTTGAATACAGTTAAACTGAATGTAATAGGATTTAACTGAGAAAGAAAGAACGATTATCCTATTGCTTAACAAATGCAAGTGTGTGTGTGCGTGCGTGCGCACGCGCATGTATGCACACAGTCCCTCTTTCTCTCTTCACAATAGATGTATGCATATGTAATAAAAAATGATATATATATATGTAAGAAACTTGTTTATTTTGTGCTGCTCTCCTGTGATGAGTGCATATCAAGTTTATAAACTGTATAGAAATTGAAAAACTCAATATTGAAATTACTTTTCCCAAAAAATGATTTGAAAAAAACAGTGTTCATAGCAAATAATGTTGATTTTTCTATTCTTCTGTACAAGTAAGTTTTTATTATAGACTTCATGGAGGTTCGTAAATTCTAGTTTGTACATGTTTGGTATACTGAAGAAGGGTGGTGGTTTGTACAGGGCATCCTAGAGGTAGATTTTTTTTCAAAGCAGTTTACACATGCAGCAGGCAAGATAGATAGCTTGTTAGGGAAGTGAATTAAATAGTGTTTTAGAATGAGGTTACATCCCACTGCAGAGAGATCTGTGTGTGTGCATCGCAGGGGGAGGACTAAATAGGCTTTTGAGCACCGTGCACACTGGACCAACGTGCCTTGGTGACGTGCTTTCCTTGGAACAGTTGGGACAGTTCAGTTGAGTCCCACCACTTCTTCTGCATCTGCCTCTACCCTCCCACTAAGCATTAGTATTCCCCGAGAATGTAAAAGAAATGACAGAAATATCTATTGCTTTTAATTATCCTGTTTTAGAGGCACTTACAGAAACGTTTCTGAAGACATCATATCCTTGCTTTTCAGATACGGACAGTCACGGTTCACTTACATCTCTCTTTAATGATAAATACTACTTGGAAGCGCCGTAATTGGATTGTCTCCTTAATGGCATTATAACAGTTGCGTTGCTTTTGCTGAGCTTCTTGCTTTGGTATCTTAAGCAGAAGTGGAAAGTACAAGAAAAGTAACTTCAAGTGAAACAATTGTGAGAGGACAAGACAGATGTGACCTGAAAAAAAGGGTCCTTACCAGGATACTAATACTAGAAATATTACCAATCTTTTTCACAGTAGCTTATGCAAATACTTCAGGTTAATGGTACCCAAGTTGTATGACGATTAGACATGTTTAGGTATGACATTTTGTTGTTTTAGTTTGGACCAACTTCACAAGTCTGAGTTTCTGGTCTGTCTTATAGCCAAAAGATTGTTTCTGGCAATGAGAGCAGTTCTACCACAAAAATGGTTTTGGAAAACTTGAGAGCCTTGATCCCCTAAGTATAGGAAACTGGAAGAATTGACATGGCTGATAATCTGCAGGAAGAAGACAAGTGAACCTCCAATTACTCTGTGGCATATATAACAAGTAATCCCTGGAGATCCAAAACGTAAATAATCTGTATTTCTAGATGCTTCGAGTGCTGTTGTTTTGCCAGGTAAGGAGACTCGAAAGAGGAGAAATGTCAGGAGAGAGTGAAAAAGTAGTTGAAAGAGTAGGCAAGAGCTTATAGATACAGACATTAAACAAATGTTTATTCAGTCAGAGAGAGATTCAATTTCTGTCTCTTTTTTTATATTATTGGCTGGCTTTGAAATGAGAGTTGCAAGCTATCTGATTTATTGTTATCTGGGTTCACTGTACTTGTGTATCCTCTGTTAAAATAATGTTTTGTAGTTTCTGACAGCAGTCTCTTCTCTGTGAATAATGGATAATCCCTCCCTTTTCTATAGATTGGCTTCCCTGCCTTTAGAAGCAAAAGTATATGGTGCTTTGCAACCTCCCTGTGAAGTACCTACAGGCTTCTTTCAGGATTGTTTTTTTTTTTTCCTTTTACAAGAAGTAGAAACCTTAAAACTCAGTCTGGTATACATGCCTCAAATGGAAAGCCTGCTGCTTAAAACTGGGCTTTCTAACCAGCTGCAAACCTCTAATAGTTACAGATGAGAGGGGAAGGATATGCATAGACATTTGACAAGGTTACAAAGTTTAGCTTTTCACAATTTTGTTCCAAGATATTTGTTTATTTCCTGCTCTAATTGTTTGAGAGTTGGACCATTTTTTAAACATCCCCTCCTCCTCTTCCAATAGCATGATTTGACCCTATTGAAATCTTATTTTCCCCTTTAGGATCTTATGGCAGTCTCAGTGGTAGTGTGTACCACATTATAAACAAAACATGCACACACAATCCCGTGTATATGTATATGTGTGCGTGTATGTATATGTGTGTATTTTACCCTAATGGAATCCTAAAATCCATCAGCGCTGGCATGTGTAAGAGTGGCGCAGCCATGTTGGTTTAGAAATTATATGAGGGGCAAGGATTTCTTAGGGTGATGTCTTTTACTGGATTAACTTTGTCGTTGAGATAAAGTTAGACAAGTTTTCAAATGCAAAATATTCTTCCTCCGGTCTCTGATCATAGGGAGCCAGTCACAACAGCAAGCACCTCTAAAACGGAAGGTGGCAATTCACGAAGCAGCTATCCTACTACGCACCCTATTTTAAAACTATCCGTAGGTCATTGCTTCTCCTGAAATAATGGTGCGTGGAATAGTTTTAAAATAGAAACCATATCAGTGCCCAATTCCTGACAAAAAACTTTTATGGCAACTTTAATATGCCCAAAGGGTGAACAAGATATCTGTCTGTCTTGCTTTGGAAGACTCCCATTACCAAAAACCTCAAGGGGAGAGAGAGCTGTTCAGACCAGTGGTGTTGGAGAGTTGAGGCTTTTCAAACCTGATTTCAGGGCCAGGGTTCTGCAAGATGCTTAAACACATGTATAAATTGGAACACACCAGTATTTCCACAGACTCAGAGACGTCAAGAAGCTTATTGAATTGGGGCCTAGTCATGAAAAAGCCATATCAAGAAATTAGTGCTTATTACAGAACCTTTAATTACTTTCCCTAGGCTGGTCTCATGCCCAAAGGCCAAAACTCCACTGTCTTGGCAATGTTTCAAGCCAGGGTAGAATTGAGTCTTCAGCGTGCGCTTCTGATTTCACAACATAGAAAGCCTCATTGATAATGCATTGGATTTTGATTGTTGGGAAAGGATAAATGGGATGCCAAGCTGCCCTGTTACCAAAATGATGTGTGCATGTGTACACACACACACACACACACACACACACACACACACACACACACACACACACACACACACTTTTAACTAATAGAATTTCAAAAAACAGATGGCTGGTTATGTAGGTAGGTGAAGTTTTGCTAGTCATATGTTTCAGCTCTAAATAAAACTGCTGCATATCTTCCTCTCAGCATTTTAAAGAAGATATAATGCAAAATATTTTTTATTCTAGTCTGTAAGGTTCAAGTAGAGCTTGTGTTATTGAGATCGTACCTGCCAGATTTTTTTCCTAAAATTCAAAATTACATTACACAATTAATATACTAGTTCTTTGCCTACTGGTTTTACTTGGTGCTCACTCGATTTGCTTTTAGAGACCATATATATGGACATTTTGGTTATTTGAAGAGTGAAATGCTAGTTATAGTTTCAGCCTGCATTACTCATAACAGGACTCAGAAGTAATTTTAGACATGTGCTAGATGTTAAATAAAAGGATGTTAAAGTAATTATCAAGAAAGATTCTTCCATGATTTCAGAAGAAATTTGAAGGCACCGCAATGTTAGACCAAATTTAGTTTTGCATAGTGTCTTTCAACTCTCTCAACAACATGTACAGAATTAACTTTAAACAAAATGTTACAGGAAACAGTTATGCGAATAAGCATTGACTATCATTACTAATTTAAAATAATCAATCATAATACCAACAATAAATCAAGTGAGGAAAAATGGGACACTTAAGTAAGTCAAGTCAAGTCAGCCCTGAGGTCACTGCAACCATTGGGGCACTTTAGATGATGTAACAACCCTCCTCCACTCGGATGAGGTTACTTGAGTTGCATTGCATCATGGGTGATTCTTCAGGCAGTGACCTGGATGGCTGTTGGCTCGCAGAAAGCTCATCTACCCTTTGACAGGTCTTTTTTTTAGTCCCGCTGGGTGTCTGCACACCCTTCTCACCCAGGCAAGTCCAGGTGGGGGGTGCCGGTATAGTCGCCAACAACCCAACCATGGAACAGGCTGGACTGGTTTACCAGATAACAGACCAAGAGAGACCTGGCCGGAGAGGAACTTGGGTAACTTGAGGTTTGATAAGACATTGAAAAATACAATAAAGCCATTCCAGATGGGAGCTATAGAAAATAAAGTTCTCTTGCCAATAATGAAGAGCCTCTGGGGAGAGATGGAACTAGAAGTTAAATAGGGAAACATAAAAAGAGAGATCTTGTAAGGCAGGTGGGGGAAGAAGAAAATGTATAAAGTTTTTAAAAGTAAAGGCAGGACTATTTTAAAATAGTTGCTTTGAAAATTAAAGTGATTGAGGTTTCATATGGTATAGTTATATGTTAATCATTTATATGCTATTTATTTTAGTACTGTCTAAGGGTCAGTTAAGACTGGGCCCCATAATGACAGATGCTGTATACATATAAGTTAGTAAATAGTATCTGACCTGAAGCCTTTAACATCTCAATAGGAAATACAAAGATAGGGGAAGAAGTATAGCATGAGTAGACCCATGTGATGTCAGAAAATGTAATTTTATTTCTAAAATTTTTAGTGAATGTATTTAGGAGGGCACAGGAGAAAGGTGGCAAGAGGGATCGAGTGAAAAGGGGGCAAGTATGGAATGAAGCTAAGGCAGGAGGCCTGGGGGAATAGATCTGGACTCTCTTTAACACAATAACCATGGGTGACATGTGTCAGATATTTAAATATCCGGGTCTATGAATTAAAACACTTATGCATGTCAAACTTCCCACAGAAAATGCACACATCCATGTGTTCTCAAAAATTGAGAACATTTCAACTGCCATTTCAGTGTGTGGAGATCAGCAGTTTTTTCCTCTGATGAGGCTTTTCTTTCTCGTTTTAAATTTTTTTCCAGTGGTGAATGTTGATTTGCATTGTTTCCAGTCCGTTGCAAGGATCTGCATCTTAGATGGAGATACAAAACACAGGCAGACACATCTGTGTTGTTAAATTGGTTCCAAAACTACAATAGCTAAAGATAGATTAAAATGTAAACTTGAGAAGTGACTTCTAGATGGAAACGTTATTGTACATTTGTAATCCAATTATTTATAGGCTTTTTTATGTGGTTCTTATAGGAAGGATTGTTTTTCACTCTTGAAATAAAGGGGTTGAATAGTTTTGGCAGACAAATCAGTAGTGTTGTTAACATTTTGTTTTTGTTTAAATAAACGGTCTAGGCAGGGTCATGAGAATTATTCTTAATAAACATATTCTTGCTTCACAGTGCCAGATGAGTATACACCATGTATGCACCATGGCTCTCTTTTATGGAGCAAGGGAATGTATTTGCTCGCTTTGTTTTTTTTTAAATTGATTTCCTCTGATTCTCCAGGAAGCTGTGGGTTTGAACGTCTGCCCCAGTTCTCTTTGTCATATGTGGTGATAGGGGGCTAGTTACTCAAAGCTGCCAGCAAAAGTAGCGCACACCCTGCCAGGAAGGAATATTTAAATGAGGTATCTACAAATATTGGGTGAAGTAAGTGGGGTTTATGTAATGCATCACATTTGTGACTTCCACCTCTGAAACATCTAGGTGATAAAAACATAATTTCTATTTGAACCTGTCATGGGCATCCCTTTGGTCTATAACTGAAATTAATCAACCATGATTTTTTAAAAATCTTAATCCACTTCTCTTTGTACTATACTGCCATGGTGAAAATTCAGGATTTATTCCAGTAGCTCTGCTTTAATTTAGCTAATGCCTCAGAAGTATATTGCATATTTCTTTTATTCTTTAAAGAAGCTCCAGTCTCACAATAGCAGGGTCACTAGGAAGTATCCATCTGCATGATGAGTCAGTTGTACATTGAGTTTCAGTGTTGTATTCAGATGAATGGAAATCAGAGTAGGGCTAGAAGTGTAGTCACATGGTTCCTGATAAGACATGTAAGGATAGTACACATTTTTTTTCTGCTTATTTATTGTAACCCATTTGCTCTGGCTTCTTTAAGAGGAGAAATAAAAGGTTGCTTGACAATGGCAGTAATTAAAAAAATCTTTGCAAACATTCAAAATGTGTTATGGGGAATTACTTATTGCTTCTTCAGAAAAGAATCTTATACTTCAGCTCCTATAAGTAATAATTGCTCAGAACTGTTATTTTTTTAACCTTACCATGAGTTGAGGTTGGAAATTGACCTCAGTGGGAGGAAGGTGTCAACAAGGCCATTTAAACCTATAAATAAACGCTGTAAAATTGTTGAAAGAAAGTGCAGGATAAAATTAAAGGAAGTTGTGAACAGAGTTAGTTGACAGTAAAAATAAACATCCTGGTTCAAGGCTTCTGGTAAGGCCAGACTAGACTATTTTTATATAAATGGAGGCATCTAGACATAGACCATCAGATCGTGTTTGATTGTATGGCATTGATAGGGCCAGGTTGTCACCTTGTTGGACGACTTACTTTTCTGTGAAGGATATGGTAACGTGACATGGCAAAGCATTGTTTCAGGCAGTGTCTACATCACCAGATCAAGTGTTATGGTAAGGCTAAGGATTTAGCAGAACACTGATAGGTATTTTTTTTCCCTATATCCTAATGCCTGACTGGTGGTGAAAAGCAGCCGCTTACATGCAAATCAGAGGTCCTTAACCCACCCCTTTCCTGGTATCAGATTCATAGATTCATAGATTGTAGAGTCGGAAGGGACCACAATGGATCATCATGTCCGCCCCCTGCCCCGGCAGGAAAGAGGACTGAGGTCAGATGACCCCAGCCAGGTGACTGTCTAGCCTCCTCTTGAAGACCTCCAAGCTAGGTGATAGCACCACCTGTCTTGGAAGCCCATTCCAGATCCTGGCCACCCTTACTGTGAAAAATTTCTTCCTAATAGCTAACCTAAATCCACTCTCAACTAGTTTACACCCATTATTCCTAGTCACTCCCTGGGGCGCCCTAGTAAACAACGCTTCCCCCTATTCCTCGTTGACCTCCCCTAATAAATTTATAGGCGGCCACAAGATCTCCCCTCAGCCGTCTCTTGTGAAGGCTGAAGAAATTCAGCTCTCTCAACCTCCCCCCGTAGGGACTATCACGAAGGCCACTAGTCATGTGAGTGGCCCTCCTCTGGACCCTCTCGAGATTCCCCGTGTCCCTCTTGAAGTGCGGCGCCCAAAACTGGACACAGTACTCCAACTGTGGCCTGACCAGTGCCGCATAGAGGGGGAGCATCACCTCCTTTGTTCTATTAGCCATGCACCTGCTAATGCACAACAAGGTGCGATTGGCTTTGTTGATGGCCTCGTTACACTGCCGGCTCAGATTCATCTTGGAGTCAATTATGACTCCAAGTTCCCTCTCTGCTTCCGAGCTGCTGAGAAGGACACTCCCTAACCTATAGGTGTGCTGGGGGATCCTCCTTCCCAGGTGGAGTACCTTACATTTATCTTTATTAAATTGCATCCTATTTTTCGCTGCCCATTGATCCAACCTGTCCAGGTCAGCCTGAATCTGCTCCCTGCCCTCTGGTGTACTAACTTTGCCCCATAACTTGGTATCATCAGCGAACTTGGAGAGGGTGCTCTCCACGCCCTCGTCCAAATTGCTGATGAAGATATTGAATAATATCG
>NW_005841879.1:1859301-1863026 GCF_000455745.1 Alligator sinensis
GACAAACCCGTGCTGGTTTCCCCTCAGCATCATTTCTCCTGCTGGGCCTGCACAAATGTGTTCTTTGATTATTTTCTCTAGCATTTTCCCAGGAATAGAGGTAAGACTGACTGGTCTAAAGTTACCTGGCTCACCCCTTCTCCCTTTCTTGAAAATGGGTACCACATTTGGCCCTTCTCCAGTCCTCAGGGACCTGGCTGGAGCACCACGAGTGCTTGAACAGCTGTGCCAGCAGCTCAGCTATGACTCTGGCCAATTCGTTCAGCACCCATGGATGGAGGTCATCCGGGCCTGCTGACTTGTACCTATCCAGCTCCTCCAGGAGCTCCTTAACTATTTCAGAACTAACCGTAGGCAGACTGGTGCCATGTGGACATCCATCAGTGATCGAGGTGGGGGAATTGGCTTGGTCGGTACATAGAAATACTGAAGAGAAGAACTCATTGAAGAGCTCTGCTTTTTTCCCCCCGTGTCAACCACCAACTGTCCTGGTTTGTCCTGCAGGGGCCCCATGTTGCTCTGAGCTTTCCTTTTGCCCGCTATATACCTGAAGAAGGACTTTTTTTTGTCTTTGATTGTTGAAGCCAGCCTGAGGTCAAGTCCTGCCTTGGCCTGTCTAACTGATTCCCTGCAGTAGCGCGCCAGGGAGATATATTCCTCCTTGGTGGCTGCTCCCTGCTTCCATTGCCCATACATCTCTTTCTTTGCCCCCAGACTCTCCTGGAGTTCCCTGTTCAGCCAAGGGGGCTTTTTTTCCCCCTTACCTCCCTTCCTACGTAATGGGATAGACTTCTTTTGAGCCCCAAGGATCACTCCCATTGAGATACCTCCAACCCTCCTGGACCCCCATATGCTGTATGTTCTTGAGTTGCATCCCCTCACTAAATAGCCTTCTAAGCTTGCTAAAGTTGGCCCTTCTGAAGTCCAACACCTTAGCCCCACTACTTACTTTACCCACCCTTTGCTGGATAGTGAACTCAACCAAGTGATGGTCACTATCTCCCAGGCTGCCATGAACTCGCATGTTCCCCATAAGATCATCCCCTGTTGCTATGACCAGGTCAAGCAAGGCGCTACCCCCGGTGAGACTAAACACCACCTGGGTTAGGTGGAGGTCCTGCACACAGTGTAAGGCTTGTTTTGGCTGTCTGCTTCTCCCAGCAGATATCTGGATAGTTTAGATCTCCCATGACCGCCGCCTCCCTCGCCTGTGTGACGTCTGCTCGCTGCCTGGAGAATATACTGTCTAGTTCTTGATCAGTTTCTACCCCATCACAATTCTCTTATCTATATACATTTTTTTTATCCTTTTTGTCTGTTGTCTTGTGTGAAACCACTTCAACAAGCCAGAGAAAATTTAACCTGGGAACATTGTTGTGATTGGCTTTGCAAACTAGAGTCGGTTCCTGAGCAGCCTGATCTCAATCAAAAACAATTCTCCCTCAGATCGGCCAAGAGAAAATAAAGAGCATCTTAGCCAGAAGATTGCCTGAGTCGAGTATTTAAGAGAGATTCCTGGAACAGTTAATTGGATCTTGGGTCGTGACTGGTTTTCCAAAAATTGTAAACTTAAGTTGCATATCCTGTGTCTTTTACTGTTCTTTCCCTCCCTTCTCACTGTGTTTGCATTTGTCTTGGTTAATCTTCATAATTTGCTTTTGATTTAGTTTTGCCCGGGTAAGCTTCCTGCACCTCATTTGGGAGTGGATTTTTTGAAGTCCTGCCAAAATGGTGTCCTAAAGAATAATTCAAACATATAAAATGTTCTTTCCCTTTTGAGTATTTTTGTAATTTTCTTGATTGTAAGTATACGACGATAAGCTTTTATCAGCTAGTCACCTGTCACTTTGCTGCCTATATTATATATAAGTGTGTGTATATATATATATGTATATAGAGATATCTTAACTGAATAATGCTTCTGGAGCTTGAAGAAAGCATTTCTGTCAGACAACTGAAAATATTAAAAGTACACTGGGGAAAAGTGTCAAGCCAATTCAGTTATCTGTTGAGCTGTTGCACTGCAAAGTGCTTTTGATTGTGTTCATTATGGACATTTTGAAAAAATGTCGTCACTTTAAAGCTCTAAAATGTAAAATGCTGAGGGGATTTGTTCCCTTAGATTTATGTCTAGACTAGAGGATATGACAGAAAAGAGGACATATTATTTTGCACATTGGAAACATCAATACTGATTCATTTTAGATACTTTTCCATAACCAGGATCATCCACAAAATTGTGAAATAAGTTTGCAGGGAGATACAAGTGCCGAAAGGTTTGGTTAAATATGAAAATGTATTGAAAGACACCGGACAGGTGGGTTAACTCAACATTTTTTGTTATGTGTAAACCAGTGGAAAATAACTCATCCGATTTAATTTTTTGTTGATCCTCTTGTAAAGATACCCGTACTTGTGGTCTTTCCATTTCAGAAGCATATATTTCAGACTTGGTTAAACAGTATTAAAAATATACAGCATAATAGCTGTACTAAATGTAGAAACAGCTCAACACAATACTTTCCTGTGAAAATCTTCGCATAATTACTGCACAGTCTTTAATATGGGATGGGAACTATTGAAATGTTAAAGGACCCAAATGGCTTCTCTGCTTTTTGTTGAATATCTCAGTCTCGCTTCATTTTAATTCCATCTCTTATAATCCTGTGCATGTTTGCCATTTTATTAGCCACGCATTTGCAACGCTGTTTGTTTTGCCCTGCGGGAAAAGCATTTTGCACTTCATGTTTCATTTGATTTACATCGTCTCGATGTTAACCCAACCCAGTCTGACTCAACTAACTCTGGGAAACATGGGCAGGTGTATTCCACAGTTTCTATTCCTCCAAATGAAAATGTAGGAGAAATGACTTTGTTAGCAACAAGTACTTTCCTTTCCTAACTACATATGTAGTCTAGATCTTCCCTTACTTTTATTGAGCAGAATAGCACTTCCAGCACTTTGAAACAACGTTTTCTGTTTTGTTTTTTTCAATCGAATTTTCAGTATAGGATGTACTATTTCTTATGTGAAGCATTAGTGTCAGGTAAAATTATGAGGCACTTTTACCACCCTGACTAATTTAGAGATAATATGTCACTTTATGCTGCTCATTAGCCCTTAGCAGTACTTGTTCAGTATTTCTTTCCAAGGGATCTAAGTTCAGAAGCAGCTGAGCTCTTGAACCTTTCCTACTATAGCATGGAGCTGCACTGAGCATAGGTCATGTGTGTTGTTCAAAGTTTAGGTTTTGACCAAGCTAATTTTCACATCAATCACAAATTGCTTGGAAAGAGAAGTGAGAAATAGCCATTTTCAGATCAAATAGCATCTGTGTACGGACAACTGAAGCAAAGTTACCTAGAAATAGAGGACATTGACTGTCATCTTCTATTCGCCCTCCTTTAGGACAGATTTGCTAATCTTGGGCATTTATGAAATTTGTGCTATACATTTAGATTCTCTAGTGGCTATTAGTGTGTCTAGACATTTTGACACTTTCATTGACCTGAGCATAGCTCTTAAAGATGCCTAACTGCTTCTTTCCTGAATGGCAGGAGGAAAAAACTGCTTTAGCTATTGTTATGCAACCTTGCTGTACACTTTTTACAACCATTAGTGTGCATGTACAACAGATAGCAATGCTCCCAGTTCTTTGTGATGCAAAGTGCAAATCAGAGTGCAAATCAGTCTCCATTCGTCCGTGGAGGTGGTGTGTTCAGCA
>NW_005841879.1:1863158-1879178 GCF_000455745.1 Alligator sinensis
AGGACTGAGCTGTCACTTTAAGAACTTGAGCAAAGAGCCTTGTGGGTTCTCAGCAAATCAGTAACTCAGTGATGTTGGATGATCCCCTGCTGCCAGCTCTTTTCTATAGACTAACTTTTAATTTTTAATGCAAGTTTTCGTTATTAAAAAAGTGCATGTTGATGAATTAGCACTGCCTTTCACTGCCACTATACATCAAAACATTAGTAATTTTCTAATTTTTTCTTCTATTTTGAAAATAATTTGTACTAAGCAGAGTTATGCAAGAATAAAAATGTGGTGAAAATCAAAGAAGAGGCAGAGGAGATCATGCTGCTAACATCTGTTGGCATATCTACAAATATATCATTGACAAAACTCTGTGTATGGCTTGCCAAATGTATAACTACATCCACTGTTGCGAGGGCTAGTACCTTTATTTTTAGCTACATTAGTAAAGAATTTGAACCTTAATATGAAGAGCTCAGTTTACCTAATAAGCCTTAATTTGTGGCAAAGCAACAGCCTCTCGCAGAGGTGATGTAGTGGTTAGATGCATCATTTCATGGGTTTAGGATTAAGAGACTAAGAAGCTTTTAATATGGCGTGCTGCATCAAATTTACACTGCTGCGTCACTGAGCGCTAAAAGCCAAAAAGTCTTAGTAGATTGAGCCGATTTAAGCTTGGATGCATTTCACTGATTACTTCCTGCTGGTGAAATTTTAATTCAATCATTTAAACCTTTAATGTTTTTTCTCATTTGCTATGAAGTTTTGTATTTTTCAAAGAAGCTTTTACAGAAGTATGAACACATGGTACACACTCAAAACACGTTTCCTAGAAATTCAAAAGTTCACTAGGAGTGAAATCATCAAGTTCTTCTTTGGATTTATTCAGGGTTGCTATTGAAGCTCACGGGAGTCTTCCTAGAGCAAGGGTGCAGAATTTAGCTGTAGTCCGTAACTTAATCTCCGTGGAATCCCCATTGCTTGAATTGAGCAAATTATAAAGAAAAATAAGTGTCTGATTTGTTCCATCGTGTTTGTTCTAATACGTGTAAATCAGTGCACATAATATAGTACAAACAGTATTTTTGTTTTAGAAATTAATCCGAATTGGGCAGTGACCATAGAGACTTACTCTCAGGAATGTCCATTGATTCTGGAAGCAGGACTTGAGCTTTCCATTCTGCTTTAGGAATCAAAGTTGTTCATTCAAACAGACCGAGTTCCTGTCTAGTTCATACGCCGCCCCCGAGTTCCTTTCACTAAAAAGCCAACTCTCTTCGACCAGAGCTTCAAAATAGATGCTCTCATTTCTGCAGAGCACTGTGACCTAAATTCAGCCTTTTCCTTCTTTTTGGTAAGTTCAAATTGTGATATGATAACAAAACATTTTTTCTTGTACATATGGGTACAGTGTTGTAACAAATACTTTCTTAGTGAACGTTTTTCATGTGCTACAGTTTCCTTTATTTCAGGAGCGGACTCCACTGTCTCCTGAGGGAACAGTTAGCCCAGAATCAAAAACTTTTCTGGTTCCTCCATGTTTTTTGAATACGTTGTATAGGTTTTGTTCCAAGAGCAAAACATTTTGCTCAGCAAGGGGAGAAGTGAAGAATATGGAGGTGATGAACTGGCATCATCTCCTCCTTGATCAGCCAAACCAACGGGAAAAATGTACTGAAAGCAGGGATGAACACCCAGCAAGTTTTAAACCTGATATACAGCAGGAACAGTACATCGTACCGTGTCTAAGACAGATGGTCATCCAGGTTGGCTATACAGTCTACCTCAGTTTGAGATGCAACTATCCATTATCCTGATGATGTGTTGCTTTCTTCTTGGGGGCAGGTAGACACTGGTTTTGGAAGCCTCTTGCCTAATTAAGGCATTTGCCAGGGTTGTGCTGGCCCAAACAAAGAGAGCGTCGATAATATAAACCTAATTAAAACGAACCAATTTTTCTAAAGTAGCAATGGAGTACTTTTCATGCCCTAATTTCCTTGATTATTTTTCTTTAAAAAAATAATCATGCTTTTACTAATTTATCATATCTGGTTGTGCCCCCCCAACATACACACACACACACACACACGGTATTGTGGTACATATACATTTTGCTGTTGTTCTGGCTAAGCCTCCATCATGACAGGACCACAGAATTAGACAGAAATTGATACAGAAATTTAGGATGAATTCCCTCCCACACACTTTTTTTTGAGGATAAGATGCATTTGAGTTTCTGTAGATATATGCCATCCCAAGTTTTGCTATCCTAACTCTTTAATATGCACAGTAAGTAAATCCTGCCTGATTCCAGGGTGGGAACACTGATAATAAATAGGAAAATAGCTAGCTAAAATGTATTGGATTTGATCAGTGGCATGGCCATGAAATAAATTAAACTACAAAAAAATTGACTGATCAGTAAAATGTATGTTCCAAGTTAAATACCATGCACTTCAAAACGTAACCTTATAAGCTGTTTATGTTTCTAAGTTATTTAAAAAGCACATTAACTGCAGGGACATGTAGTACAGGCACCACTTATTTGGAAATTACCACTCAAATAGACTTCCCGTGGACTATCCATCTTTTAAGAGCAATTTTTACCGATTTGAATAATGCTGTTAAAATAGGAAATAGCATCATTGTTTAGAAAGTATGCTCACTTTAATTAGTCATACCTCAGCATAATAAAGGACTGCTTCAAGGCAACAGTTTAAAGACGCACATTCTTTCTTAAATACCAGTTATTACCTCTTGACCAAAATATTAATTATAAGTTTTTAATGATTTACTCTGCAACCTAAATTCAACCCAGCAGATGAGAGAAATTTTGTTGTGGAAGATCAGTCTTATAAGACCTTTATTCAGCTTGTGCCCCATTTTTTCATCATTACAAGAAAGGCATGTGTTTTAAAGACGATTGTTCTTTAATGTGCCAGATGGTCTTTGACAGTCTGAAAACAGTCTTATTCTGTTTTTGAGGTTTCATGCTTTCCTGCAGTATTCATAAGTAACACTTTCACACTAATTGAAAAATAATACTCCACGGAAAATACGGCCTCTGTTTTTCTAGTGTTCCTATGTTTTAATGTTCCTGTTTTTTGCATCCTGGATTCTCAAGAACGTAGTCAACTCGATGAGGCACGCAATTAGCCCATGCAAAACTCTTGTATCTCCACTGACGTCAGGGAAGTCAATGGGAGTAATATAGATTACACTGGTGAAGTCCTGAGAGGTATGGTGTATTTGCAGCAATTTAATGACAGCTTCAACGGAATCTTAAAACCGTTAGGATATTGTACTGGGTGTTTGTCTCCAGAATAATTCAAGCTCTGTCTTCTGCTGTAATAATTCTGTCTTCAAAATGGCTCACAGAAAATACCAGTGTAACTCCCTAGCTGAAATATTGGAAGTATTGTTAGTGGCTCCTGAAGACAATTGATAGATTTTATCTTAATATCAGCCTAAACTTTATCTTTCAATATATGACAATAGTGTTTTGAACTGACAGTTATATCCTATTATTGATCTATCTGCATGTAGAGTTTTCATTGACTTTAGCAAGCAGACAGCAGGAAATAGGCCATAAACAAAAATGTTTGATACAGTTTCTGGCAAATACGCTCTAAAGAAAAGAGAGCAAGTGTGCGAGAGAGATACTACTGGTATGATTTTTTTTTTTTTTGTACAGGTTATAGCTATGAGAAATACTCAGGTTTTAACATTTTGACCAATAATCGCTTTAGTGACAAGGATTGGTTTTGGTTTGGTTTGGTTTTGCTTTTTTACTAAGAACAAAAAACAAGTAATAATAATAACAACTGGACAGTCACTTTGCTGGGACCACTTGATCCCAGTTATCTTCCTGCTTGGTGCAGGGGGCTGGACCCAGTGATCTTGCAAGGTCCTTTCCAGCCCCTAACAATAATTACTTATCAATAATTAATTAAGATCTTTTTGTTGTATAGAATAAAAACTGGCTGTAATCAGGAGGATGACATAGGAAGGAAAGGCAAAAAATAATGAGGTAAAGTGACGAGGCAACAGGAGCTGGGAAAATGAGTAGTACGTGTGCCATTTATCTTTACTCTGAAATACTTATCTCTAGCAAACAACAAGGTACAACATGAGGTATGAGCAGTAGCTGTGCGTGTTCTTAGCTTTCAGAATATAAAACTTGGCATGTTAACACATGCTTAGTATTGTTCTTCATTGTACCTTTAAAAGCATAGTAAAAGGTAATCTTGGGTAAACTGCAATGATGACAGGTATTCAAAGAAGGTAGCGATTATCATGACAGACTTTGGAAAAGTCACTCATCAACTGGGAACCCATCAACCAACCTAGAAAAGACTGTTCAGCCTAGAAAAGAGCAGACTTTGTGGGGATTTGGTGGCAGCTTACAGATATATCAGGGGTGAGCACCAGGGGCTAGGCAAACAACTCTTCACCAAAGCGCTCCAGGGGAAAACCTGGAGCAACTGTCAAACTCCTAGAAGGAGGTTTCAGACTGGATATAAGGAAAAACTTTGTCATGGTACATGTGACCAGACTCTGGAATAGACTCCCAGTGAGGGTGGTGCAGGCGCCTACCCTGGAGATCTTCAAAAGGAGACTGGACACACACCTCGCTGGGGTTATTTGACCCCCGCAGTCTTTCCTGCCCAGAGCAGGGGGCCTGGACCCGACGATCTCATGAGGTCCTTGCAGCCGTCAACTTCTGCGAAACCAATGCATCATGCACGCCAGCTTCAAAACCAGGTTCCTAAAGATGTTAGTCAGACAGTGCTGTACTCCAACGCACGTAACACTGAGGACACAATTCATCCTATAAGTGCTTCCAAAGTATGATTGACAGAACAACAAAATCCAGCTTTTTGTGATGGTTGACAGAAGGTGGATGTGACAACCAAGGAATGGAAAAGAACCAATGAAGAAGTATGATATGGGATCAAGCAACCAAAATTGCAGGAGACGCATTGAATTACTTGGTCTGAAACCTACTTGCAAGTATCCCGTCTCCTCATAGAGACATACACAAAGAAACACGCATCTTATTAAATGGCAGCATAAAAATCAAATCAACCACATGCGCATCAAATGGAGATTTATGGCATCTGTCAAAGATGCAGAGGTATAACGAGCAGCAGATGACAGCAGTGACCACTGCCTTCTGTCTTGTCAAACTGAATAAAAGCAAACAAGGTCAATTTTAAACCAAAATTGATCCCCAAAAAATCAATTGAAAACAAAATAGTTTGAACTGAGAGACTGTCTTGAGGTACTGTGAAAGACAGAGGAATCTAAATACTGACAAAAAATTCTACCAGAACTGACAAAAAGCAGATAGGGCTCAGATATGATGTCGTAGATTTCATAGACATCAGGGCTGAAGGGACTTCAGAAGATCACCGAGTCCAGCCCCCCGCCCCCGGGGCAGGAAGTCAGCTGGGGTCAAAGGATCCCAGCAAGATGAGCATCCAAATGTCTGTTAAAGGAGTCCAGAGTAGGTGCTTGCACCACCTCCGGCGGCAGTCTGTTCCAGGCCTTGGGGGCTCGGACAGTAAAGAAGTTTTTCCTGATGTCCGGCCTAAAATCGTCTTGGAGGAGTTTGTGACCATTGGACCTTGTCATCCCTTGGGGCGCTCTGGTGAACAGGCGTTCCCCCAGGTCCTGATGCTCACCCCTCATGTACTTATAGGCAGCCACCAGGTCCCCCCTGAGCCTGTGCTTTTCCAGGCTTCAGGATAAGAGAGGATCTGGTCCTTTGTAGAAAATTTTTTAATCTTATGGAGCCATATCTGTCTTCCTCGGGTTAAAATTGGCACTATGTGACATCTGTATTATGTCAGAAAAAAAGAGAAAACTGATCATATTTAAATATTTGCTACATCTTGCTGACCCAGTATGGACCTTAAAGCTTTAAGCTACTGAATGTGTATTTCAGTCAGAATTTCAGAGGACGCTTTAAATTCAGGAAACAATGTGAATGTATGGTGAGATTTAACATAACCAAAATAGCATCTAAATGCTTTCCTAACTGTATTTTTAATTGTCTGGAAACTTGCAAATTTAGTGTAAAACTCGTTGAAATACCATTTGCCCTGTATATCTTGCTAAAGATGCTTCTTTGCAGAATTCAAGTCCGAGTCTAGTGGCTTGTATCGTTAGCTTTTGCAGCGCAGTTCAAAACATGTAATCTTCCAGTTTGACACTTGAAAAGAAAACCTTTGTTTTTTGTGTTTACATTTGGAGATTAACTTCTGGAACAGAGGCCTTCAGAAGTTGGTAGGTGACTGAGCTGAGTACTTAACTCAAAGGTAGAATGTATTCAAAATGAATTGCAAAACAAAACTAATGGTTAATTGTTGCCATTGCTGCTTTCCTAGAAAGTATAAAGGCAGCTTCAAACTGGAAAATAATTATCTGTAAAATTAGGGATATTTGTTTCTTATTTCCCCCTAATTTCTGGAGGACATTTGTGTGATTTTTTTTGAAGAATCTAAATAAAAGTAGAAAGAAGCCTGGGAAATTCTGTAAGCAAGGAAAGGATTTTTTTTTTTTTTTTTGTCAAGGAAAGAAATAATCACAAAACATTTCCCTGGAACTGTGCATGCTTTTTTTCATCTAACTTTATACTCTCCTGCATGTAAAATTTAGCACCTGAATTTTAAAATTCATATCACTTCAAAAACTCCACTCAAACTTAAAGTGTTTAGACCTTCTTCTCAGTTTTTACTTAAATTAGCACCTGACTTATATTTAACTACTTTTTAATTAACTTATAGATGTTATCAAACATAAGATGGCCAATGTGTTGACCTATAAAGGCCATTGTTGAAGCAGCAATAGGGACCATTTTTTGTGAAAAGTATGGTTGGATTTTATTACCTGCTCTAAACAGGAAATCTCAGTAGCTTATTTTGTCAGTAATGACTAGCTTTCAGCATCCTTT
The DNA here is from genome assembly GCF_000455745.1 of Alligator sinensis. Classification (NCBI taxonomy): domain Eukaryota; kingdom Metazoa; phylum Chordata; order Crocodylia; family Alligatoridae; genus Alligator; species Alligator sinensis. Next base: position 1,870,105 of record NW_005841879.1, read on the forward strand.
TTTTCTCTCCCCCTAATGTTAAATGATTTGCTTACTCTTTTGAGGGGAGCAAAATCAGAAGAGGCATGTCTGGTTTCCATAGTTCCTAAGCCTAATCAATATTCTTCCAAAGGCTTTACATTAAACCTGTTCCATGTGTATCAAGGTTGTTAATGGCATCACTAAATGAATTGGATGCTGCTGCTCTGTCTGGTAGCACAGCTGAAAGCCCAGTCCATTTTATTGCTCTTTTTTGGTTAAGAACTTTTCAACATGCTTCTTAGTCTGGAGAAGACTGTTGAGGCAGGTGCAGTGAGGCTGGTTATGGGAATAGCTACATTCTCTTTTATTTTTGGAGTGGACAATGTAATATTTCATTATTTCTTGTGAAAATGCCTGATCTACTGGAATAAATACTGTACTACACTGTGGAAACAAATCAGTGCAAACAGCATTTTATCTAAGCCACTGATTCTCAGCCCGGATGCCATTCTATTAAGGAATGGCAGAGTTGTGCAGTACCTTGCACTATTAGCATGTTTAAGTGTGCAAACAGCTACACATGATTCATAAGGTAAATCTGAGAGATTTCAAAAAGGGATCCACAGTGTTAAAAGCATTTTGACGCATTGTGATCTTTCTGAGTTCTTTTCAACAGAAGAACTGCTCTGGGGTTTTTTTTTCTGCAGTAAATAATCAAGTGAAAAGATAAGAAATGGCCTTTTTGAGAGGTGCTTTGAGTCCAATGAGGGGTGCCAGTTGTCCTAAGAGGTTAGGAACTTTGTCCTAAGGTATATCAGGGCACCATTAAGCATTTATTGATTAGCATATGATCATTAAGCTGTTGCAAAGGGCTTCTGACTTACTGAATAAAAACTAGAATCTGGCAGAAATTAATGCAAGGTAAAATAGTATCATCATCCATAGCTTTATTTTAAATGTAAGATGCATTGGAGAGACTATATGACAGCATGAAAAAACAGGTCTTTGGATATTGCTTATATCTATTGGACTTCGAGGAAAGCTGATACATTTTCAGTTCATTAATCTAAATGGTAGTTTGATAATTAGGCAGGAAGAATAGCCATAGCCTGTTTCTTTAATTTTTAAATTTTAAAAAATTTGAATGGTCAACTGAGAAGTGCTGTGGAGGATCCTACTAGGACAGATGCCCACCGAAATTCATCACCATTCTTTGTCTGCTCCATAGCAGTATGCGAGCAGCGATCCTCGATAACGGATCTATCACAGATCCCTTTGAGGTTAAAATCAGAGTTAAGCAAGGCTGCCTCATCACTACAACACTCTTCTCGATATTCCTTACTGCGATGCTACATCTGACCACCAAGAAGCTTCCAGTTGTAGTGGAGCTAAACTACTGAATAGATGGTAAGCTATTTAATCTCAGCTGCCTCTGAGCCAAAACCAAGAGCATTCTGACCTCAGTCATTGAGCTCCAGTACACTGATGATGCCATAGTGTGTGCTCACTTGGAAGCAGACCTTAGGGCAATCATCAGCGTCTTTACCAAGGCATACAAGTAAAAGGAACTGATGCTTAACATTCAGAAGACTAAGGTCCATCATCAACAAGCTCTTAATGAGCAGTCTTGAGCTCCAGTGATTCAGATTCATGGTGAGACTCTGGAGAAAGTTGAGCATTTCCCAGACCTTCGATGTCAGTCTTCTGTGAGAAACGGCTTCTATGAAGAAATCCAACATCACCTCAAATGTGCGAGTGCAGCCTTCGGACACCTGAGGAAATGGGTGTCAATAAACATCAAGGTGATGATCATCCAGCATCAACTTTGCTGGGCCAGTCATGTCATCCAGATGTCTGACTCCAGACTCCCCAAGTAAGTTTTATTCTCCCAGCTCAGTCAAGGTGTATGCTCAAGAGGAGGGCAGAGAGCGCTTCAAGAATGTCCTCCAAGCCAACTTGAAAAAATGCACCATGGACATCAACTTGTGGGACTGCCCCAGGTGGAGGAAGAGTCTGCTGCAAGGATCTCAGTACTTCGAAATCTTCTGACAAGTACAGGAGATGGAAAAGCAGGAGCAGCAGAAACAGCATGTTGTGGACTGAATCAAGAACCCAAAGCCACCCACTCCACACGGAGCTGCAACATAGTTTGTCAATCCCGCATAGGCCTTGTCAGCAGTCTTCGTTCCCACAGAAAAGACAGTCATCCTAGACTGAGAAACTGCTGATAATAGAAATACCTTGCTGCTCTAAAAGTAGGACTAATAAAAGTAAAAATGTTGCACTTGCTCAAATATGCAGTTATTAATGGATTATTGTGCAAATATTACTGTGAGCAAACAAAAAATATTATTGATTTCCTACATGTTCTTTCAAGACAATAAATGACTATGTTCATATTTTCCCCGCAAAGTATCTGGAAACCCTACTCTAGTGGGAGCCAAACTTTCTGGCAGGGGTGCCACAAATTAATTGGGCTCTCAGCCCAATCTGCTGCTGTACTGTCTGTCCCCTCTCCAATTTGCCATGTGTTACACACAGAGGGCCTGTGCCATTTGTGCCATGTGTGCTGCAGGTTGGCCACCCTTGTCCTAATCCATTTTACATAACAGTACCTTATAAAAATATTTAAAAACAATCTTTTGTCAGTTTTAGACATGTTTAAAGCAGTATGTATTAAAGCACTTTTATGGAAATGTAAAATCTTATCATAAAGTTATTAAATCCCAGGAATTAAGTTTTGAATACATGGTTAAAATAATTTCTGATTTTAAACACACAATCTCTCATAGCATCAGCAACCAGCATCAATAGAAGCAGGTTTAAGAGGAAGAAAAGAAGACCTCAAAAAACCTCCCTATTATACATAACAGAAATCGAGGCCTATAGCAGCAGCCAGTTTTAACACACAGTAACAGCATTAGGCAGTTTTTAAGTAGTAAGAGTAGAGCACAATATTTTCCCTATTACTGTATTTATTTTGTTACTCATGGTTTGCTCCTTCCAAAGGTTGACTCACCTTCATAAATCTGTTTAACAAGTTACTTACAGTTTGGGAGTCCCAGAATAAATAAATCAGTCGGTTTTCAATTACCCCAAATATGACAGCATGGAATACTGCTGAGTTGCAAAGAATTTATATTTTAATTTCTTTCCAATAATTTAAAATGCTCTAAAACTATGATTAAAAACATCTGTAATATCATTGGTAGGTACTACTTAAATGTGGGTATTGCAGAGTATTGGGAAAAACCGAGATTCAGCTAGGAAGTGAGCAAGTCTGGGCATCAGACTAGACCCTTCCTCTTTGTTTTGCCCACTCATGAAAAGCAGGCAGCCTAGCTAAACCTTCCTAGGTGAAGGCTAATATTGAAGGAAGAGGGTGCACAGGTTGTAATAATTGTAAAAGGACACCTTCCTGCTTGGACCTATTTTAACAAATAACACCTGGATGCTATATATCATGAAGCTTATTTTCCTTTTCCTTTGCAAACACGTAACCTGTATTCTAAACTAATTTTTACTGCAGACTGTAGCTTTTAGATTTTTACTTGTTTGGCTTGTGAACAGGAAACATATTTATTAACCAGTAACCAGATGCATACTTAGGGGACTTTTTTTGCTCGTGTGTGCACACATTATTTAGTTGCTTTTCCTAGCTTTCTGAAGGTCTTATGATGATTTATGGCTTTGAATTGCTTGATCTGTGGACTTTCTGTATCTGCCTTCCTCCCTTGCATGTATGTGCAGGGCAGGGTGTAGCCTACTGTAAATATAGATGAGATGATCATGGAAGACAATCATCCTCAACTGTGAGGGATTGCAGCTGGTGATGAGCCTAATGTAAATTACTGCACTGGTTTATTGCTTTCACAACAAAGTCAGTTGTTGAATTTGTGATCTCTTATTTGCAAGTTAGTCATTTCAATTTAAAAGAACATGGAGCCTCTTCTATGTTAGAGATTCATATTGCGTTTAGAAATTGGAATAAATTGATCTCCTATTTAATCTTATGTAACATAGTGCTCTACGTACCCTGAAATTTTCCAAATTGACATCTTAAAATTAGGTTTGTATTTATTACATCAGTGGTTCTCAACCTTTTGCACCTTACGTCCCACCAACCCTTTTATCAAAAAACCATGGTCCCACCATGATAAAAACAAAACCACACAAAATTGCACTGTTGGAGATGTCTGTTGATTCACCCATTTGAAGTGCAGACAACTGATTTTTTTTTTTCAGTTGAGCAATGAGTTGCAGTCCCACCTACACAACCTTCGTGTCCCACCAGTGGGACATTTCTCATGCCATATTTTGATATTTTATTTTGATTTAGATTTTTTAATGTTGGGATTTCCTTTTGAATGGTATTGTAGACTGACCTCAGACTGTAGGCCTCAAAGGGAACTTACTTTTCCCTTGGCCCTCTGCATATGCCTGCCATATCCAGAACAAAACAGATGGGGATCAGTTGTAATTTCTTAATTTCTGTTACAGCAAGTAAACATATGTCTAAGTGTATTTTTTTTTAAAAGTTGTCTGTTTTGAGCAAAGCCCTAATAGATTTTTGTAACTCATTTCTTCTTAAAAATTCTCGGCACATTATGAACAGGATTACAAGGTGAATGCTGCATCAGAAAACTGTATCTGCTAAAATGGTATACTACCACAGTTATGCTTAATTATATGTTAAAGTATTACTTTCAGTGAATAGATAAAATATTAAACACAGCAATTTACTTACATTTTCCATTTCAGAAACAGAGTACTGGCTGTTTCTGTTTTAACATGAATACCATAATGCTTCAGTGAACATGCAAACAATGAATATTGTAGCAATAGAGTTAAAAATAGTTAATATAGAAGTTTTATTGTCTAAATAGTTAAAAGTACAATATTTCATACTAAACAGAGACGGATAATACAAGCAGAGTACCTATTATGCACTCAGACACCTTAAATCCAGGTTTAAAAAGCAGTTAGAGGTCAACAAAGTTGGTCTGGATTCTTGGGTTATTCTCTACTAGTGAAAAGGCTTCGGGATTTTTTCCCCCATAAGACTGAAAGAAGAGATCTCAGTTCAGAGTCTTGAACATTCAACATGGTTGCATGCCATTTACTTAGAAGACATGGCATGATATAGTTATTTTATATACTTATTTTTTCTCGGTGATATTATTCAAGATGTAGGATGTGTCCCCTGAGCTGATTTAAAGAACCAGGCAGTGTGACAGGAAGGGACTGAAGTGTCTATGTATAGTGGGGTGGCAGAGGGACTTAGATTTCAAAACTTTGGAGCTCATTTCTTAAGACTATACAGGGGTTCAGTTGTGTCTGGGACTGAACAACACTGTTTGACTTGCCAGGAGGGTCATCACAGAAATGTAGATCTCTTCTGTTTTGAAAAATGTTTTTCATAAATTCCTTTGAAAAGTGACCAGTCTGTTAACAATGTAATTAACTTGTAGGTCTTATGGGCTAAGTACAGATGGTCAAAAAGGCCGAGACAGAATCAATTCAATCTACGCAACTTCTTCTAAGGCTGCCCTGGTTTATCCGTGAGACAGGCTAAGGCAAGCAGTGTGGGTGTGGGGAGGGGAAGAATTCCCCCCAGTTCCCTTGGGCTGGGGTGGGGGGAAAATGCCACCCAAGGCGGGGGCTCCCCAGTGCCCACATGTGGGCTGCCTGCATAGGCACCCTGCCTGAAAGACTGCTTCTCTCTCCCTCCCTCCTGTGGCAGCAGCCGAAGCAATCAGCGGCTAGGAAGGGGAAAGTGGGAAATTCCCCTTGGCTCCCCATGGCTGCCTGGGCAGGAAGCAGGCTATGGAGCAGAGGAGCAGACAGCACAGCCCAGGGCTGCAAAGCATCCTGGGATACTGGGGGACTGTGAATTAACTTAAACCAGGAAGGGATCTGGGACAGAATTTCCAAGAACTGGTTTGACCTAAATCATTTTGAAAGCAGTTTATATGCACGTTGATCTTCTGTTCTGTTACAGGTTTAAACCAGTTTCCGATCACTTAAACCGGTTTCTGTGCAACTGCTGTCCCTACCCATGCAATTCACATTTTATATGATACATGTATTTGCCATTTTCTGAAGCTACAAGTATTTTTCTTATGACACAAGAATCCTCCTTTTCCTTGTTTGTAGTGTTTAAGCAATTACAGCCACTGAACTGTATAATTTTGGTGACTGCCAAACCTAAGGAATAGAATTTCTGCTTGTGTTGAGGAATTAATATCATTTCCATATTTTGAGGAAAATTTCTCTTCCATCCACTGGGGAAGCATGGGAGGGGTAGAATTTTATGGAAATGAAAAATGGTGGAAATAATTCAGCCATGTCTCCAGCAAGTTCTGGTGATGCGGTGCAATCTGTGCTAACTTTGAAGGCTTATTTTCAAAAACATCCTTCTATTTCTACTTGTTCTAGTGAACATTTTTAGTATGCTCGAGTGACATCTTTCAGATCAGAATCCCCTGAAGGGTTGCTATTAATTTTGTAATGAAGTTATATTTTTAGTAATTGATTAGAGGAGGATAATGTTGAGTTGGAAGCTTCTGCAAGAGAGATTATTATATGGAGGGGTTTGCTCATCTCATTTGTTTTGTAGCATTTCATAAGGGCCTTTTTTGTGTGATTATTTAATGTATGTCACAAAATGAATTCTTGACAAATTTGAGTTGACTCATTTGTGTTGTTCTTGTCAAGGCTGTATCAGAATGTCCACTATAAACCAAACTGACACCAAAAAAAATCATCCAAAAAACAAAATCCTTTCCATTTATTGTTTCTCAATCGGTTGGAAGTAAGCAGTGAAGTGTGCGACAATGAGAGGACAAAAAAAATTACTGTTTGATTGCTTTTGTTGCACCACAATATCTATCAATGCATGTTAGTTATTTAAAAATATAACTTTGGATGTTGAGTGACAAATTTAAAAACTTGTCTTACATGAAAAAAGATTACTGTGAAATAAAATTACTGTGCCCTGTTAATGTATTTACTGTGTACGCCAAGGGAGGGGTCGGTTGTTAAACTTCTACCAATAGGTATTTTCCTGTGTGCAGTGACTATACACTGACAGTGCATGACCTGGGAATGCTGGGGTGGTTTCACATTCCTTTGATGGGATTCACCTACATACTTTCAAATTATATTTGGCTGAAATGATTCATCCCTGGGTTTTAGAAAAAATTACTTCTACAAGGGAAACTTTTTTCCCCTTTTCTTTAGAATGAATCAGACTGAAACAAGTGTCAGGCATTTGCAGAAAAAGAGTTCTTGTGGGGGAATTCCCCTGTAGACAATTGCTTCTTGTAGTCTTTAAAATGATACAAGATGAAACACTGCTGTATTTTTATTTTATTTGGTTTACTTAAGGAACCATAGACAAGCATCTCTAGCTAGGTGCAGCTTAATATGTACATTTGCTCAATGGTATTGCCTCCTTCGTTCCTTATGCATAAATAGGGGCTTTTTGTTGTTTGCACATTCTCTGTGCAAACACTTTTGAAGCCTGGCATCTGGGCTTTATTGTAAATTCGAATGTTGGCAGTACATGATTGTCCCTCGGAAGTTTGTTCAGAGAAAGGATCCTCCAGAGGCCATTTTCATTATTAAATCTACATGCTAATGTTTCAAAGATGGGGTACAGGAAGCAGCCAGTATGGGCACAACCACAAAACCGGTGTTTTCTGGAAGAGAACCTCACTAGATCTGAATTAGGCTTTATGGTATACTGGATCTATAATCATGAGGCTACAGTAGCAAAACGTTCTCCCTGGAAAGCAGTTGAGGAGCTAGCCTGGGTTCGAACGGTGTCTGCTGAATGCTTCTCTTCCTCTCCTGAGTAATTCCTTTCTCACCAGGAAATTCATTGCAAGTTGTTTGCACACATCCAGGCGATTCAGGGATTGTGAAGGGTGTGGTAAAGTTAGGGGTTAAAACCATCATGGAGCTTTGTCAGTTCTCAGCAGGAGCTGAATGCCGTATAGAGAAACGCGAGCTAGCTTCTCGTTAAATTAAATAGTTTGTGCAGACCTCCCTGCGCTTCAGCTAAAGTCCTTTCAATAAACTAACTCTAAATACATCTTCGGTGCATGACATCCAGCAGTGTAAACATTGGATGTCAAGGATATATCTAGCCATGTCCCGAGTATACCGTGGCAAGAACACCCCCAAACATATTCTGCCCACTTGTACACACCAAAATCAGAAATGCCCTGTTAAAAGTGTTCTGGAGATTTCCTTAATGGCTGCTCTCAAGCACACTGTCACGGCGTGGGGTCCTGCGGGATGGCCGTGATCTCCCCAAGGCCCCCTTCCTGTGCCAAGTTGGCCCAAAGGAGCACCCTCGATTCTCACCCGCTATGTCTTTATTGGTAAATATATTAGAGAGGCTGCCTTTACGTCTTCTTGGACACGGTTTTGCTGTACTCTGACCCCGTGTGCACCTGGACCCCTTGTAGGTCCCATTCTACAATGGGTGTTTCAGGGCACCCTAGCCTTATGGGCTATGCGTGGCTTCAACCACCCGTTTACCAGGCCCCAAGCCTCACAGATGGAACTGACGTTGTTCGGTCTGGACCTTGTTATAATTTGGCCCCCTTGTCCTCCCTGGGCTCTCCGCAACCCCGGTCTCGCTCTGCACCCTCTCTGGCGCTCGGGCTCTCCATGGCCCTGTCTCACTGCACCCTCTGGCGCTCATCAGTCGCTGCCTCCTCTCTGGGTCTGGGGTTCCCACGCTGCCGTGGGTCCCCTATGAGGCCTCCTCCAACCCCTAATACCCTCACCCAAACCTCCGGTCTTAAGCAGCAAACAAAACACAAGCCCCTGGCTATAACATAAATTCAAGCCGCCCGGCTAAAACATCATTCAAGCCCTACCAGGGAATACTCCATCCCCCAACAGCGTCAGGAGCTGCTCGTGCAGTCAGGCCTCTCCCCTTTGTTTGCTCCAGCAGAGCTCCTTCCCCCTTGACTGCCAGCAGGGAACTGCCCTAGGGTTTATATGGGAGCCAGGCCCTGCCCTTTCCGGTCAGCTGACCGCTGGCAGGTGTGGGTCACTAGCTAACTCCAGTTGCCCTGGTGACCAGCAGCTGGGCT
>NW_005841879.1:1879209-1885900 GCF_000455745.1 Alligator sinensis
CTTTCCCTAGCAGTTTCCCCTCTTTATAGGAGCAGGGCACCTAAGTGCTCTGCGACACGCACCATAGATCAAGGTCTCAAGAGCAACTGGGTGGGGGGATGTAGCTTCACCATCGCATTTCCAGCACATTGGAGTGGAAGCAAGTGCCCAGGACGTTCTCAGTGGCATCCAGCAGTATTGGCAGTATACTTTAAGGGTATGCATACGCCGTGTCTGGAAAATATCCTAGCAGGAACACCCCAAAGCACATTCTGCCCTTGTTGAGATGCATTGGGAATAGGGGTGTATCCTCAAGGCCTTGACTTGTATTCGTTTCTTGTGCCACTACTTAATTCATATTTAAATACTATTTTTGTGTTTCTTTGTATGTTGAATACATTGAATCTTGTAAGGCAAAGGCAGGCATCAAATTAGATCTGCTATATAATTTACCAGTCATGGGTCGTCTTATTGCTCCCCAGCCTCACATGGGAATGTCTGTTTTGATTACATTATAGCATGTTAATGTAGATAGATCTTCTGAGTACAAGAATTAAATATTGCATTGCGAATGCAGTAGTATAATGAGATCTGACAATTATTCATTTATATATAAATGACTTGATTTGGGGTCATTGCATGTCTAAATAATGTTCTGCAGTTGTCTCATGCCTTTTATTCAAAGATTATCTAGGCATTTTAGAAATATTAAGTGAAATAAGCCTCAAAATCACCATAGGTGAAATAATGGCAAAATACATTGTAAAAAATCAACTCTTAAGAGTTTCAATAAATTAACTTTATTTTTATTTAAATAAAAGTTATAGTAAAATTTAGTGCAACTGTATTAACAGAGTGAAAGCTGTGGAAAACAGCAGGGCCCGATTCTAGTGTTTACAAAAATTTACATATTTACAAATGTAAATAATGTTATTGGCATGGGCAGAACTTCATGAAGTTTGCCATCTTGTCTGTTATCATCTTGGGATGATTAGTCTAGTTTTAGTTCAAAGCAAACCTTTTTGCATAATGTGTGAGTTGTGGTATATCTTAAAGGTCAGCCTACTTTGAATGGCATTTAAAAGAAGATCACGTGGCCTAAAAAACCATTCGGAAAAGTCTGAGGTTTAAAATATTCACCACTGCATACATCACGGTGAAAAATGACATACATTTATTTGATATAGATTGATATTCAACCTGTTCTAACGAATAAAAAATGCATGAAGACAAGAAAGCAAATCAGGTGGGCAAGCAAAATGCATTTTTTGAATATTTACTAAAAATTAATTGTCCTTTTAAAGCTTGGTTGTTTGAAAACACCCACTTAACATTCAGAATAGTGTCAAAAAAAAGGTATGCACACATTTACTGCTCTGAATTTTATTTCATCAGTCTTAAACCAGAATGAGTACACTGTTAGCAACAAAATAAAGGTCATGATTTCATAAGAAAAGAAAGATGTATTCCCACAAAGTAAATGTTACTGCGGCAGTTGTTGTCTGCTAGTTAATGTTTACATTCGATATATAACTACATATATTTAGGCAACAAGAGAAGCAGACACTTAACCAGAGTAACACCACACAGATATGCTTTCCTGCCTGCTCAGCCTGGCTGTTCCCTGCTTTTCCAGCTCTCATGTTAACAGCAGCATTTTTGTCAGGCCTAATCAAAAAGGTAATTATGAGAACTTCTGAATTCTTTGAGGCAGTCGTAATAGTCCGCAAGCTAACAAATCCAACTCTTATTGCTTAAAGGCCATCATTATCTCCATAGGAGCTAAATTTGCAATCTAAACTCACTTTCGACGCAAATAATCTACGTTTTCCTGTTGGTAAGAATAATTCATTTGTTGGGCTGCAAATGGCACAGTAAGTGCTAGTAAAATTCTTGCAACAGAATACATTTGCACAGTACCTTAGAAATTGTGCAATCTTGCACAGTCAACTACCAAACCAGACATTGGTGTACAATCTAGTACTGTATCAGTGACACAAGATTAAATAAATTTAAATGTAACAATACATGCGTTCAACTTGCAAATGACCATATTTTCTTGCATATAACATGCCTCTACCCAATATAACATGCAGCCTATTTTTGGAAGGCCCTAAAAGGAGGGGAAAATGCTATCTTGACGTATGGGTAAATACCAGAGGCCTGGGATCTCTGGGGGCCATGCGCCAGAGCCCAATCTGGCACGTCTACACTGGGGCTGAGCACCAAGGAGCCATCTGGCATGCTGGCTCTGGGGTCATATGCTGGGTCTGACCCTGGGCACTGGGATTGTCCCAAGCATATTGTTACACACACTGTCCTGCTGGCAGTAGTAATTGTTGAAGGGATGTCACCAAGCAGAAGCATTTGTAAGAATGATCCAAGTTTTGTGCTTTGAGTGAAAGCCCAGGATTCAATCAAAAGATCTCCATTTTATTGGAGGAGCTGCCAAAGATTTGCTATGCAACTTAAGGCAAGTTGCTTAGCCTTACCAGGTATCAGTTGCTTCAAACATAAAAGGGGATAGTAAAAGGGTTGCTGGGTTCCTGGTTGTAGCCGTGTTGGTCTAAGGACATAGGTAGGACAAGGTTCTTTCGGTAGATGTGATATCTTTTATTAGTGATTGCACCCCGAAAGGCTGCAAAGAACTTTTTTCCAACTACTCATTTGGCCTAATAAAAGAAATCACACCTACCCAACATGATCAGACTATGAGCATTTCAGCTCGTTCATGGATTGTGTCTGTTCTGCTTTACACAAGAATGGATAATAGTTCAGATGTGTGCTTAATATCTACTACAATTTCAAGGATCCCTTTCCTCATTTACTCGTGAAGACAAGGAACCCTTTAAACCAGTTATTTTAACTTCTTTTCTGATAGTGACATCTTTTCCAATTGAGCCATTTCAGGCATTTTTAGAGAATTTACTTTTTTTGTATTTTCTTTTGTCATTCTAGTGGCCAAGAGGTCTTCTGTCCCTTGCACAGCATTAATCTATTTAGGCATCTATTGCCTTGAGTGTTGTGAAAGAGTGAAATTCTGTGTGTATAGAGGCTGAAATTGGGGAGAGGTGGAGAGGGAATAAGAGTCTTTAAGATGCTTTGGGGTCGTGAAAATCCAGGATTCTTACCTTACTGTCTGCATTAAATATCTGGGTTCATGAGATGTTATATTGTAATGTATAGTAAATCTGAAATTCACTGTGCTGTATTTTGATTTGCTTACCCAAAATTCTGCTTAAGCCAGCTTTGGATATAATGGAGCAGGAAGCATGCATTGCTTACATGAACCTAAAATTGTTAAAATTTACTTCAATATTTTCAGTCCAGAGAGGAGCCTCACTCCCAATCTTAACAATATCCTTTTTTGTTGAATAAATTTTAGGAATGATGATTTGTGTGGCCATGAGTCTTAAAAACCTAATGAGTACAGGCAACCCCCGCTTAGCGCTCTTCATTGGTTCTTGAAAAGCTGAGCGTTAAGCGAAATGAGCGTCAACCGAAACCGAAAGTGTTTGATGACCCAAGATGGAAACTGCGTTAAGCCAGGTTGCCTGTATTGCAAGTAGTTTAGCTAAATTTTTAAGTCATCCAAATCCATTTCTGTTTGTATCATCAACAGCTTGCTCAATTTCTTTTTGGTCTTCCCTGTTTGCTTCTTGAAGTGAAATAAATGATGCCTTTTTGGCAATAAGGTAATGAATTTATGGCTTGGTTTCTGTTGGCAAGTAAAGTTCATTAATTTTGTTAGATATGTAAGAAGGTTTCCCAAACATTTGAAAACAAGGAAATGAACTCAAAATGGACTAAAATACAGAAGATTCAAATGTTGGCTTTCAGATCTAAAGTCTTAATGTTTCTATTTCTGTCCATGAGGCCCCCTCTACACATGCCGGTAAAGGCGCAATGGGATCTAATGCCTAATCCATGCAATTGTGCCTCCTGCCATTCTACAAGTGATGCTGCTGGGATCCCTAGGGCTCATAGTTGTGGGAAACCCCCTAGACCGTGGGTATTATGGCTGCCATAACTCCTAGGGCTCAGGGGTTTTACACTGGGCATGGTGCACTCCTGTGGCTGGGAGTCCTGCCAGCTGAGGGAGACCTCCTGTACAGGGGAGACCCTGGTACACATGCAAAGTTAGTATACATTTTCAAAGTCTAACTTTATAGTTGGTTGGAGCTTTTTGTGGCATGATAGCTACTTTGCATGCATAGCTGGTCTCCAGATAATTGTAAAATTAACCAGTTATTTGCATAATACCTATAACTTGTAGAGAGGACCTATGAAACAGTATTATATAAGAGAGCAACAGCTTACCAACATTTAAGCTTTAGGGGGGCCTGTGTTTAGGAAACAAATCTTGCAGTCACTAAAAAAAATTAAAACTTAATGGTTGTCTTAGCACACGATTTTGGAATTGGGCAGTTTTCAGTTGACCGTGCCTCAGTCATGAACTAATTCACGTTTTAAATGTGGTGCAGCCTGTGATATAATGAGATAAAAGATCAAGAATTCACATATGTATTTTAAGCTTTACAGACCCTTCCCTTTACTTGTCCTTACAGTGTTAAAGCCATCTTGTGAGTGAACAATAATAGTTTAGGCTTGGCTAGTGGAGATGCACAGTTCTGCCTGAAGGGATTCAGTAGCAGTAGACTCGTGAGCTCTTCAGAGAGCTGCTCCTTTGCCTTTTTGAAGAAGCCAAAAGAACTGGGAGAACAGCAAGTATGATGGCAGCAGTACATAGTGGAGACATATAATTTGGATTTTCAGCCAAAGTTGGAGAAGCTTTAGGATTGTTTTGTGACTTTCTTTTAATAGCACTGCGCTAGCCTGCTTCAGTGCAGTCATAGCTATCAAAGAAGCCTGTTTATCCATAAGGTAGGAGGGGAAAAAAGGAAGAAGAAAAGGGATAAATATTTTGAAATGATTTGATTGGAGCACATCAGTGCAAAGAACAGAACACTCTTTTGTCAAGTGCCAGACGTGTTGTTATGATTTATTTTTAATACCATATAACTAATTTTCCTAATGTGATGCCAGTATACTATGCTAAGTGCAACTGTTTTTCACTTAATATCGGCAGAAGAAGACTTGAAAATAACTCCCCCTCAGTCTTCTTTTCAGACCAGCTCTCATAGGTCATGCTTCTCAGGCCTTCAGTCATTTTTGTTGCTCTCTTCTGGACTCTTTCCAATTTGTCCAGGTCTTTGAAGTGTGGGGCCCAGATCTGGACATAGTACGCCAGGTGAGGCCGCCTCAGCAGTGCTAAATAGAGTGGAAGTATCACTTCCTTTCCAATAACGTGCCTGTTGATACAACCCCGTATATTGTTGGCCTTTTTTGGCAACAAGAGCATGCTGTTGTCTCATATTCAGCTTATGGTCTACTGTTACCCCCCCAGGTCCTTCTCTACAGTACTGCAGTCTAGCCAGTCATTCCCCAGTCTGCATCTGTGCATGCAATTATTCCATCCAAAGTGCAGGACTTTGCATTTGTCCTTGCTGAATTTCATCTGGTTGATTACGGACCATTTTTCCAGTCTGTCCAGGTTATTTTGGATCCCTTCTCGATACCTCCTAATTAACTTATTTTCTTCCAACTAGCCACTGAGCCATTGATAACTACTCATTGAGCATGATGATCCAACTAGTTATATATCCATCTTACAGTAATATTAAAACCTCCATATAATTGTGAGATGCTGATAGATGAATATAAAACACAGATGTTTGAAGACATGTTTAGTTCTGGATATATAGGAATTACTTTATCTTTTTATTTAAACCTGAGAAGGAAAGGAAAGTAACATTCTTGATGGATTTCTGGAACATTATTCCTTCAATAAGATAAAAAGAGATACTTCAAAGGAAAGATATTAATAGGTTTGTAAAAATAAAGCTAGCATTTTGCATCAATACAGTAATCCCCAAGTAAAAAAAAAAAGAGTGCATAATTAACTAACAGACTGAAAAGGCCCTGAAGACTGTCATATTTCAAAAACTTCCTTGATACCCCCCACATTTTGTAATAACCATTAGAAGGGTTACAGGATGTATAGGTAGAAAAAAAAGACTGAACCTTTCTAGCCTACTAATTGTGAAAGAAATGGTCCTTCTCATAACCGAATACTTTAGAAGACCATTCCATATCCTTATATTTTCATACATGGGGGCATGTGCTTTATAAGAGCTTTGTGAAAATATATGTAGTAAAGTAGTTTTTTAAATACGCCCTTTTGTATGTCAGTACAGGTAGGTATCCAACTATATTCATTACCTATTTGCTCCATTTACTTGGTTAATCTGTTTTAACCATTTAATGGTTTCATACTACCTGCTGTGCCCAGTTCTTTCCTATATAAACATTTATCCGTAGAATGCTTATATCAACATGCCTTTCAAGAATTAATCCATAAAAATGTCGTTGCTCTTATGAACCACATAAATATTTTGTTATTTTGAGATTCGACCTTTGTTCAGTCTCATTTATGCCTCATCAATCTTAAAATGTCAAACCTTTTGTTCCCAAAGCAGGTTTTATTTTGGTCTCAGTACTTAGCAGTTTTACCTACAGTTTTTATTTTTATATCCCTTTCTGGATGTCCCAGTTCATTTTTTATTTCTTTCCATATTAGATTGCAATACTTTTGATGCATAGTCTAAAGCGCTTAGCATCATAAGTGCTGTTTTGAATCTGTTTAGGGAAA
>NW_005841879.1:1885931-1887093 GCF_000455745.1 Alligator sinensis
ATATTCATTTGTTGTTTGTTTTATAATATGAGCTTTATGGGAATTTAGTCTGTTCTTTTATAACACCAGTCACATCATACTGCTGAGTAAATAAGGTCCATGCCCTCACTCTCATGTGTACAAGCTGTATGTGCATATAGGTTGTAGATATTTCGGAGCCAGGTCAGTGCTCTGACACCTCGATTTACATGAGGGGCAAAAAGGAGTGGAACGGGGGTGACGAGGGTTTGTTTAGATAGGAGTAACTAGGATTATTCAGATTAGCAGCATTGCCCTTTCACACAATTAAGAACTCGATCATTTGATATCCTGTAGAGTGTTTTATATCTTTTGTTCAATGTGTATCGTTCTCTCCTCCTCCCTAAGCTATAGTATTATGTTTTATCATTACTTCTCTGTCATTTTTCTCCAATAAAAATAGACTGATGAGCAGGGAAATTGTTTCAGATGACCCTTACTTTCAGATCAAAATTGCAGATGAAGATGTAAAGCAAATACTGTGCTATTCCTACAATAGTATGCGGCCTATTTGAAGTAAATAGAAAAGGAGATTGCGTAGCAGTGTTAGATTTATGTATTGCAGGATATGTAAACCGATTACCAGTTCGGTATGGTTTCAGAGCAAAGTTGCAAAGACCAGCCATAATTTGTCAATATTGATTTCACATAGTCTTCATTCTTAGCTTGCTTTCCTTTTGCGACAGTTTTTTATGGTGTTTCAAAAGGAGGATTTGAGCATTTGAAATATGCTTCTTTGCATCCATAATAAATTTCAGTAAATATATATTTAATATTTCAGAGAATATCACATTTTTCACAAGCACCAGTTTGGCTTCAACAGAAGTTCTGTGATATTTAAGCCCATTTGACAGGGAAAAAAAATAACTAATGTAAGGTGCCAGAGGCTATCTTCTGTAGAAATGAAGACAGACTTTAGGTATCTGTCTGTCTGCATGGCTTTCCCATTCTTCAATCTGTGAACGTCTTGAAACAGCCTCTGAAGTAGGGAACTAGTATTACTCTGCTTTCCAGAGAAGCATTGGAGACAGAGAGCGTCATAGACTTGCCAACATCACACAGGAAGTCTATAATGAACCATAAGCATGGCCATCCATCCTTTTATCTCACGGGTAGTCTTTGCTCTTGCACACATACTTTCTCT
>NW_005841879.1:1887124-1905242 GCF_000455745.1 Alligator sinensis
TTTCTCCTTTGCTTAATAGAAAGCAAAGAAATACTATGATTAAGTTAGCAATTAATTTTCAGATTTGTAAAAAAAAATATTTGCAATTTACAGCATTACCATAGTACATTATTTAATTTTCCTAACATTTTATGTAATTATTATTTTCTTAGGAAATGGGACTAAAGTATTCAGAGCAAGAGAATAAAAGCTGAGTTTAATAATTTTCTAATACTGTTACCTGTAAAATACTTGTGAGACTCTTATAGCCCATGCCAAAATGCTTTTATAATTCCGTGATACTAAAACAGATCATTTAAAACAAAGTAAAATTCTTTATCACAATATGTTGTTTAATGAAAGAGCTCATTAGCCATCTTCAAGTAAAATTTTAAAGAATATGCTATCTACATTTCCAGCCTTCAGTACCTCCCTCTAAGGTAATAAAAGCTTGTCACTTTTAAATAAATCCTGCTGCACAAATGAGAATATTTTCCTGTATTATAAATTCAATAAATCATAGAGCACAAAGAATAATAAAAAGGCATAATTTCCAAATATGATTTTGAAAGAAGAAAATATAGCCACTTTCTATGTAAATATTTAATATCTATGTAAATGCACATGCCTCAAGCAGAAGATGAAGCTTTGAATTATACTCGTAGTAAAAGTTTTTAGAAATGAAAGCTGCAAAATGCAAACAATTTAAAACTTTAATCAGAATCAGTAGTTGAGCTATTGGTCTCTATTTAAAGTATTGTGATTATGATAGAACTTCTTTTAAGGTAGGTTTTCCATCTGAAAGTCATGAGCAGGTATCAGCAGTCACAAGCATCTTGCCATTTTCATATTTCTACAAGGGGCATATTCTGTGTCCAATATATGGAAAGGACTAAGCATAACTGTTCTAGGAGATTCTCCATGATTCATGTAAAGAAATTCACCATTATATGTTATAGTTACTCGCACTTAATTGCTCTGCAGGACTTCAACTGTGAGTTGTAATAACATGTACATACCTCAAGTTCTCAGATGCTAACCTTTTACAATAAAAAATACCTGAATTTTGACATTTGATGTACTAGAAAACAGAAATGCAGTATTGAAAGATGACTAACCTGCAGTTATTGGATCTTACAGTCTTACTGCTGTTTGAGAATGTTCCCTGGGTAAAGGTTTAGGACCTATGCACAATCTATTTTTACCTGGGATGATGGTGAAAAGGGATTACTGAAAATAAATTATGTCAGGACCTGAGGGAGGAGTTAGTTATGATTTGCTTCAGGGAAGAATTTCTAAAAATGTCTTTTCCATATCAGGCATGAGCTGTTTCTCTTTACTTCCAAGGCCCTTCATTACTTGTTTCTGCCTACTCATCATTTGTCACCAAGGCCATGTACAGGCATTATGTTTCTACCTGGAGAATTGCAGTTCTCCCACTAGAAATTACAAGTGTGTAGACATCCACAGTTTCTCCCAGAACAAAAATGGCAGTTCTGGGAGAAAATAACTCTTCTCCAACCCCATAGAGGTCACTCTTGGGAGAGTTTCCCCATGAGAACAAATAGCTGTACACTTCTGTGTCACTTGATTGCTTGTGGGGACCAGGAGGAGATGAGTAGCTGGGAAATGCTCCCCTGCCTTACTGAGATTGGGGTCATTCCAGTTTGGAGATGGCATTGGGAGCAGATGCTGTTCCTCTCCTTATGAACTTGTGGGGAGTTGAGTGGCTAGGAAAGGCCCCTTGCCTCCCCCAAACTGGGATCAGCCTGGTCTGGCTCTTGCTCTTCCCATAGAGGATCATCCACTTCTGGCACTTGTGCTGCATGTTGGCCACCCTTTCTCTAATGTAATCTCTACTACTTTCAAGCCAAATAAAGACTGCTGTTCTTAAATGTCACCTAAATGTATTGAATCACTGATGAACTTGATCAAGAAGGAGAGGAAATTGGTGAATCATATTAAAGGTGGACAGTTTGTAGACAGTTTGTGCACAAGACTGTCAGACATGAAGCCCAGATATATGTTTCTATGAGGAAGCTGACGGACAAAAATGGTACATTCTGGCTGATAGTCAGATCAATTCTGGGTAACAGTTGTTGTTCCCACCCCTATTTTAAAGCCTTCTCTGAAGCATGTCAAGTGACTAATACCTTCATTGCTCCTCTCAGCGCAGAAAATACAAGTAGTCAAACATTTAGCAATAGACGTATGTTAATGAAATGTTCTGGTTTCACAGTACACAACAAAAGCTTCATGATGATGATTCAGGGCTCCAGAGTTATAATGTGTCCAACAATTCTCCATCATTCCCTAAGACTGATGCAGAGAGGGTAGTTTTCTGTTTATAACATGTTTGCAATAACTTTTCATTACAGTTTAGGAATAATTCATGTCTTGTGGTATTCCCTAAAACATAACATTGAGCCTGTGCAAATAGAGAAATTCTCAGGGGCACCGTTCTTCTGCCATCAGTGAGATCTGTTCTACGTGTTTCTACACAAGAAGCAGTGTTCAAAGGCCAAAACAGGAAAACTATGTAAATTTTCATATATCTCAATTGCCAACATGTTAAAAGTTACGGAATTAATTGCAGCATGCATGCCAGAGGATGGCTTGGAGCCGAGGGTGGTGGGGAGCAGAGACTGAATATGATTTTTTAAATAATGCTTAAGATTCACTGTTTCACTGTTCCAGTGGGGAGACTCGTCTGCCTTAAATATTACGGAAAAGGCCAAAGTTGATTAGAAAAAGTGCACTGATTTGCATCATTTCTCTACAGGGTTTGGGTTTGGACCTTTTTAGAAAATAGTATTTTGGAAGTCAGCTCCCAGGCTTGAGCCTGCCACTCTAATTGCTTTATTGTATAAAGATCATCTTGTTTCAACATATATTATGTTGAAACAAGGTACTCCTAATCTTTGCTTTAGATTTAGTGAAACAGGCTTGGCCAAGCCACAATCTTTAATTTGTAAGATACAATTTGTATTTGGAGTTCATTTTATAAAATAACCACTATACTTTTCTACATTGTAAAGTAAATTATTTTTAACTGTAGTATTTCACACTGAGTTATTCTGTATGTACACTAACCATCACTTTTGTTTATTATAAACCTTTTGGGATGTGTGGCTAATGATGCACAGGTGAGAGGGGTTTAACAGTAACTAATAAAAGCTGATTGCTGTTGTGTGTGTTGCTGTAATAGTTCATGTTTGTCTTAATTATTTAAATCACACATTAAATGCACTAGTAACAATATTTTGGGACCTGTAACTGTCAGCACAAATTCTGTCATGCTGATGGGACTAGAGACTTGTGCATCAGATCATCTAGAGTCCCGTGAATATAAAGCAATATATTGCAGCTATATGTGACTGTTGATTAAATGTAGCAACAAGATATGTGAACAATGTGTTTTTCCAAAGCTCTTTGTAAAGTGGCAAATAATGCTAGACTTTCCCATTGGTAATCTTCAGTCTGGACTTGGTTACCTCCAAATACCTGGTTCTCGCAGCCATTTGAAGATTTGGGGAAGAACAAGTGGTAAGATTTCACCCTGTCTGTATTGTGCTGATGGGTTTTGGAGGAAGTAGTTGAATGATATTATAACTGAAGATTTTAATAATGTGAAATTATAACCAACATTAAAATACCTTGTACTTGGGTGAATCCCTATTTAATATTTATGAGCAAATCAATCAAAATGATGAAATATTATCCATTAACTTATTGATTGAGGTATTAGTGTGTTGGGAACTATACAAAACCTATGAATGGAATGAACCACCCTCAACTACTCATCATAAATCCTCCACTCCGTAGTGCATCTTCAGTCCAGTTGCCTGAGGGATGGGCTGATACTTCTTGCCAACTTTTTCCTGGTTTTCTCAATCTGTATTGGGCCCATTGTGCTCCCTGTAGCTTTGCTAGGGGCAAAAGACTGGTGGATGCCAAATCCCAGTCATACATTAGCTGTTAATTCATTTTCAGGGACTTTCAAAGGGCCTTTTATTGTTTTGATTTTTGTCCCTTAGGCTGTTTTGAGGGAAATGTGCCGTTGTAATGGAGGACCAGGTCCAGGAGTCTTAATAAGTTTAAAACAATCGATTTAAATAGAATTAGCCATTACATTACCTGATTATTTGACATGATATTTTGCTTTGGCCCTAATCAGAATCAGCATGGGGGGAGACGAGGGGAGGGGTTCAGTGGGTGGTGTCACCCCCCCTTCTACAGTGAAGGTCATGTGCCAGCAGGTCTATTTCCCGGTGGCCCCTCTCAGTCCCCTGTAGTGCCTGAGGCAGGGCTGGAGCGCCGCTTGCAGTGGAACACACCGGGAATCAAAGCAGGGAAGAGGTGAGGAAGTGGGGACCTGTCTGTCACCACTATTGTCCACTGCTGGATGAGGAGGGGCCTGCACCCGAAGGGAATGGGTGTCAAGTGGGGGTAGAGTTTTACTTGCTCAGGAGATTAGAATCAGAATTAAATTATCAAGCTTCTGCAATAGTAGGTATGCATGAAGCAAATGAGGTTGTGATGGTCTGACAGGTAGGCATGCCTCTGTTAACTTTAGCTAGCATAGATACCAATCTTACTTAGGGAAGAAGTGGCAGCATGGACTTCTGTGAGAGGTATACAAGCCTGCTGAAGATCTGGGATGTAGTCTCCGTGTCCAAAGTCTGTGCCATTGCATGCTTGCTGCTATTGTTACTTGGGTTACCGCTTCAAAAATAGGAGGTAACAAAGATTTACTTCACAAAGATGTTTTTCTTCCACCCTGTGGCAAAGGTGATGGAAACTCGCTGTAGATTTTGGAGAAGGTTGAGGTAATCTCTTATCAGAGCGGAAAATAGAGCCATTTATACTAGGGCTGTTAATCTCTATTAACTTGCATGATTAATGTATTAATTGCTTCTTGCATTAATATTTTTAACCTGTTAATCATGCACGTGGTTTTGGAGTCTGTCCCTGGGCTCTGCTCTGCCACTGTCACTGCTGTCTCTGGGCAGCCCAGCAGGGTAGCAGTGGCAGTGCAGAGGAGCTGCAGGGCAGCCCAGGTGTGGGGTCAGGACTGCTGCAGCAGGAAGGTGGGGGCGGGGGGCACGCGCGCACACACACACACACACACACACACGTAGCTGCAGCATGGACGAGGCCAGAATGCCGCCCAGTGGCATGTAGAGCAGTGTCCAGCAGATAAGTCTGTGGAGAGGAAGGGGAAAGGCGAGGAGAGAGGGAATGGGTGTGGGGAGGGCAGATTGAGGTCTCCACAGTGAGGGAAGGAGTGGGGCAGGGGCTAGGGTGAATAGGGCCCAAGGGCCAGGGTGGACCATGAGACGGAGCTGTGGGTGGCTGATCCAGGGACACGGGGGGAGGGAGGGTGTGGCTCCCCATCACTGCGCATCCCCAGGGGAGGCATGGGGGGCATGTGCCCCCCAGATTTGTCCATAGGGTGGAGGTGGGTTGCCCACTGTAGGCTGGGGCTCTGTGCCCTGATACCTTGCCCTGGGACCTGCATATTGGCCACTCCGCATGTCGCCTGCCTGCCTGGTGGCGGGAGGCACAGCATGGCATTGTGCAGCTCCCGGGCAAAGGCAGCAGGGTGCAGACCCCCCAGCCTGCAGCGGGTAGCTTGCCTCCACCTTGTATACAAATCTGGGGGGCACATGCCCCCCATGACTTCCTAGGGGTGCATGCAGTGGTGGGGAGCCGCAATCCCCCTGCACCCCTGGATGAGCCTCCCACATTTATGTCCCATGACTTGCCCCAGCCCTGGGGCCCCATTCACCCCAGCCTCTGCCCCACTCCCTCCCTCACTGTGGGGGCCTTGATTTGGTCCTATGCCCCTTTCCTCTCACCCCACCCCTTCCCCTTCACAGACGTACCTGCTGGGTGCTGTCTGTGCTGTCTATGTGCTTGCCCCATACTCCCAAGCCACAGCCCCCCAAGCCCTGCTTCTGCCCCTTACTCCTGACCCACAGTACCCCACATTCTGCCAGGGCGTGTGGGGACCCCCCCGTTCCCTGGGCTCCAAACCCCACACACACCCCCACAGCCCCCCCACACCTTCACAAATTCCCCACCACACCCATCCCCAACCATACGAAGTACCTGCATAATTTTGCATAATGTTGTTTTTCTGCACATAATTTTGAATTTTTAGCTGTGTGATTAAAATCACAATAACTTGCGACTGATTTTTTTAATTGTGCAACTATTCATGATCAATTTTTTAATGAATTGACAGCCCTAATTTCTACACGTTTTAAATTAAAATGACTAAAATGCATGAGACAATAAAACCAAAGGGAACACACACACACACACACACACACACACACACACACACACACACACACACACACACACACCATGGTCCATTTCGGTTGGCAGAAGTTAAAAGTTGAACTCAGGGAATGCATTGAATTCAAGCCATGTGTTTAAAATAAAATTATGCCAGTACTAGAAATTATTCATTCTATTTTTAAGCATAAGATAATTAAATTAAATGACATTTCAGGAAAGCTATCCTGTTTTGTAAAACACATTGGCATTTATATTATTTTTGCAGCATAACAAGGCTAACGTGCTACTGTGCTTTTTTAAAGAGAAGTTGTAATAAATAAATATATAAATACATTTCAGCTTGCCTAAAATAATATCAAAACCAACATTTTGTATGTAATGTTGCTGTAAGCAATATGTTAATGCTGACTCTGTTTGATGATCAGGGAAGAGATAGCAAAGTCTAAAAACACAACCAGAGGGATTGGCGGCTTTCTGTCAAGCCTCCAAAATACCTAAGTAATTTTCTTGTTTTTAATGTCAACTATCAAATAGCCTATGGGAATCAGTCTGAACCCAGCTACTATTCATGATGTATGTCAGCTACTTAGCCCGTTGGTAAAATGTTTAACAACTGTCCTTGACAGTCTCTGTGAAAGCAATATGTAGTATAACCTTCACTGCAAAGAGAATGATGAACAGTATGATTATTGTGTGACTTCTTAAACACCATAATAAGCAATGTGGAACTATTAACATGTTTTCAAAATGATTTAATAAGTGAATGTCAGGGCCTTTTTTTGTCCTTAGCTATTAACATGTCCCTAGAAATCTCTTGGATTTGAAGTTCTGTTGTTACATACTTGAACTATTTGGTACATGTTTTTATTAAAAATGTATATCAGAATGATTATTGGTTATTTTATAAATATATTAAGACATATTTGGAGATGGTTTCACATTTGTGTGTGTGTAATGTGTCACATAATGCTAACTTTCTAATATTAGTGTTGAAAATAAAATGTGCACGTTTTAAATCCAGACACTACTAACATCCTTAACATGTACTTAAAACCATAAGCCTATATGAGGATTTTTTAGTTTCCACGATTAAATGAATTGCCTGATATATAAAAATACTAATTACTGAAATCAAGGCTGAGAATGCACTGAGCCTTTTGAATAAGTAATAAAGAAGACATGACATGCTTTGCAGAGGTAGTTGACACACGAGGAATAGCCTGTGAGATCTTAGAAACTCAGAACTTGATTCTTGATTGTACTGGATACTATAACAAAAATAATAGACATTTAAAATTACTTCATTTTTACTGCTATGACTGAAAATAATGTATGGTATTTCACGTCTTGGAAAGGTCAAATAGTGCATGGGGGGGTTGTGAAATAATAGAAACAGTTGGTTTAATCCTTCACTCTCTGTATAAATTTGGACTGAAGCCTTTGGAGCTGAGAGAGATGTCTTTGAGGGCAAAAAGCTGTTTGTTTAGAACCTATTTTTAGATCATAATTCTGCTTCTCAAACACAGTATGACCCTGTCAAGATTGTAAATCTTTCCTTCTAGGCACAAGCTTTCTATTTTCTATGGGACATGACCCTTAAACTTGTAGACAAAATTGATTCCCAGCTATATTACTGCTAACTAATGATCAAAATAAAACACAATGCTCTTTTATTCTTACATTATTACATTTGCTGTGAAAACCATTTCTTTGGACTTCACTAAATAGGAAATCTAACTACTGTCACAAGAATTTTAGTACTGAACAAAATGGGTGCACCTACACATGCCCCTACGATGGTGTTGTTACTCGGCGGTCCACTTCTGGGTCCACTGCTGAGCACATTGGGGCCCCCCACATCCCCCACCTTAGCGATCAGCTGCAGGGAGACCCTGGGTGCCCCCACAGACCCAGGAGGAACCAGTCACCAAGCCAGGAGGGTATGGGGGGCGGGCCTCCCTGCATGCACCCTGGCGGACCCAGAAGTGGACTGGAAGTGCTTCTGGTCCACTTCCAGGTCTGCTGCCAAGTGTGCTGGGGACCCTCCTTTGCTCCTGTGGGACGCTTCATCCGCCCCATCATCGCAGCATTCACGAGCCGCCAGGTACCTTGAGGTGTGCAGAAAAAACATTTAAAGCTATGTCTATATCTGAATCACCGAATCTTTCCGAATCGATTTGGAGGGTTCCAATTAGATTCGGAGAGATTAAAGGGTCTCCTGATTCAGTTCGGTGAAGATTCAGCCTGAAATCGTATCGGGGACCGAAGCTTCGCACAACCCTACTGCTTGGTAGCTTTTATCCCTGGAAGGGATTAGCAAGTTTACTGTTGTTCTGATACAGTAGGTTACAAAGATATTCCACTGTTATGAATATTGTAATGCGGAGCTAATTTCCTTTACCATTAAAGAATTGTACAAAAGAGAAATTCTTTGCTTATTTTAGGTCTCTGGGTATTTCTGTCCTGCTAGCCAGCTTATTACAGGGATAGGTGCAGACCTTGTCACTGGCATCTGTAATAACTAACCAGAAGGCTGGGTTGCTAAAGCCTTTTAGCAAGGTGGGCCTAAATATGTTCTTTATAGCAAAAGGTGGTTGGCACCACTCAAATTTTTAAGTTACTAGGAGGCTGTATCTTTTCTACAGACCAAGCTCAGTGTTACATTAGCCGATTGATATGATTCTCAGCGGACTAAATTAGCCCAGTTTTTGTTTGGACCTGAGCATTTCAACTACTTTAATTAACCAGAGTCATATTCTAGCAGCAGCTGGAAGACCTGAATGTCTAAGTTGCAGTTTCAGCTGAGAAAGGTCAGAGGCTTGAATGATTTTCATGCTCAGTATCTAACGCTGGGATAGGATAAATTGGCCGTAGAGTCGATATTAATTAACAGTGTAAGATGCTGTTAAAATGCCAGGAGCATCCAAAAAAAACCCTTGACCTTTGGGAGAAGCAAAATATAAGTTCATGTGAAACTAGCTTGATTAAAATGCAAGACAATAGTATATAACATTTGAAGTACTAGAACATGCTATAAATTCACAAGAGTCTTGATTAAAGTATGAAAGTGACACAGTTGTTTGTGTAATTTCAGTATCATCTGAGAGAAAAAATATGTAAATGAAAAGTAATTTTAAAATCGTATGAAAAATTGATATAGCTTTGTCAGGCAGCAAGTTATATGCTAGATAAATGCTACATATTTTGTATAAGGGTTGTTGGTTGTAGCCGTGTTGGTCTAAGGACATAGGCAGACAAGGTTCTTTGGGTGGATGTGATATCTTTTATTAGACCAACCAAATAGTTGGAAAAATTGTTGTTTGCAAGCTTTTGGGGACAAACACCCTTCTTCAGGCATAAGGAGAGTCTGTATGTATTTTTTAACATATTATTTTGTTAAAATACACTATGGCCAAAATAATAAGGTACGTTACTGTAGTAGTTTTTTTTTTCCTGTTTATACATATATAGAATATACAACTGTATTTATAATGTTATATATAATAAATATAAAGAAATAAAATGCATTTATGTTACTGTATCTATGCCATTATTACCCTCCCCACCAACCCATCTCCTTACATTGTTTGATTCATGATATGGGCCTTAGACTTACGTATTAGTAGACTTATCCTTTTGGCTTTCTTTTGAAGATGGGAGTAGGTGTTAAAGGTGTAAATTAGAATGTCTTTGCATTCATGATGTCTTAGTACAAAAATCAAATAGATAAACTAAATATATACTGACTAATACGTAACCAATCTTCATTTCTGCTTTAACCTTATAATAATTTCCTGGTGTGTCAAGCAGTTTTATTGATTGATTTTTTTTGTCTTTACATTTTTGGAACTCTTCTATTTTTCATAGTTTTATCATCATAATTTTCAAGGCTGTCAGATGTTATGGGGGTCCCTTTAGACAGCAGGGGCAATTTACTTTTTAGAAGAACAAGAAGAATTGTTCATTTTCTATATAATTTGGAGTTGTTTAGGAGATTTTTTTAATCGTGGCTCTAAAACTTCAGGGACATTCAGTTAGTGAATTTACTATTTTAATTGCGTATAAAATGAAGAGGCATACATGCTAATATATGACTTGTAAAAGTTCAGTTTTACAAAGGACCCTGACAAGACACTTCTTGTACACTGTTTTAACAACCTCTTACATACCAAGGGGAAACAGCTTGTTTTATTTTTTGTATCAAAAATGCCAAAATCAGTAGTAGGACACATCATGGACTAGTTTATGGTTCCTGAGTACTGTTTATTCAGCTGTGGTATTTGATGCTGAATAGAAAACATTTGCTTTCAAGAAAATGTCAGGATTTTCTCCTAAATCTATTTTTTATTATGGTGTCAGTTCAGTTTTTGTCCATATAGTACTTCTTGGAGCAATGTGGAACATTCAGGGTTGCACTCCATTCGTGAAATTTCTCTGGCTCCTCTTGGAATAACAGGATAAATTTAGTGGGCAAAAGGGAGGAAGATGGGCTTCTCACTGGTGCCTCTGGTTATTCGCAGCATGTAAAGTGTAGCTTATCAATTTATTCAGAACTATTGTGGCTGAATTACTGAAAAACCCATCGATGCAATTGAAATTGATGCTCAGCCTGTAGGAGCCATGAGAATCCTGCCCTGAGCCTTGCAGAAGTTCACCGAAGGTCCATACTTGCTCTAAAAACAAATATATTTAAAATAGTCTTTAACAAATGCAAACTGGAAAATAATCAAGTCCTGTCACAGGCAATGTACCTGTGACACCTGCAAAAGCTTTAATTAATTGTAATATGTAATCCATACAAATGTCAGTCCCCAAATTCAATTGCTTTATGAAATAGATGCACATTTCTTGAACAAGTTGAAGATCTTGGAGATTAACATACAGAGAACTGCTAGAAATGGCTGCTGAAATATGTGGTGTTTCCATAACATGAGTTTATTGCTGCTTAGAGGCAGAGTCGGGACTTAGTGCAAATCAGTTCTTTTCTAGTGTTGCTGGCATTAGAAGTTGTGCAACCTTGTGTGGGTATAGGGATCCATGCACTATTTTTTTATCACAGATGACAATTATCCTTAAAAACAATTTTCAAAGAAGGCACTTTTTAAGTGAAGTATGTGAAGAGATTTTCCGCTTCCTGTGGCTGTTCCTGCAAACCTAATCAAGCTGCGCCTTTTGTAAGAGAAAAGTTTGAAGCTAAAAACGTAATTTGGAACCTAAAAAATCTCAGCTGTGAATAATGTGAATAGTAATTGCTAGTTAGTGATCTTTCAATAAGTGGAAACAAGCTATCCAAATGATGATTGCAGGATTCATTGAGATTTAGACAGATTAGCAAACATGCTACCAAGTGGACAACATTCTGTGAGCCAGAACCTCAGCTGGTGTAAAATCAGAGTAGCTCAATTGAATTGAATGGAAGAATGCCAGTTTACACCGGTTTGAAGGTGTTGCCAAAAGGATCTAACTGTGCCATGGGAAAAAATGGGAAAAAGTGGAAGCAATTACTGCATGGAAAGATGCCATATGGAAAAAACCAGCTGGTGACAGACTCAAGGGTGATTTAGTGAGAGTTCTTTAAAGCCAAACAAATAGTTTAAATCTGCAAATAAGGGTAATAGGACATTATGATACATCAGAGAAGTCAAGAAATGTAAACTTAAATAAAGTGAATGCTTGACTCAATTCTTGTGTTTTCCTTGAAGCATTAGAAAAAGGAAAGACAATCATTAAAAGCACCTAAGAAAATAAACACAACTCAGGAAGACCATGAAATGCTAGCAAAAATCTTGGCAGACCTGGTTGTATACTATGGAAATAAGGAACATACAGAAGTGCAGGAAATATATTTGTCTAAACGAATCACGATAGTAATGTGTAGTTAGCATGAATATGTACTTATGGCAAAGGCAAACAAGGTTCTTTGGGTAAATCTGATCTCTTTTGTTAGACCAACTCAAATAGTTGGAAAAATTCTTCTTTGAAAGCTTTCGGGTACAAATGCCCTTCATCAGCCTGAGGAAGCATCTGCAGATGGTCTGCGCTCTTCTTGGATGGAATAGAAAAGAATCCAGAGGCCAGTATACATGTGAGAGAGCCAGCCAGTGAAAATACAAATGGAGGCAGTACTTATGGCAAATCACCTTTAGGCTATTTCAGTGTAGTCTAATTAGTTATTGGAAGAAGCCCTCTGGAAGGAAGATGTCTTAAGTTTAGACTTCCATTGTCTTAAATATCACAAAGATCTTCCTTTGCTGAAATTTGATTAAAAGTGAGGAAGTAATGAAACCTTTATTAAATGAATGAAAAGAAACCCATCTTTGTGGAATGTATTAGAACACTGCAGTTCTGGAAAACCCTAGGTAGAACTTAGAGCATGAGGTAGTTTCTTTATAAATAGTATTTTATATAAATTCATAAGATAATTATGTATGGAAGTGAAAAAAATCCATCTCCGATCTCTCAGTTCCAATCCTCAAAGGGAACTTTACAAAACACTTTTCACAGATGAGCCTATGAACTCCACTTCATCAACCTCCTGGATACAAAAAATCATGGACTAAATTTAGACATTGGATTTATGACACATTATAACCGGCTTGACATCTGACTCCCCAGGTGCCTCTCCACTAGTTATCTGCTACATTCATCCCCCTTCCTGCCTCCCCAGCCTGTCTCTCATCCCCTGACTCCTCAATTTACATCTTCACTGACTGCCTGTTTTGCATACGGACCAGCCCAGCCTCTGGCTTTTTTACTTTTCATTCCATCCAGGAAGAGCATGCACCAACTGCAGAGACTTCCTCAGCCTGATGAAGGGTTTTTAAATCTGAAAACTTGCTAAGAACAATGTTTCCAACTATTTAACTTGGTTTAATAAAAGATTTCATAGATTTCATAGACATTAGGGCTGGAAGGGACCTCGGAAGATCGAGTCCAACCCCCTACCCCAGGGGCAGGAAGTCAGCTGGCGTCATAGGATCCCAGCAAGATAAGCATCCAAATTTCTCTTGAAGGCCTTTCAAAGTAGGTGGTTGAACCACCTTTGGTGGCAGGCTATTCCAGACCTTGGGGGCTCGGACAGTGAAGAAATTCTTCCTTATGTCCAGCCTGAAACGGTCTTGCGGGAGTTTAAAACCATTCGATCCTGTCATCCCTTGGGGCGCTCTGGTGAACAAACGTTCCCCCAGATCCTGGTGAAAACCCGTGATAAAACTTATAGGTGGCCATCAGATCGCCCCTGAGCCTGCGCTTTTCCAGGCTGAAGAGCCCCAGGGCTCTCAACCTCTTGTCATAAGGTCTGTTTTCCTGACCTCTGATCATGCACGTGGCTCTCCTCTGCACTCTCTCAAGCTTCTCCACATCCTTTTTGAATTGTGGGGCCCAAAACTGGACGCAGTACTCCTGCTGCGGCCTCAACAAGGCCGAGCACAACGGGAGAATGACATCCCAGGATTTGCTTGAGAAGCATCTCTGGATACAAGCCAGGCTTTTGCTCACTTTACTAGCCGCAGCATCACATTGAAGGCTCATGTTCATCTTGTGGTCAATCATGATATCGGATTCATCCAAAGAACCTTGTCTGCCTATGTCCTTAGACCAACACGGCTACAACCTGCACCCCTGTAACTTACTCATTGTAACTTAACAGCATCTATCTTATGAAATGAAATTCAAACAACTGTTTGTCAAAGTAAACTTTTTCAAGGTAGTTCTCTCTGTCTCAGTGTGGAAGGCATGTGACCTCTGCTGTGTGACAGACTATTATCTCAATTTGGTGATATAAGTTAAATAACTATGAGTTTTCCTTATCTCATAAGATCCTTTCAGATCATTTATTGTCTGGAGGAAAGTCATAGCTATCCTTGCTGTAACCATAAGTTAATTCCCTCTTCTCCTACCTCCTTGCTTGCTGTATGAGAATGATCCGTTGCAGAACAACTTTCTAAGTGTAATTATTCACTTGAGTTTTAAAATTATTTTAGTTGTATAGTAGCTTAGGTCAAACCGGTTCCATTAAATTAAACCTTTAGTTCATCTGTAGAATCAGATACTGATTATACACCCACATACATCACGGTGGCACGTTTATTAGGAGGTAATGTCATTATGTACTTCATAAATTCTTATGGCTGCCTGCAAGACAGCCTCGTTAAAGTGCAATGTTGGACGGCTTTTCCAAGATGCTGCAAAACCTCTGTGAACTGGAACTCAGGGTGCTTTTGATTAGCTGCTTAACTATGGATTAAGGGGCCTAAATTTAGGCAGAATCCTAAAGTTTTGTGGACATTGTGCTAAATGATTTGGTGGAAGTCCCTACAAAATATAGGAGTTGCAGTATGGAAACATTTTCGTCACAAGCTTTCTATTTCTACCTAATGTTGGATTAATGCTCTGTCCCTTGCATCTCCTTGTTATCTTTATTCTGTGTTTCTGTGATTTGGATATACTTTGTCCACACTGGGAAAACAAATGGTATTTTAAAATGTATTAACTAACCGGAATTAATGTGTTTTTAATTGCTTAATGTACATAGTTATATTTAACTCCATAACTATGATTCATTTAATGCATTTTTAATACCATCCACTTGATCAGCGAGGGCAAATCCTGTTTAGTGCATAGGTGGTTCTGGTGGTGAGTTGATATAATGGATGTCGATATTGGAATACCGTCTTCTATAGCTGCTTTGAGGGAGCAGAAGGAAAATGAAAAACAGGAATATGGTTGAGATGAGTGTGCTTATTAGATGCTTATAGTACTTACATGCTGCTTTTAATAGGCCTAGCTGTTGATCTGCAAAAGCTGTAATGATACCCAGCATATGTCCTCATTAGCTGAGCAGTGTTCTGCAGGGGAAAGGAGGTGAGGAGTAGGTTGGCAGCCGTGTGCAACCCCATGTGCAGCTCCCGAGGCTCCAGCCTGTTGCTGCTTGTTCCCGTCTCCTCCTTTCCCAGGCAGACCGC
The DNA here is from genome assembly GCF_000455745.1 of Alligator sinensis. Taxonomy (NCBI): domain Eukaryota; kingdom Metazoa; phylum Chordata; order Crocodylia; family Alligatoridae; genus Alligator; species Alligator sinensis. The sequence goes on from NW_005841879.1 coordinate 1,902,376, forward strand.
ACATGGGTGAGCTCAGCGATCCCATGCAGGTCACATCCCAGCACAGTGGCACTCGCACTATGCGGAGGGGTGGCCACTCCTCCATCACCATAATCCTGGATTTACCCTGGTCACGTTAGTCTGAAAGCAGGGAGAGGGCAGGGCAGGGTGGCACCTTAAACAGTATGTGGTTAGTCTCTTAACTTAATCCCTAAACTACCCTGCCCTATCTTCCTGCCTGACAGAGACAAGAAATCAGAGTGCTTAAGAGACAGAGAAATCTGCAGTACTGCACTGAAGGAAGCAAGGAAAGTAAAAGCCAAGAAGCAAAGCAATGCTAGTATAAATCATGTATTCAAAAAAGAACAGAAATCCAGTCTCCCTTTAATTAAACCACTTTGGAAATACCAACAACGTCAAAAATAAAAGTTGGAGCCCTCTGAAGTCTATGAGCCTGTGTAGGTTGCCAGTACTCAACTGGTGCTGAACTGGAGTAAGCGACAGTCTCAGTGGACATGTAGGTGCTTTGTCTGGAGCCTTCAGGGGCAGCAGGACAGTAAGGGAAACAGGCTTGATTGCATGAACTCTTAAGTGGTTAAAAATCAAAATGTGTTGGTATTACAGCTCCTGAATGGGTCGGGTGAGTCGAGTGGTGTAAGTAAATTCGGTAACATTGAAAGGGTAGAACTGTGGGCTGATTCCAGCACATCAAGTGAAGCAGGTATTAGCTTTCCTGATTATTGACAGTATGTTGATAGTTATTTTCCTCGAGAGACTTGCTCTTGCTTTGCCATTTATAGATATCATATTGAAAAAGGTTTCCTTCTGCATCGGTGCCAGTCTCTCCTGGAAGGGTGCCCAGCCTAAAACTGACCTGCTTTTGAAAGTGGCCGTGCTGTATTCTGGCACACCATGACTGTAAATACTCCTGCACCTGTGGATTATGTTTGGTTTATTTTGTAATTTTCCTGGTAGCAAATTCCTGATTCATTAATGTGACTTGTCTGGGAACATAAGCAGCTTTTTTTAAAAATTTTATTTTGGAGTGGACAATAAGCCTAGAAATTTTAAAAAGAAAAAACAAAAGGTGGAGGACCAAGATGCTGCTTTTGTCAGCTGACCTCAGTTTCACTACCGAGACAAGACCCTTTTCCACTTCTACTAGGAATAAAAATCAATAGCTGAATTCCTTGACATGAACACTACTCTGCAGTGCACAGTAGAATTATTTTTAGACTTGATTTTGACCCTCTGTAAAAAATAGTTTAAACCAAATATGAAAAAAATATCTGAAGGGACGGATGTCTATCATAAGTTGCAGCAAGGAAAGGTATTAGGAAAACACTCTCTCACTAGGAGGGTAGCGAAGCACTGGAACAGGTTACGCAGAGAGGTGGTGGAGTCTCTGCTTGGAAAAGAATCAGCAGAAGAATGCACAAAGCAAGAAAACTGTTTTAGCGCAACATGAAATACTGCCCTGCCCTTAGCAAACAATTTGTTTTGCACACACTTTTTGCATTGAATTGACATAAGGTTTTCTTCGCTGTTATCAAATATTAGCCTTATGATCATGCTGTACAAACAGCACGCATTCTTTTGAGTTGTGTTTCTTTTTTCCTCCTTGGAGGCTATTTTATTTGAGTAATATTTTTAGGTGAAAGGAGTTCTGAATTATGGTTTGCAAATATGGAAACTTTTCCCAACATGCAAAGTCCAGGAGCAATGTCCAGATCAGATGCCAGGTCTTTCTGTGTTAAGAATACGAAGGTTCTTATCAATATGCTGTTTTCAGAGCATTTATAAAGTCTCTATTTTTGTGCCCCCTGACTAATAGATATTTTTTAAAATTTGAAACCTCCAAGTCTTTTATGACAGTTTCTTCAGATCCTCCTTGCCTCTACTTTACTCGCTGGCTTGGCTGCTGTGGCTGGGTGAGGTTGTACTACTGTCACCCCCCAGCAAACAGCCCTAGCACACGTCTCTGTTGCTTGATCCCCAAAACAGCAGGAGTCATGTAGAGGTGATATTTGCCAACAGGATTCACAGTGACAGTGAAAACTGATTAGTCTTCATTTTACTGTAATTTAAGCAAGCAATGAGGAGGAGCAGAAATTCTACCTGGCTTTCTGCAGATCTACATCTGAAGGTATCAGAGCCGCAGAGTACACTTGCTGCTTATTTGTAAGATTAGGACCTCCAGTTCTCAGTGCACTGAGCTTGAGTTCACCACTGTTGCTGCAGTGACTGCCATGGGTCCCTTGGTGGGTTGGATTTGTAGAACTGGAGCTCTTTGGTAACACAAGGACTCGATATATGTATGGTATAATGAAAGATTTAGATTCTGTAGGATGCTGATGACCTCAGTGATGAAAAACAATAATATATTGACATAGGCGGTGGAAAGCTGGGGCTTAGCCCCTCCCCCCCAACATGGCTGCACTACTCCAGTACCACCACCACAGCACAGCGCTGTGCCCAGCACCCCCACCATGCACTGGCCCCGCAACGGCCCTGTGGGAGGGAGAGGTGGCCCTATACCGTACCCCACCCTGCATTGCCCCACACACCTCCAGCCCCCCACCCCCATAATGTTTTTTCCCGCCACTGCTGGATATTGAGTTCCTTGCTCTAGATCAGGGATGCTTAACTTCTGGGCCACAGAGCTCTCTCATCAGGGTTGTGGGGGTCCCCACGGGTCAGGAAATTTGGCAGCAGTGGCCCTTAATATGGCCATCGTCCTCCCTGCCAAATTCCCAAGTCCCAAGCCCTATGCCTGCCCCCTTTCCACACCAGGCTGGTCACGCTCCTTTCCCCCCGCTTCTGGATTCTGGAGCAGGGCTGGGCCTTGCCTCTGCCCCCCCCCCCCCCCCCCCCCGGCGGGGTTCGCG
>NW_005841879.1:1905273-1909704 GCF_000455745.1 Alligator sinensis
CAACTGGGCTGGGTTAAGGCCAGGCTGTGCACCCCCTTCTTCCTACAGGCCCAGGTTGGCGCTGAGCCATGCCTCTTTACCCATAAATGTCTAGGTCAAGCTCCTTTGCCCTGCAGTGCTGCATTGAGGATTTGCCCCCTTCGCGTGGCCAGGTGGAGCTCACTGTGCCCATCCTGGGGGCCACATTGGGACCACCGGCTGGATCTGGCCCATAGGCAGAACAGACCAGTCCATCTAACTTTCTGGGCAAAAAGGCTGGGCAGTACTACTCTAAAGCATGTGTGTTTGACTTTTAGATGTAGATGTTGTTGTTGCTGCTGTTTTTAGGCAAGTTGGGATTATCTGTAAGAAGTAAAAATTGGGAAATATTTTACATGATATACAAGCACACTGCCAATCTGATGCCCCAATCTAAAAACACATTTGCATACAATTAATTTTAGTAACATTAACAGAGCCATTGAATTAAATAAGGCTGCTCAGGTGCTTATGTTTATGAAGGTTTCGATTTTTTGTGAATCTGAAGGTTTAAATTCAGTTATAATCCCATGTCAAAGGAAGGAGGACTAGATGTCAATGGGTCTTTCCCATCTAAAACTTTCAGCCCAATGCGTTGAATCATAAACCACACTGCATTTTTTTCTAAATAGGTTGATGTATAGCATGAGTTGTGTTATGGAATTTGATCACGTTTCCACTAAAATTAATGACCAGACTCCCATTTACTTAAGTGGACTGTCAGAAGTCAACAACCCCTTTATTTTAGAGTATGAATTCACAGATAGAGCTGCCTCGTTGGGTGATGGTTCAGGAACTTCGCTTTCATGTTTTTCATTGAGAGACGAACAAGAAATGAAATCTGAGTATGGTGATTTTTCTCCCAGGTGGGTTGGCCCCAAAGCACAACATAAAGGAAGGAGATCATCTGCAGCCATTCAGAAGCTGTTTGAGCTCCCCCAAAGTGACAGAAATTTTTAGATGAGTGGCGCTTTGTAGCAGCTGTTCTATAGCGTAGCAGCTGAATATGCAGACACCTTCCTTCATTTTCATTTTCTCCAGTGTTTGAGAGAGAAGCCCAGCACTTGGGGAAATGTTCACAATTTCCTTTCAGGGTTGGAGATTAAAAGTATCGCTTGAGTTGTTGGGCAGTTGTTTGGTAAAAGAGGGCTGGCTCTTGGTTTGTTCACAGCATAAACCTCTATTTCTAATGAGGAAATGAATGTTTCCTTTCTGCCTTCTCATGATAGTGGTATCAAGTTATAGTTAAATATTTGATGCCAAATATTGTATGATATTTTATAGTTACTTTCTCTTCATTGGAAACGCTTGTAGCTGTGTGCTTATGCATATACGAGCATGTTATGATGATAAAACATGATTGTAATAAATAGACTTAAAATAATATTTTGCTGCTATACATACATACGGTGGAGCATATTTTAACCATTCTTTCAGCTGTACAGGAACACAGTAAATATTATTGATTTGATATTATATCATTTTGTACATGGTTATTTGTTTTCACATTGTAGGCAAGGCAGTAAGAGTTGATGAGATTGAATTTTGCTTAAATTGATGAAATTTGGTAGGTGGACAAACATTTTATTGCTTTTACATGTAGTTTGTAATGGACTTAATTTAAGACTTGGATAAGAATAGCTTTAAAATTGTAGGAAAAAAAGGGGGAGGGAGGTTGAAGCGTTGTTGTATCTGTGATGGTTAAGGAAATATTTAAGAAGCAGGGTCTTTTGCAGATGATATTGGACCAACTATTTTGGGTGCAAATGCCCTTCTTGATCTGAATGAGTTTCCTTTTAAGAAGCTTCTGTCTCAGACCTGAAGAAGGGCACTTGCGCCTGAAAGCTCATCTGATATCTCTCCCAACTATACATTTGGTTCAAGAAAGATTTTACCTCCCAAAACTCCATGCTTTGCATATTGAAAATGTAAGCTAGAGATTTCTGTGTTATACTTGGTATCAAAATGACTTCTCTAAACATTACTAATCAGCTGTATGCATGTTGACACCTTTTGAATGTATGAAAAAAACAATTTGCTGTTCATTCATGTGTGTCTAATAACATAAAACCCATCATAAATCAATTGTTGTGAAACTTGTTCTGATGACAAGTTGCATACTGAAAATCTTAAAGCTCAAGGTATGTTATACCATCGTGAATACCAATGAGAAATGATATCACATACGTTATTGTCATTGCAGGCTATGGTTTATGCATCTTCTAACCTAGGGAATGACTCAGAAAAATACTTAACTGCTCCTAATCTGATATATCTTTGTTTATTATGAGAGGTCTACCCAATTCGAGGAGGTAGTCACCCGATTTCGTGCGGAGATCACGAGGCTAGCCCACGTTTTCCCAGGCTGATTGCGGCAGAACTGCCCATGCCTCTGGCTGAGGGGCCTCAGTAGCACTGTGCCTCGCTGCTGATTGGCTACGAGGGCTGTCCATCGTACAGCCCCTCCCCTTGTTGCTGATTGATGAGGAGAGGCTGGGCCACATGACAGGCAGTCCGCTCAGCCAGTCAGCAGTGATGGGTGGGGGCAGCAGTGATCTTGGGCTCTGCTTCGTGTCGGCAGCCCCGCTTTCTCGGGCAGGCTGTGGGGATTGGCGGCTTCCCCTGGAGAGCCAGCACTTTATTTTCAATAAGTTGTTTTTCATGGATTTTGCAGCTGTTCCACAAAATCCATTAAATTATGATTTTGGTAGGTCCCTATTTATTGTACAGTACTTATAACATCTTACATGTCTAACATTTATGGATTTTTTGGATACTGATAAAATCTCTCCAATTTCCTCCTCTGTAAGTGACTGAACAACTCTTACTCAACATGCAAAGTGTCTTATCTTGGAACTAATTGATGAACTTCATTAGCGCTGTCAACTAGTGCAAATGTGTGAAGTGGAAGAGTCCATTCCTACTGTTCCCTTGAACCATTCCTGTCACTTTTACGAGGCACCAGATTGACTGATTTGTCCAAAAAACCGCAAACCAACAACAATCCCACCCCTCAAGGATTTTGTAAGAAGGAAATAAACTAGCTTTTCTCCTTATGCAGCTTTAAATATGCATCTTTTGAAACACATGCAGAATACTTTTTGTGTGCCTTGTAGACTTCTTGGCAGTGATGGCTTCTACCATTTTTCAACTAAATCCCCTTTCAGTTTGGGGCCAATAGGGGATGGCCATTTTCCACAATAGCCATGCCCACAAGCATTGCACACACCAGATGGATGAAAAAAGAAATAATGAAAAAGTAAACATTTACACCTTTGAAAAGCTTCTATTTTTTAAATTGACTATAATCTGGACTTTTCAGTCTTACCTGGATTTTAGTACCGTAGAATTGATTAGTAAGGGTTTAGATACTTTTTTCTGCAAATTGCACAGTCTGAAATATTCTAGCAGGAAGTCTTTCAGTCTTTCTCCTTTCTCAGTTCAGGGAGGCTAAAATCAAATTATAGATAGAATATCCTGGTAGGTGTAAAATAATTGGCCTTATTTCTGTCACTTCCTAATTTCTGAGTCCTTGACTTTGCAGCCTTAAAATATACTTGAGTGTGCTTTTTGTAGGTAGTAATAGAATTCTTTAACAACTTTATATACCATGTCTAATCTTTCATACTGATTCTCAGCACTTCACCTATGAATTTGATTTTTTTTAATGTTGTTCTGATCTTTCTTTCCAATGTTTAGAAGTTTTTTTTTTAAACTTTGAGAGCCTAAACCTGTTATTGTTTAGGTAGAAAGTGTGCTTCTAATTGAAGTTGAAGATACCTGTCTATATTCCTTACTTAAGTGTCTGCTAATTCTGCGGGATAAGCCTTTTTATTTAAATAGAGCAAAAAGAGAGTTGCCTGGGAATGCAAAATGTGTAGGTGGAAATGTCAGAAACAAGGGACTCTGGATTAAAAATGATGTTTTTATATGTGTGATGTTTATATATGCATGTGCCTTACTATCAGTGATATGAAATTGCTTGGCTACTCTTGGGATATTGAAAAGCCTCTGAAAAATCACTGCTTTCTCTGTTAAAAAAGTACTTATAGACGTATTTCAGTTTTCCATCGAGGAGTTGTTCTGTTACAGAATCTTATCTTGCCAGAATATCACGTAGCGTAGGCCCACTAGGCCTCCCATTACTGCCATTTTTTGACATGAAGCACTTTACAATAGGTCTCTCTTCAGATCTTCTGGTTTTTTTACAGTATACCTTACAAACTTAAAACAACATCCAGTGATTTGATCAGGACACAGTATACTGCAACTTGTTTGTAACTAATCTTTTTTTTTCCTTTTACTCTGTTGACTGGTAGAGGAAAGTTTGACTCCTATTATGTAAATGTCCATTTCAGTGGAACTAGATTTACTTCACCAGTACGTATTTACCAGTCCTGTGCTACTCTAACT
>NW_005841879.1:1909735-1910333 GCF_000455745.1 Alligator sinensis
TTTTGTGGTTCACAAGAGGTGCCATGAATTTGTTACCTTTTCTTGTCCTGGGGCAGACAAAGGGCCTGATACTGATGTAAGTACATTGATGTTTTGTATTTTATATGGTACATTACCTGAATATGTATTTTACCCTGTTCCATTGAACAGTAAAGACCTTAGTCCAAAGATCACCAAAGTTGCTGTCTTCATGATGGAGTTTTGTTAATAGGCATGGTATGTTCAAGTAAATAGGAAAATATCTAGATTTGAAAAGTCTGGTTAAGTAACCCGAGGGTTCCTCAGAATAAAACAAGTCCATGATCTTCATGCAAACGAGTCATTGTTTATAGCCTCACGGCTTTGTTTTCACCCCAGGATTGTTTGGACTTAAGTGCTGACCATAACCCAAGTCCTGTCCACACACGCAGACGCTCAGCTTGAGTTACACGTTGCATTTAACTTGAGGACACTATTCTGTTGTAGGGTATGGGTTGAAGTCCAAGTGCTTGATGCTTGAGGAGGGCTCCTGAACTTGTCCTTGTGTGCAGCTGAAATGGTAGTTTGCAGAATGGCCACTGTCACTAGATCTAGCCCAACTCGGGAAGAGTCCTCTCAC
>NW_005841879.1:1910364-1944580 GCF_000455745.1 Alligator sinensis
TAGGGAAATTTAACGAATGCTGAAAGCAACACTAACACTTTTTTGCAGGTTCAGTAGCATGGACTTGTAGGGATAAGCCGTAAGGACACTGACTTGAAGAAAATGTTTGGGATTTTTCTTATTTTCTCATTTGTGTGTGCGCGCTCCCACGTGTAAAATTGACATCTAGTATAATTTTGCATTCCAAAATAAAAGGAGAGGAAATTACAAAGTATAAAAAGACAGATTATTGAGGAATGCAATCAACAGAATATTTAGCAAAAATTAATTGGACTCTTTGAGTTAAATATCAGAAGCCTGCACAGTTTATTAATCAGCAGAAATGAAAGGTGAAATTACAATTAAACATATTAATGAGTTTACATCTGGCCTCTTAATTCCAAAATACAGTCTCATCACTCTCAAATGTATAAACCTAGATTTATATTTTTGCTTCCGTGGGACAGTGGAAATTTCGGGATTCCTTGGGACTTTGTTTGAAAGTCTTGTGTTAGACAACTGAAAAGTCTGTCTTCAATATGATGTCATGAAGAAACTGGATTTAAAACAGTTGCCATTTTTAGTACCCAAGTTACTTATCTTTGTTTTTCTAGAAGCAGAATAATAAAAAGCCACCTCCGCTGTGATATGTTTACATGAAAGATTTAGATGGCAGAGAAGATGATGGTGAAGATGAATTTTACTCCATGCTTTAGCAGTTCATAGTGATTAAAAGTGTCACAGTAAATGATTAGAGTAATATTTGACTTGTGAATTGTGCCAGCTGATTGCTAAATATTGCAAGAGAGGTTGTTAACTGGATAGTTGGATCCGCACTTTTGGGAAATAATCTGTGTAACGAGAAACTAAATTTAAATCTGTTCTTTTTATCAGCCTTATGAGTGAATTTCTAACTAACAAACAGTGAAGAATAGTAAAGAATCAATTTAAAAACCCTGTTAAAGTTGAAACTTTTAGAAAATAAATTAATTAGGCAACATTAAAAGCCATTTCTTCATGGCTTATGAGTTGGTCTGCAACAGGGCCTAAACTGATTTCGTCATTATTTTATCAACTAGTAGAAATTTTAAAAGATTTATTCTGAAGTGCCCCTTCTTTAACAACTTGTTTGTGACTTGACCTACTGCAAACTGTCATTGTATTTCAAAATGCTGCTTGTGTTTTATATATATAAAAATACGTGTGTGTGTGTGTGTGTGTGTGTGTGTGTATAAAAAAATACATGTATACATGATGCATGTTTCAGATGTATGTAAAACATCAGCTCATTATTTAACACCTATTTCAGCTTTTGTGTAGTGGACATCAGTGAGCTCTTATCATACAGGACATACTTTAGGGGCATGTGAGATACTAAAAGTAAACAGATGCACAGATTTTGCAGGTGGTCCTAAATACAGTTGTGTTAGCAGAAGACTATACACATTTCCTTGTCTAAGGTTCCTCATCCCTTTTGAATATTCATTGAATGCTGGTCAGAGTCCCCGGAGGAATTCAGAATCCCGACCCTGACATATGGCTTCTCCTCCAAATTATAGTCTCCCTTCTCTGCAGCAAGTTTCCTTCCTCATTTGCTGTTCCAGCCAGTGCTACAAAAGCATGTCCCTCTGCACTTCCCAGATGTCCTATGTTTGTGCATCCCCTACCCAAACTCTCGCCCACTCAATTTTGAAGAACTTTTAGCAATCCATATTTACCTTGCTCTTCCTCTGGGGAAATTCCACAACTTTAGACTCTAGTTACTTGTAGAGAAGTTAAAGAAAAAGGTTTTTCTTCAAGACTTCAACCACCTCATCACTCTTTTTAAGCCCCATCTACTCATTAGTTACTAGCCCTTGAATGACTTCCTTTCCAGTACAGACAGGTAGGTGTTCTTCTTCTGCTCTTTTCCACTAGTCATGAAATCAAACTGGAATTCATAAGTGTTATGTGGACAGGTTCTTCCAATTTTTGCAGTATTTAAAGGAGAATATTTGTTTCTAATTTGCAGTGGATCAGAATAATATTGTCTTTTCCCATGTTTCAGAAAACATTCAGTAACTGAGCTGTGGAGGCTTATAATATTTGTTTTTTTATACAACATATAGTATAATTCTATAAATATAGTACTTGGTGCATTTGTTTTAAATTCTGTATATATAGGATACTTCATAAATCACAATTATTGAAATAAAGTGAAAGTGTAATTTGCTAAGTATTGTATTTGCTTTTTTGTTTGGTTATTTGCACAATTCACTAAGCTACTCTAGGTCTTCCTGTTATTAGTCAGCTAATAATATTTTATTGTAATTTATTGCAATAAAATTTTACTGTAATCTTGTATGTAATTCAAGCAAAACCCAGGGCACCCTTAGGGAAAACCAGGAGCAGTGGCCACAAACTCCTGGAAGATTGTTTCAGGCTCAATATTAGGAAAAACTTCTTCACAGTCAGGGTGTCCAGACTGTGCAATAAGCTCCCTCCAGAGGTGGTGCAATCACCTACCCTGGAAATCTTCAAGAGGAGACTGGACGGTCACCTTGCTGGGGTCACCTGACCCCTAGTTATCTTTCCTGCCTGGCGCAGGGGGCTGGACCCGATGATCTTGGGAGGTCCCTCCCAGCCCCTAACATCTATGAATCTAAAACCAGTTTCAATAGTTTTATAGTTGCACAGCATTTTTAACCATGAACCATTGGTTCTTTATAAATTTATCCTCATATGAAATTTCATGTAAAATAAGAACTCTGTTGCACCTACTAAAATAATAAGCTGATCTTGCTTGTTCACATAGAAACCAACATTCCTTTAGAAATATAAATTTCACTGTACAGTGAAGTAATTTAACATCTGCTTATGGGAACAATACGTTCTAAGTTTCTTTGTTTGAATTGCACTGTTGTTTTTTTTTATATAACCAAATTCAGGCTCAAGATTGTAGGGAATTAGATCTTGCTGATGAAATGCACTGGAAAGCTTGTCTCATTAGATTTTAATGAGCTACTCATGCACATTTTTAATGTGCAAGATATGGGATTCATAAATAGTGGATAGACAAAGATGAGGAGGAGGATTATAAAATCTGATTTGGTGACAAACTTTGACAGTATCAAAGTTTAGGCTATTTTTTAAGAATTCACTCAAGAAATTATTAGCTTTTGTTTTAAAGAAATCATTTTATTTTTGTCTTAAAAAATGGAAACAAATTTCAGGTAGCAAGCTCTGTTACTGAAGTTGGGTGCCAAGTCATTTGTGTTATATGACTTGCATATTTTCATGCAAGGAGGTAAGCAATGGATGTCCCTAGAACCAGTGTAGAATTATTACCCCGCTGCAAATAAAAGATGCAGTATAGCTTTCTCCTAATGATAGGGTTATGGAAGCACAATGCGCTTTAGATTCTAAAGTGCCCCAAAATTAATATTTGACAAGCATATTTAAAAATGTGAAGTTGTTCATAAAGGGGGAGGGAATGTGATCTAGTAATTAGAACTCAGTCATGATTCCTGATAAACTGGGACCTTCCCCGAGGTATGAAATCCTATGCAATTTTCTAGCTTCTCTGTAGGGAAGTAGGTAACACACTAGCTTAGTGCCTGTGATTTTATCCCATCTTGTAATTTGTAGAATGTGTGCCCCAGTTTCTGACTTGGTTCTCAAATGCTCAAGACCTACCATGTTTTATGCCATGCACTCTGGCCCAGTTGACTAACATGGCTGTGCAAGTGTGCTAACTTTTACTCAGGTGATTGAACAGGTTCAACTCTGCAGTTCTCTAGACTGGATAACCTTTGTTGCTGGTAAAGCCATCTTTTTGGGATTAAAAATAATTTCCTCCTGTTGCTTCTTCTGCTTCTCTTTTTTCATATGTCACCTCCTTCCTAATTGTTCAGTTCCAGTACCTTGCCATTTAAAGGATTCAACTGCTCCGTCACCACCTATATTTCTAACCTCTGTTTCTTCCTACACTGTTTCCCTTGCCTATGATTTGTTTAATGCTTCCTCCTAATTTCTCAACTGCTTTATGCCCTGGACTTGGTCTCTCTCCTTGTAGCCCATCTGAAACACCCTTTAAGTCAGTTGTGTCCTAAATGCTGCATACTTTAAATAACTACCAGGTGACTCAAGTCTATTTTCTACTACCCGACTTAATTATTTTGGAGCTTAAGGACACCTGAAGGCAAAACTTTACACATAGAAGTGTGGATTAAGTGCCAGTTTTAATTTGTTAGCAAATAATTGACCATAGTTTATCAGGTTTTTGGGGTTGAAGAGACTGGGTAACATGCTGGATCTATTGAAGTAAATGACATACTCTTGTTGGCTTCAGCAGGCCTAGGATTTCACAAGAAGTTGAATGTGTCTCTGTTATAAAGTGTCATGAATATATACAAATAATAAATGTCTAATTTTGATTTTAGATGCTCATAAAATTGAAGGGAATAAAAGAATTAAATGTGTGGATTTATTAGCGTTCACTTTTGCGAATTAGAGGTTAATAAAGAGTATATGCTGTATTTAGTCAAGCTCAGAAGTGATAGTTTAATAGTAAGGTTCTTGGCTAGGGATCATAAAAGAAGTTTTTTTGTATTAATGGTGAATGATTTATTTATCTAGGATACAGCTGTATGTGTGGTTATTCAACTGTGCATTCTTTAATGGGTAGTCCTTACTTGTGTATTTTCCCCCAACGTGCAGCATTGAAAATCAGTGTGTGTGAAGCCATTTAACTTTATGAAGCCTCTCTTAATTGTGGTAGAATCTATTTTTGGCAAGTTGTTAATCATTTTAATATAGCAGGTTGCATTTCGTGATTTGATTTTTCAGTGAGTGGTTAAATACATCAGCCTTCTGCCTTATTTTAATTATTTAGGGTACTAAATAATCATCATCTGTGTTTATGTACCTAAGCAGCACAAAAACGCTTTCTCCATTACAAATAATACAGTAAATGAAGATGTTTAATAATCTTTTATATTCATGGGTACGAGTAAATGCAGAAGCTTTTAAACTGTTATGTTACAATTTACTAAAATGTTTGGTAGATTTTTTTTAATGTATCTACTTTATCATTTATCATTATCTTATTACTATCTGAATTAGTATAAGCAAGATTACCCTGGAATGCAACAAACTATTTCCTTACCATACTGTTTCCAGTGTACCATATGGTAGTCTTTGGTAAATAATTTTAATTACAAAAATAAATATATTAGTATTTGCATAATTGCCTAACATATTGTTTCGTTCAGGTGTCTGATTAGTATGTATATGTAATTCATCAAGTTTTGGTTTTTTTCCGTGCAATACCCTTTCAACATTACTTGCAAGGAAAGTATTATAGTGCCAATAATAGCACGACAGAACATTTTGTTCATTTTCGAAGGAGTTTATATTCACAGTGTTCTGTTCTGTACACATGCTCTCTCTCTAGAAGACAGTATTCTTTTGTCCACAACAGCGCTATGTTGCCTCAAACCTTACTTTGCAATACTAAGTATGTGAAGTTCTGTCTAAGGGACAGACTAAAAAATATTAGTCCTCCTTCAAACTCTGAAGTTTTATGTGTTTTGGATGAAGGAGGTTGGAGAACTTGTTCATGACGTCAGTGGACATTTGTGGAGTGGAAGGGAGACCTTTTCTCCATCTTGATTAAATCAAGCATTATGCTTTTGTAGCCATTATGCTCAGCATAACTGCTCAGTTTCATAAAAGTCATAAGAGAGGACCTAAAATATGGAGGGAACCGAGCACACTGGAACAACATCGTGAAATGTATTGGCAGGAAAGTGAGAAAAATCAAAAGAAAATTTCTTTGCTTATGTTTTTTATCTTGACCTATTCGTTAAATACTCCGTACCTCTATTTTTGTTAAACATTTTCAAAAATAGCAGTTGAAGGAACGAGGAAGAATTCAGGTGTCCGATTTAGCCAAAAAGGAGCAGATATGCCTTGCTTTGAAATACATTTTCTATGAAAATGCAGCGGTGTCTTTTCAATAACTACATCTGTTTTTGCCTGTATTACAAATGCTAGAAGACGAGCTGCATGATTCTGCCTCTCGTTTGAACAAAGATTGCAGAACTGCTAATATACTACCAAAGCCAAGGTTCCCTATAAATCAGCGGTTCTCCACCTTTTTCAGCTCAAGGCACTCCTCACTAGACTCAAGGCACCTCTCTGTAACTTTTGGGAATTGAATGTTTGTTTGAACTAATTAATGTATTATAGTGCTTACCTCCTTGCAGAGGGGCTGGGCAGTGGAGGTAGGGATCAGCCAGGGAGGGAGATGAGCCTGAGCCTGTGCTTATCTGCTTGTCTCTTCATACACACACCCTTCAGAGGATCTGGGAGAACCCCGGTTGAGAATCACCGCCATACATCTATGGCCTGGATCTCAAGGGCTTTCTCTTGATTTTGACAAAATGGAAATGTCTGCATCATGAGAGAGTAAATAATCATGTGGCATGCTTTGCATACTATCCTTATCTTATGATGCATTATTTCTTATATAGTAGCAGTACAATATTAAGCAATTGCTGGCAGACACACTCAGAATATGTACCCGTTTAATTACTCAGTAAATGGCTGTTACACTAATGGAGAACACCAGGATAAGAAAGCTTCAGTAATTGCGTATCAGTTAAAATGAAGATTAGCAGCCTGAAGAAATCCCATTTCTTTAACGTCCCAGAAAGGCTGTTAGAGCAAGAAATAATATACTTTGTGCCTATGGAGGTGTCTAGAACAAAAAGTAAAAAAACAAAACAAAACTCTTGAGACATTGATATATATATATATAGAGAGAGAGAGAGAGAATCATTATAGTATAGTAAAGTTAGAAATCTTTTCAGAAAGCCATGCTAGTATTAGAAAAAAAAAACCCATCTGATATTCCAGGATTTCTATCTGCTTGTCTATTTTTTTGAGAAATGCATGGACATTTTAAAAGCTCCTTTTTTGAGGACGCGTTCTTTTGCCATAGAGGGATTGGATTTCTTTTCATGCCACACCTGATGCTGACATGATAATCTTTCATGTTAGAAAGACTTCCCATTAGTTTCAGACTACTGGCAAGTAATCCCCAGACCATGCAACATTTGTGTGCTGCTTTTATTAAGTTCTGTCTCTAATCACACACCTCAGAAGGTCAGTGACATTTCTCAAATTTATTGGACAAACCACTTTTATATATTTTTCTTTGAAATTGGACTAAATGTCATCATATGTTTTACAGGGCATCGGAGAGAGAAGGAACTAGATGGTAGTTTCCCCAAATTTGACCTTGAGATGCTTAATAGATTTGATTTCTGAACTCAGTTTAAATCTGAGACTTCTCCTCCACATGTATTTGAACTGAGAAAAAAGTTCTTATAACATCTTGTGCAGCAAACTACCAGGTTATTTACAGTTCTGCCAGCTTCAGCTCAGCTGCCTTAATGTAGCCAGAGTTTCAAAATGAAATTACAACTCTGCAAAGGGAGAAGGAATGATGCTTGTGGGTGAAGTTGCTAAGAATATTAAGTGAGATTACAAATGATAACAGGAGGGGGATGAGAAATAAATTCAATCCATCCATCTTCCACTTCTCACATCAACATATTCTCCTCCTCCTAAATTTGTTCTCTGAACTGGACCATTAATATTAAATAGATTTATAAAAGTTAAAGCCAGGCTGGATGATTGGATCATGGACTGTTTGAATTTGAGACTATCAAAGGATTAAAATTCTTCTCTTTACAGAGTTGGAGAGAGCATTTTTGGTGCAGCTGGAATTATCATCACCCAGCAAGTCAGGATGTCAAATTGACTTTGATAAAAAGTAATCATAGAGGCTATTCATACAAGCTATACTTCTGTTTAAAAGCTCTAGGCAATTAGAGTCAATGATGAAGGGGTGTAACATCAGATCAGCATAGGAGACTGTAGATGGTACTATGAAATACAGGTAGCATATTATTAAGCTACCTTTTTTCTCTGAAAAACTTTAAAAAAATCTAGGGGCAGTCAAGCAGGCTTCTTATTAAATGCTGAGAGAGCCTTTAATAGATTTAGTTGGTGGGAAGATCTCTGCTGGATTGATATGCGATATTTGATTTAGGTCGGGCACATGTATTCTGGATTCTTTAATATTAAACCACTGTTTATTTTCTCTGTGTTCGGCTATTTCATATAGACATGATGTCTCTCTCTTCAGTGCTGTGCTCTTGCTGAAAGATAAATTACTAAGTGTAAAATGAAAAAACAATGCATAAACAGCTTAAGGAGTGTATATGCTGTAAATTTACTGTGTCATATTGGTGGACCCTCAATGTCACCATGTTGCTATATAGAGAATACCTTCTTGAACCAGAAAATAGTGGGACGATAGACAGGCAAATCAGTAGCAACTCTCACCTTGTTTTCTTAGTACCGTGAAAACGTGGCTATCCTGGGTCCAGTTAAGGGCTAGCCCACGGGGAGCATCACAGCATATTCAAAGGGGCTGCTGCATGATAGCAGTAAGTTTATGGAAGAAACATAGGCATTTAGGAGCCTAATTTTCATTGAAAGTCAGTAGAATTTAGGTACACAAGTTCCCAAATTCTGTTTCAAGTTACAAGTGCTCCTGGGTATTGTAGTTCTCTTTTCATGTGTTATAAGTGGGAGTAGTGTGTGTGGGGATACGTGTCAATTTTAAGAACTAGTGAAAATTAATCTTGACTATATATTGATTGTGTTAAACCTGAGATACTGAGCTGAATGTGTGTTTGTGAAGCAAAGTTGTCAAGGAAGACGTGAATAAATTTAGGATAATATGGAAGTACAAGTCTCTGTTAATTCAGATCTAATTTTTTATTCAAATGAAATATAAAATCTGTTTTAAAACAAAGCAGGATTAAAATCCAACTTTGAAAATGCATGTTGACGAGTGTGATTTTAGTCTTCTAGCTTTTAGAGTACAGCAAGCATGACTCACTTTATGCCTAAGCAGGTCACTTCATGGGTTACTAAAATAGACCATGAAAAATCAAAGTGGATTTGAACTAAGGGAGGAGAAGACAAAGCTATTTATAAGAGTCAGATGGCCACATCTCTTTCCTGTTATATATAAACAAGATTGCATAATTCAAATTATCTATATTTTACCTTTAACCTTTTTTTTAAAGCAGAATGAAAGAGTTATTTTGGATAATCTGAAAACAGTACTAGAAAAGTCTAATCTACTAGGATAAAACATAGACTCTTGCATATCAGTTGGTTATATTATTGACATACTGTACTTCTATAGTTATCCGTCCTCATAAAAAAAGTCAGTTATGGTCGCATGAGAATATGTGCATAAGATATGTTTTTAAAGTTACTGTTTAAATAAATTGCAGCCTAAAGACATCCTTGCTGTTCATTAATGACCCAGTTCAGTCAAATGATGAGAGCATAGGCAGTGCCTATCACTTCATTGAATAGATCCCTAGGGATATGGACAAACATAGATTTTAGACACTTTGAAAGGGGGAGGGGAAGTTACAGCTCGGGAACATGCAGTAGCTGTTTTCATCACACTGTTATATCTTCATGTGCATGATACAAGTGGGCTAAATCACCCTGACTCTGACCTTGAATGAAGAGGAGTTAAAGATGCCATGTTTTTGCTACACTTGATACACTGTAGGATTATATAAAAATAACAGTTGGTTCCTAACAGCTTGTATCCTTTGATATAGATTCAATTGTTATTTCGGTCTGTACGCCCTAAGATGCTAGGCAGTAATCGGTTCTCCAAGGTGAGGGACAAGTTATGCATAAACCGGTTTAAGTGATCAGAAAATGGTTTAAACCTGTAACAGAACAGAAGTTCAGTGCACGTGGGCTGGGGCATGGCCGTGCCCCCTGTTCTCTGCTTGAGCAGGGAATGAGGCGCCGAGGGGGGGCAACAAACTGGAAGAGACTGCCCCCCCTCCAGGCAAACCCCGGCTGACACACATACACTCCCCCGACCCATACGCAGATGCGCACACACTCCCCCCCCCATGTGCACGTGCATACACACACACCCACACCTCTCCACCAACATGCACACACTCCCCCCCACTCTCTCCTATACACACATCCTCTCCACATCCCCCCTGCCTCATAAATCACACACAGGCTGAGCATTCCCCACAGCCCAGCTACCTCTGCCTCCTTTCTGCCCAATGTTTCACCTGAAAGGAGAAAGTGAAGTGGGTTTGAGCAGCTCCCTGCCCCTTTCTCCGGGAGGTTTCCAGCCCAGGCTTTGCTGGCTGCCCCTGCAGGCAGGAGATCTGCGCACCCCTCTCCTCTCATCTTTGCCAGCCTCACACCTCCCGGAGTGGCTAGCAGAGGTCAGGGAGAAGGGGCAAAACAGAGGTGATGCAGGGGCAACATTTCATTTCAGTTTAAATGTTTATTTGTCATTATAAAATAGAACATATTTTAAAATGCTATTCAAAATATACAGATTCCCGCCCCAATCAAATTAGGATGTTTTGTCATTATTGCAATCTTTTCAGCAGTTTGTTTCCAAAATGCCTGCATAATTGATTTTTTTTAAATATATTTCAATAGAATCTAATGCTCTGATAAAATGTGGTTTAACTGAAATAGCTTCAATTATCCCTACAATGGATTTAAAGTAATATAGGCACCGTTTTTCAGATCTGCTGTCTTTTTCCTTAGTTTCTACTGCTTGAGTTCATTTTGTTTTATTTTCAGTTCTAATACTCTTTCACTTGAACCACAAATATTTCCCTGTGTCCTTAATTTCAGGTTTCCTTCTCTCCTCTTTCAAAAAACCCCCACAAAACCCACAAAAAACCCTCCCCCCGCTTGCCGATATACATCCTAGAGCAGAGCCTCGCATCCAGGGCCATTCTTCTCCAGGATTGGGCCCCTTAAACTCTGGGAGCAGCAGAGGTCCAATCCTGCAGTAAATCAGCCCTGGGTGACACTGTAAACACCAGTGAAGCAGATCAGCTGTAGCAGGACACATTGCAGCAGAGCTAATGCAGCTCCAAAGATAGTGTGTGCTTCTACCCCGAGTCTGGTTCCTTGGAGCGTCTCTCCCTAACCTCCAACCGCCTTCACGTTAGGCAGGAGAGAGTCCTTGGTGCTTTGGACTTGTGATAATCCATGCTAAGGAGTCCCACTCCTAAAGACCTTTGAGAAGATTTCTGTCATACTGGTTAATTTTTGAGAGGCATTTAATTTTCACAAGAGCTCTCTTAAGTCTTTTTGTGAATTGTAACCTTTCTGATGAATAGCAGAAATAAAAAAAAAATGTTCAAGGTGCTACACTGATCTCTGTATAACGAGTAAGAGAGTCCCTCAGAGTTACCTTTTGCCAGGTAAGCACTAGCTATTGTTCTTCTTAGATTTCTAATTTATTTACTTTTGAGTTTTTCCAAAGGCTTAGCCTTTAAACATTATTTCACTTATAACCATCTGTAATTGTGTGTAACAAAAATAGTTAAAGGATAGAAACCAGTATTAGAAAATTTAGAAGGGGCTATTTGGAGGGAGCAGTTCTGTTTTGTAGAAGTACATAATATGGACAATGAATTGAGAATGATTAATTTCAATAGCAGTAAAATACGCAAATACAGATATATTTTTCTTGCTTCTGGAAATAGAACTTTTTTCTTGGAAATGGTGATGCAGTAAAAGCGTATGATAAAAATAGACTGGACTAAAAGTTGAAATTAAGGGACTGTACCTTCATGGAGACTGCTAAAAGTGCCTAAATTAGCATCAGGTCCCGAGGACCTAAAGAGCATCATTAACTACAATGGGCTTCTGAAAGCAATTTATCAGAAAAGTCAAAGCACTCTGTAGAACGCTCCGATGCAGAATATTGTAAGTGAAAATGTAATGATAAGTAATAAAACTGCTTGTTGAAACAAAGAAAAGGATATTTGTAGCCCAAAGATGGATCATTTCCCATCTTAATATAACTTCTTTCCAAATGAATCATGAGCCCTATGATACAGTAGGATATTCTTACAACAGTATTTCAGGGAGATTCTTTTACAATGTGTTTTTGTAGTAACACTTGATTTTTGTTTTTTGTTTTGCTTGTTTACAATATCATGTTAATTAGTGTAGACAAAGTTGGTTACTTACTACTAGATCCTATTAGTACTGGCTTCCTGGCAAAAAGACAAGTGGTGTAGCGATCTAAATTTCTGCAATAATATCCAGTTCACAGTTTCCATAATAACTGTGCAGCTGGGATTCATGGTTTATAGACAAACAAACCCTGAAATACTTAAGGTAACCAAAGCTATGGGTACCTATTTTATCAGTTTTAAGGAGCCTTTTATCTCTCGCCTCATTCTTTGCTGGTATGATGCTACTGTTGCTATAGAAACCGATCTGAGCGTAGCTTTATTATATAGAACAATGGTTTCTGACACAGATAACTCTCTTTCATGTCTTAGGACAGCAGGTAGCCTCCTCATGGACAGACTCACTCTGAATCTTCTGCCTACAAAGTTTTTCCATCAGCAGAATTTATCATTTGTTTTTGTGCCAGTTTATGAATCCAGATTTTTATAGTCATAATTCTATGAAGAGCGTAGTTTGCTCACGCAAACTCATGAGTTCAGGTTATCCATAATCTATTTGTAAAGACTGGAGAAAATGAATTAAGAAAGCATCCTAGGACTATTAATATTGCTGTAATGTTTCAGTGGAATAGCTTTTTAACCTACACATTATATAGGTACAAAAACTGTGATTATGGTCATTGCTAAAATTTGCTTGAGTATAAACTATGGAAAATACTTTGTTTCACAATGTACCAGACAGTGGACCCTTTAAAGTCACTGGGCTATTCCAGCATAGATCTCACATTATCTGTAGTATCTTTTACAGAAGCCTCAAACCATTTTTATTACCTTGGCTCTTCTGAGTCCATGGACTCCACTTGCTTCCTATTTTTCTGGAGTGTATATCTGGGGATCATACGCTTTTCAGGATGTACAGCTAAATCACTTAATGATTGTTGGAGAAGGGAGGAAGTGGTAAAACTAAAACATGTACCGTGGCAAAAAATCTCAGTTTTATTCTCATTTATGCAAGTGCTGTGCAAAATAGACGCAATGCTTTGTACAAATGTAAAAGGATGATAGCTGGTATCTTGCCTATTAGAATCAATCTACTTTTGTTTTCTTTATCTTTTCTAGTCCTAGCTACAGTGCAGGGAGCAGCTTGCTTCCTCTTACAAAATAATCTGTTTCAAATAGAAGCTATTCTCTGTAGTCGACTCCGTCTTTTTTTTTTTTCCAAATAGAAAAAAAAAAGATAGGCATCCTCTAGGTTTCTCCTTTCAAACCTGCTGTGGAAAAGGAGACCCAAAGAACTAAAAATAAAACTGATGCAATAGCAACAAAGGGACTTGTAAAGACTATCCGTGTGAAACGGAGGGACACCAATGCATTCTTTCCCTTCACTAACAGTCTGAAGCTTGGTTTGGCCAACCTACTCAACACAGGTTTTAGAGCAGGGGCAGACACAATCCAGCCCCTGGGCCAGATCTGACCCACCAGGCACTTTCATCCGGCCCGTGGCACCCACAAACAAATTGTACCCCGCCCAGCCCTTCCGCCTACAAAGGTGGGAGTAAGATGCCCACGTGTACACCCCTCCAACATAGCCTATTGTGCCTCACTCCCACCCTCGTGGACAGAAGGGCCCTGCCTGGCCAGCAGGCAACTTCTGGGCAGGGCTGTTGCTGCCAGTCCTGCAGCCTCTGGGGACCTGCTCAGCCTCTCTCATGTCCTGCTCACCCTGGGAAGTGGTGGGGTAAAGCTGCAGCTGGGTGGGAGCATGGGGATGGGGATGGCGCTGGCGGCAGTGCGGTGCCAGCAGCATGGATCTTGGGTGGCCAGCATGTCGGTGTGAGGGAGGTTGGGTGGGGGGTTAGGGACCTCCCCCACACTCTTCCCCATGGCATGTGGCTGTGGCCAGTGCTGCCCATCACAGCAAGGAGCGCAGCCCCCGCTGGGCCGCCTCTATGGCCAGGGCTCCCCGCCACACACCCGCAGCCCATGCACTCGCACAGCACGGGAGGGAAGCCCCAGTGCTGAAGCCCTTATAGGTAGTATGATCCGCACTGAGAAACTGAGCTTTTACTGACTAAGACCAGCAACCACTAGTGAAAATATCATAGTGCCCAAGGAAAAAGTTATCAATAATTCACCTTGCTTTGCTTGATATTACTACTTAAAGTATTGCTACTTAAAACAATGATGCATTTAGAATTATTGGTGTTACTATATGGCATCTGCAGTGTATTTTACAAGCAACCCCCCTTCGTCTTTACCTGAAGTTGAGATTTTTATCTTATTTTGATTTAAGCACTAAACACCTCAAAATCAGAAAGTGCTAGAAGTGGTTGGTATTCTGTGAAACTCTCCCAGTGGTCTGCAAATGTGCACGTAATCCATAGCAAACAAATTGTTGTTGCGTCTTGAAAGGAAGTAGACATTTGCTAAATCATGGTTTGTGGGGGTGGAATCTGATGGTGCTGCTTGTAAACTATATTACAATATGTCCAGTCGGAGAGGAAAATATTGTTTACACTTGAACACTCTCCTCTTTTCTCCTCTTTAAACATCAATATAATAAAACTGCACTATTGTCTCCGTGATTGGCAGAAGGCTTAACCTTTTGCCTGGGGTAAATGTAACAAAGCTTTGAGGGAACTAAAATTCAGCTTAGCTAATTAGACCATTAAATGTAAGCAACCCAGTTTCATAGAGGAAAAATAATTGTTACCCAATTTTTAAATCTAGCAGGTAACAGAATGCTTAATCAGCTACAGAAGCTACCATTAAATTGGCAAAATGTGTCAACAAAATTCTTTTTAGAGCAGGAAGTGACTGTGGTGTGAAGTAACTCTATCTAATAGTTGTTATTGAATTCTGACTTCTTAATGGAAACCATCGATATTTTTAAAGTAAATACTTTATATAAAGTATCTTTTTTTAGTTGCAATGTACTTCTCATATTCACATACATCAGAGAATTCTTAAAATACTTACAGATGATCTACTAGATATTTGGGGTGTGCAAAGCTTCAGTCCCTGATTCGATTCAGTCGAGATTCAGCCAGATTCGGTGGCCGATTCTCCAAATCCAAATCGAATCAGGAGACACTTTAATCTCTCTGAATCGAATCGGAAGCCTCCGAATCAATTTGGAGAGATTCAGAAAGATTCGGACATAGACATCTTTAAATGTTTTTTCTAATACCTCAAGGTACCAGGCAGCTCGTGGATGCTGCGATGCTGGGGCGGATAGAGCATCCCACAGGAGTGCAGGGGGGCTCCCCAGTGTGCTTGGCAGCAGACCCAGAAGTGGGCCAGAAGCACTTCTGGTCCACGTATGGGTCTGCTGGGGAGCGCGCTGGTGACCCCCTACGCCTCCCTGGCTCAGTGACTGGTGCCTCCTGGGCCTGGGGGTGCACCTGGTGTCCCCTTGCAGCCAGATTCAGCCAAATTGAATCAAGACAGTGATCTGAATCAACAAATTGAATCGCTGTCCCCGATTTGGGCCGAATGAGAATCGAATACAGCCTGTTTCACACACCCCCTACTAGATATCATGCAGTCACAATTTAAAAACAATATACATTCCAGATTACTACAGTAGACGGTGTTAAACATTCTCAGTTTCTGTCAGTTGTTCAAGTAGTATTGAAAGCTATGAAAACAAATTTGATTCCTTATACTTGCTTTGCATTTATATTTTGGGGGATTGAAGCTTGTGAAACTCAATGGTTTGTGAACAATTTGGGGTTCTTAAAAACTATTTATAAGCGTTCGTGAGTCTATCAATTAATGGTAGTTTCATAGTTGGCAGGGTCGGAAGGGACCTGAGCAGATCATCAAATCCGACCCCCTGCCATGGCAGGAAAAAGTACGGAGGTCAAACGACCCCAGCATTGTAGTATCGTAGTAATGTTGTGATGATCCAGGAAATATGTAAGAGGCAAGAATTCTTGTGCATGAGAGAGATTTTATTGGACCAACTGCACGGGAGGGATAGATATAGCCAAGTTTTTGGGTATCACTGTAGTGGTGGCACAGGTACCCAGCCCCAGTGCAGCTCCCCAAGAGCTGGAACCTGCACTTTTGCTCCAGCTGGGGATCAGAGGACTGGGAGGAGCTGCAGCAGCACATCACAGTTCCCAGCTGCCTGCCTCCAGCATGTCCACAGACAAAAGCCCCCTGCCGCCGCTGTGCCTCCAAAACCACTCAGCCCCACCATGTCGGACTGGAGCTAGGAGGGCAGGACGAAGCAACAGCAGCGTGGGCACTACTGGAAGGTTCCTGGCCTCAGCACAGCTCCTCGCTGCCGGGCCTCAGTGTGGGCTACCTCTCCCTGGCCTGCAGGCTGTATGTTGCCAAGCCCTGCTGTAAGGAATATTAACATAGTTTGACAACGATGTGTTTACATTGCAATTGCTTTGCAATAAATTTTTTTTATTGAATGCTCCATGCCAGTGACACTTATTGGAAGGAAACAAAGCTAGCATGACCGTAAATGGGTTGTTCTAATTATAAAAAGTTGTAAATTTTGAGTTGTCCCAATTCACAGCGGAAACCACAGTGTTTACAATTGCGTTGAGAGAGACTGTAGGAAAGACGAGCAGTTTCCAAGAAGATAGAAGCTACCGTAAAGGAATGGAGTGGCATTGAAAGTATACAAGTCTATCCAATTAATTTAATTGCTTAAAAATATGGTTAGGGAGCGACGGAAGGGCATAATACAATTTCACACTTTTATGATTTTTGCTCATAAATTGATTTCTTTCTGCGTCCTTAATTTTTGATCACATATAAGAGTACATCAATGTATGTGTTGTGTTGCTCTTCAGGTGCTATGATTTGGATTTAATTTTTGGATTAATATTTGCTCTGTACATGTAACTAGAATTTTCAGGAAAAATTATTGCTAATCCTTAGGCATGGAGTAAGCATCTTATTGATGTACATATTTAGCATCATATTATCACATCTTTATTTACTTACCTTTCCATATTTTATATGGTGGTGGGTACAGTTTTTTTAAACTACAGGATACCAATGTTAACACACAGCTGTTTGCACTCCAAGATTCAGATGAAAGGGACATTTGCTGTTTTCACATTTGGCAGCAAATGTTTGGTTGTTGCCTGGGTCAGTCATGATATCAAACAGATGATTGTTTGTATTTCTTTCTAAAACAAATCAGATATGTCCTGCTGCAGTACTTGCTTATCCTTAGGAAAAAATGCTGCAAATCTTTCTTTGCAAATCTTTTGATATTATTTTAGTGAATTCTGCACTGGAACTCGCCCCCTGTTGTTGTTTAGATTTTTGTCCTGATTAGTAAAGTAAACCTCATGGTATTTTCCCCTAAATAGTTTATTTGTATTGAGTATTTGGATGCTTGTGGTTGTTTTGGAGTCCTATATATTAAAATATTTTTTTAAATGGAAATAGAAACCTGATGAAAATTAAATTCAAACCATTGGCAATACTTGGCCTTGAACTGAATAGAGAAAAAATGAGAATCACTGCAAAAATGGTCATTTTGAGTACCTCAAATATGTTAATTTATGCTGAGGTAATTGTGCTTTTCACATAAGTAAGCCATAAGGATGAAAATGATTATGATTATTATGGTATTAGATACGTCGGGCCATGCAAGGTAGCCAGTTTGGAGAAACAGCCAAGCTTGCTGAGTTGTTGGTGAGTATGGTTAATATGGAACTAAAGTTAAATATTTTTCTTATTTAATAGATATAAAGCAGGAGAAGCCTAATAGTTTTAATGGTCTCCGTGCATTTTAATTAACACATAATTTCCTGACAGTGATCATAAATAAAATACCTTTTCCTAGAATCTTTATAAATGAAAGGGCATCCATCCATACAATTGTTTAGTAGCTCTCAGCTTTTCTACAATTTCTCTATGAACCATTTATTTATAGGGAATTTATATTACCATTGAAAATAAATTTGCTACAAGCTGTTGTTGGCATAGAAGACCTTAGTTGTGTGCCAATTTATCAAGTAGTTCAAACACCAAAATACTCACTGAATTGTTTTCAATTTATAAGCATTCTCAAAACAGGAAAAGTTCACTAGTATTGCTTTTTATTTATTAATGTAGCATATCCTAATTTAAAAGGAATATCAAGTTAGTTATTTCCTAAAGTTAACACATTTCAAAACAACTACTTATTATTTAGAGAGTGGCAGTTAATTTAGGAAACTCTCCCCCAATGGCTTTATAGTAATAAACCTTTCACTTTCTATACTTCATCCAGAAATTTCCAATCACTGAATAAATATCAAATAAATAAGCCTTCAAAAACTTCTGAGAGACGTGGAATGATTTCTTCAGCTCTAATAAAAGAATAAAAAAGCCTACTCAACTGCAGACCTGGGTGTTGGACTATATTAACTCTTACATATTGTACAGCAGCACTACATGAGTGTTAGGAAGAGAAGGTATTCCTATTCCTCTCCTATTCAAACTGCAGAAAGAAATTAATAAGGTTAACATACCTCCCTGAGTTAGAATTTGATTAGCGCACCAGAGCTAACTACAGTCCTGTTCCATCTCTTATTTAAAAAAAAAAAAAAGAGGAGGAAAAAAAAACTTGGTAAGATTTTTAATAACCATCAGAAAAACAGTACCTAGAACAGTTCGGCGCGCCCTTAAATACCATCTTTTTTGTACTGGCTAAAGTGACATTACTTTCCCCCTGACATAAACATGGCTCTCCTAGCCAAACAGAGCCCGCACCATTGCTTAGCTTGTCAGCTCTTATGGAAAGCCAGGGCTAGGTATCATGAGTGCATTCTTTTTTACGCTCACCGATCTTGAGACATTTAGTTTTAAGATAATGAGGGTAAAATTACCCTCACTCTACATAACAAAGAGAAGCTGTGAAATAAAAACACCATACAATAGGGGGCAAAAAAATCTGTGTCATTTATTTTTAGCATGATACAGATCAGCTGTGTTTTATGAGTGGTTTTATACAGCTGAGTGCTCAAAGGTACTCAACTATGGGCATTAAAGAGAGACTGTTATATGTATATATGTATGAATATGTGTGTGTGTGTGTGTGTGTGTGTATGAACAAATGAGTTGCTTTTTGGAACTTCCTGCATATTTTCTATGAGTATTTTTAAAAAATGTCTGTAATTTTAAATAATCATTGTTGGTTATAACTCTTCAAAGATATTTAGAAAAAATGTAATGGAGATCAGTGGAATTTTCATTTCTAATAGTGGTTTACTACAATTAATAAACTGGTACAGAGGCTTTGTAAATTATATGACTCATCTTGAATATATAATATGGACAGACAAAGTGGAAAAGAATATTTTGCCCACACATAACATGCTTATTTTTTTCCTTTCAGTTTGCCTAGGCCAGGCAATTATTTTGCTATAATTAGGCTAGGCAATTATTTTGGCTGGAGGGCTGATTAACAAGTTTTGGTGAACTGTCGAGGGCCACATGGGTAGCCCTGCCCCTTGACAGGTACCCTGCACCTTGGTCACCATCTTGGGACTGGAAGTCCCGCCCTCCTAACCCCTGACCTTTGCCACTGGAAGTCACTCCCCTTGCCCAGGTACTACTCCCTTTGGGAGGGGGGAGGTTTGCTTGTATATTGTACGAGGGGTAGGGGGAGTGTGGGGTGTGGCTGTATCATGGGAGGGTTGTGTGTTGAGGGTGTGGGTGTATGTATGGTGTGAGATGTGTGGAGGGCATGGGGTGTAGGTGTGGTTGAGGTGTGTGGGACTGTTCGGGGGGTGGGTATGGTGGGGGGGTGGGGTATGTTTATGTGTATGGGAGGTGTGGGTATGGTGCAGGTGGGGCGTGTGTGGGGTGGATGTGTGCAGCTGGAGTGTGGAGTATGTGGGACTGTTGTATGTGTGGGAAGGTGTAGCCGTGTGTGGGGTATGGGTATATGAGTGGATGGGTGTGTGGGGTATGTTTGTGGGTATGATGGTGGTTGTGTGGGTATGGTGAGGGTGGGGTGTGTATGGGGTGTGGTGGGAGGTTGGGTGTAGGGAGGGTGTGTGTGTGTGGAGTGTGGGCATGGTTGGGGGTTGGGGTGTGGGTGTATGTGTCAGTGCGTGGGATGTGGGGTGGGTGTGTGTGGGTATGGTGGGGTGTGGGGCATGTGGGACAGTGGATGTGTGTGGGTATGGTGGGAGGTGGGGAGTGGTTGGGGGGGGGTAGGTTGGGTGGGCACGGGTGGGGGGCTTTCATCCACTCTTTGTGACACAGCTGAGCCCAGCCCCCCCTCAGGAGGGGGAGAGCAGCTTCCACTGGCAGGCAGCTAGAGAAGCCCCTAGGAGTGGAGGCGGGGGGCAGGGAGCTGAACCTGACACCACCAGCTCTCTCGCTCTGTCTCACACCTGCCTGGTGGAGGGGCAGCTGAGCCTGCACTGGCTCCTGCTGCTGCTCCACCTGCTTGTCCCATGCCTGCCCAGCAGGGCTTTGTAAACTCCTCCATGCCCACCCCCCCCCGAGTCCACATGCTCTCGCACCTGGCCTTGCATGAGCAGAACCAAAGCAAGGTGCAGGCAGAGCCCACCCCACTGCAGCAGGGACAGGAGGAGGAGTTGCTGGAGGCTTGGGGAGCCCAGCAGTTCCCTGGGCAGTGGCAGCAGCAGCCCTGTCCAGCAGCTGTGCCTGCTGGCCGGGGCTGGCGCCCTCCGGTGGGAGAGACTGGGAAGCATAGCACACACTGTCCCAGGTAGGAGCAGATGGGACTCGGTCCTATGCAGAGCGAGCGGGGTAGCCACTGGCGGGGGCCAGATACAGTAAATTGGTGGGTGTCTGCCTCTGGGTCAGAACCAAACAGCTGGTGGGCTGAATGCAGCCCACAGGCCTTATTTTACCCACCCTTGGCCTAGGCTCTACGAAAAGGTATTATTTTGCAAGATTTACTGCACTATGACTTTTCAAGTATGTGCCTTCATATAGTGTTCATAAAAGGAAGAAAGCTATCCTTGGGGACTGAGGATTATTTTTTTCCTGAGGGAGACTACTCCTTACAATTTTAATATGCTCCACTGTTACTGAGCCCTTCACATCCCTGGAGACATGTAGGGTGAATGCCAAACTGTTTTGCCTCAAGGCACATCTATAAATAAGTCCTTGTTGAAATATGTTAGACACCCCAGACTCAAGACATACATAGATAGACACCTTGTAAGAGTTCTTTGCGAAAGGGAACTCTCCTTTGACTGTTCATCCTCTTCATACTGGCTGCTATATGAAGAATATTTATTAGGGTTGATTTCATTTTTCTGAGTTATTTTCTGTTGTCCACTACTCTTGCATTTTAATCTTGATTCTGTCATTACCTGCATGGTTTAAGTGAGGCCTTGCTTATGGCTCTAGTGTGTATTTCCTTATGTGTAAAATGGGATTGGCGAATAGTAATTAGCTATAGTTTTTAGCTTTCTTTTTACAAGTGCTATTTATGATTTTGTTTATAATTTTTTAATGGAGATAGTGAAGTGATTATAAATTACTTCCTAAAACTAAATGCTGTAGGGTGTTGCTTGTTCAATATAGAAGTAAAAGTAACAATTTTCTTTATCCTTTGATTCTGAAATGCTGGTTATATTCAAGAGCATTTGAATCACCTAACATAATTTAACTTCTAGTGAGTGAGTAAGTTTTGTGCAATATGTGGTGCACTATATTTGTATTTCAAGGAAAAGTTAGAGAGGAAAAAAGATTGAAGAAAAATCTGAATGCGAAAGCTCAGGGGATTCATCACCTATGGAGTCAAGGAAGGAAGAGAAATAAAGGCCATTTTCATGACTGTATATTCTAAGCTGGGAATCTTTCTCCTTAGAAATTCATATTTCAGATGAATTTGTTTTCATGAGACATGAGTGGGTGGGTGATTATCCATTAAATCTTTCTGTAATAATGTAATAATCTTTCTGTAATATGATTCAATCATAAAGCTTAGAAATAAAAAAGTTTAACTAATTCTTACATTTAAAATACCACTTCACATTACAGTTGAAGCAACTGGGGCCCAGGGAAGTTAAGGTTTCAAACAATGCATGCTTGAATTTCCAGCTCCTAGAACCGATATTCCTGGAATGGCTCCTGGCCGTTATATAGCTTAAGGAGCAATACAATTAGTTCAATGGTATTTGAAAGAGGAGCCTTGTCTTATTGAAACACTCTTCAAAACCAATTTAGGAAGGTACTATAGAAAATGATATTTTTAACCCCTTTTCTTAATACTTTTTGCATCCCATCTTTCTCTGAAGTGTTGGGATTGCATCCCTCTGAGCAGCAGAGGAACATTTTTCTCAGTATACGAGGCATGTTAACAGAGAAGTTGATATTTTTTCTAATGCATGTGCCTTGGCAATAAAGCTGTCATCACAGAGTTCACATATAATAGTTTGTCACGGTTTTAGTTTATAATTGGAATCAGTCCATGCAGGTTTTCATAGAACCACTTTCATTATTTTAAATAGATTCAACAAAACCACTGGAGCAAATACTATGTAGACTTTGAATGGAAAGCTCCCATGTTATGTTGAAGGGTAACATTTGCTAAACTAAAGATTGGATGGCTCAGACATCTATAATGAGAGAGAGCTATTTCATCTGTAGGTCACTGGTTCAAATCCATGTGAAGTTGGTAGTAATTGTAGGTCATTTACTATGCCATATAATGGCTGTCAACAGGCACCCTGACTAAAAGAGAAAAAATAGTGTTCTTAGCTCAGTTCTAAGTAGCTAACACAAAAACCACCCTCACAATTGGCACCCGTACCAATTACCTCCACAGGTGGACCAAAGGTTGAATGTGTTTTGAGAAGGAAGGTCTCACCTTCATTGGAAATGTTTTTTTAGATCAGTATGACATGTTCATTGTCCTTGGCCATGCTGGATTTTAAAAAAGGGTATTCCAGATAGCTACTATAATTCAAGGTAGATAAAGACCAGCAATGTTAAGTTCTGAAAAAAAAATAGAGCCTGTGAGAAACTGAAGATTCATCAGTTAGAGGCAGAATAAGAAGATATCTACTATAGATAGACAAGAAAGTGGTGTTTGACTGCTGTCTTTCTTCTGTTGCTGACACCATATAAAAAAGCAAACAAATGGCTCACAGCTGACACTTTTAAAAATGTTCTGTATTAACTTGAAGCTAACAAATAATGATTTTTCTGCCTGCTTGATGCTGTGTAAAAAAGAGCAACCATGAATAATCTGAGAATAAACCCACCTAAGAGAAAGTAGATATTATACTGAATTTTGCATTAGAAACAAACTGGGCAACATCTATATGAGATGTTTACTGTGGAGCTGACTAATTAGCTCCATAGTAAACTGTAACTGTTTACATGTGCAGTGATATTAGGAAAGAGTAAACTAATTAACTCCGCCGTAGGATAGTACTGCCAGACTCGAGTACAATCCTACAGCAGAGTGATTTACTCTGCTGCAACATGTGTAGACACTAATGGGGCTGGCTGGGGCACAAGGGGGCTTCAAGGCAGAGGCTGCCTTCCAGCTAGGCCTACCCTGGAGCACTCTTGTGCCCCAGCCAGCCCCTCCGCAGCATGTTGAGCCAGGTCTGAGCAACCCTGGGCTGGCAGGCTGACCCCCAGTGCCCCCTGCCAACTGGGATTGCTCTGCCCTGGTTCAACGTGCTGCAGTCTTGGGCACATGTGCAAATGCAGGACCCAGGACCAATAAACTCTGGCATGAACTGTGCCAGAGTTTATTCAGCTGCATTAATTGCACATATAGGTACACCACCTGTTGTTTTTGTGTGCAAGCACTGTAGTCAGAAAAGAACTGTACTCTGGCAAAATCAGAATTTAGGATGAAGACTGTAGTTTGCTGGTAGATATTAAAAATACCCCAGTTTCAGTGCAATACATTAGTTTTCTAAAATTTCCTACGTGGGATCTCAGATTAAAATGATGTATATTTGTTTGTCAGTGTATTTATATAAAGTATATTAAAGGCATAGAACAGTAAGCCCAGAAGACTGAAGTCTCTTATTTTCCTGTTCATTACATAGCAATTTTATTTAACGATCTTTTAAATAATTGCCTGCTCTCTATTTACCTTATTATATTGATCTGCAATTTACAGTAGCTCTAAAATTCTATAAATACTACTAGCTAGCAAGGGGTGGTTTCTGCTATGTTCATATTTCCTTATTTAATACGAACGCATTTAAAAGGGTTAGAATATTTCTGAGATACTGAAAGAGTATATTTGGGAGTGCTTTATGGTTGAGTGTGTAATATGTAAATGAATTTCCCCAATACTAAAGGAATAAATCAAAACACTTTGTTTTTTCTTTTTTTTAACTATGTTCTGAAGCATACAAGAAGACAGCAGCAGAGCCAAGATTAGAACTGCCATGTTAATGGTGTTGTCCATCTCTGTCTCCCATATTCCATCTAGCTTCCATGTGGGGTCTTGGAAGAAGAGATTGTTAGAAAGTAGGGTTGTGTGAAGTTTCATGTGCTGATTTGATTCAGAGGAGATTCGGCCCGATTCGGCAGCCAAATCTCTGAATCCAAATCAAATCAGGAGACCAATTAAAAGGTCCAGATTGATTCAAAGCTCTCTGGATCAATTCGGAAAAGATTCGGAGAGCTTAAGAGATTCGGGCAGTCCCTGCTCACCACTGCATGGAGCTCGACTTGGACTCTGTGCTGGTAAGTAGAGGGCAGGGGGGAGGAGGGGGGAGGGGACCCTGGGGGGACCCCTGCTAGGCCCCATCCCGGTCTGCTCCCCCAGCCCCTCTGTGTGCCCCCCTGCCCACAGTCCCAACCCCTCCCCCATGGCTGCCCTGCCCAGCTCCTAGCTCTTTTAAAAAGAAAAAAGAAAAAAAAAAGAAGCCCCAATTCACCAGCTGCTGCAGTGACCTTGAGGCTTCTGGGGGCTTATGGCAGAGCCCCCCCCTGCAGTGCGGGGCAGTGGGGATTGCCCCCTCCCTCTCCTGGCAGGAGCCAGTATGTTGGGGCTTTTTTCTTTCTTTTTTTTAAAGAGCCGGGAGCTGGGGCTGGGTGGTGCTGCTGTCTGGGGGGCTGGGAGAGTGGGTGGGGGTCGGGGGCTTGTGGTGGAACCCCGCACATGGCAGGGGGCAGTGGGGGACAGTGGGGATCACCCCCTGCCTGGCAGGAGCTGGTGAGTGCAGGCTTTTTTTTTCTTTTTTCTTTTTTTTTAAGAGCCAGGAGCTGGGGCCGGGCAGGGAAGCCATTGACGGGGCTGTGAGAGCAGGCTGATTCAGATGGGGCTGGTTCAGAGATTCGGCTGATTCGGTGGTGGCTGAGTCGATTCGGGACAGTGATTTGAATCACTGAATCAAATCACTGTCCCCCGAATCACCCAACTCCAAAGCAAATACTAGCTGCTTTCCACAGGCATATTAGGAAGTAAGTTCAAAGATCACAGGTCTTTATAAAAGCATATGTATATGTGTTTTCTGGGGGTCCTAGCTTCTGATTTCTGCTCTAACCAACATGAGACTCTTAGGTAATGGCTTGCTGTCCCATTGAGAAAGAAAGAATAGTTGCCATATTGTCTGTGTGCTGCCTCCATCCACCTTTTAATGATCCGTCTGTTATTTTTTTTTGTACAAACTGCTGTATGTTGTGGGGTATCCAGCTTATTTTAGATAGTTTCTTTCATTTACAAAGTCTTACAACTATTGTAGTATGAATTTACATGGTAATTTAAAGATGAGGGCCTAAGCAAGTGGTGCTCTAACTTTTGGCCTGTAGGTGAGATGTGGCCCACAGAGCAAAATCATCTGATCCATGGATCTTCCCCCAGGTCTGAAAATGTGGTGGCAGGGGAGTAGTGGCAGCATTAATTGTCACTGCCCTGCTTCTATGTTTCTGGACCCATGCGGAGCCCAGTGTGGACATGGTCCCATGTGCAAATCATGCTGACATGTAGTGGGGCTGGTACACAGGGTCACTGTGCATCTGAATCTGGCGAAGGTAGTCCAGCCAGCACAAGCACTTGGGTCTAACACGCAGGGCTGTGCCAGCTCTCCTGATCCCACGCTGGATTCAGCCTACAGATTGACCCCACACCACTCATTTGGCCTACAGGACTGGAAGGTTAAATATCACTGGCCTAAGCTGAGCTCTAACTTCCCAGTGTCCACAGTACATCTGTATGTTAATGTAAAATAGCAGAGTAACCTTTATTCCTTGGTGTGCCAATTTCTGTTATTCCTTATCTGTAAGTCTTCTCCTACATGCGTCTCTTTCAGCTTCCATGTTGGTAACTTTGTTCTGTACAGATTTAATGTTAGGATTCCTCTACTTCAACTTTCATTTCCATCAGTTTCAACTCTTCATTTACCGTGTTGTAGCCACTTGCACGTTTTAGCCAGTATAGTGTCACCTAGAATCTCTTTAGTGTCGTGAGACTCTCTGGTCATTCTTTAGGTTCCTATGAGATGCATCTGCATCCATATCTACATCTAATTCATCAGTGAGCCTTTGGTTTGATGTTATTGCATTTATTCCATCTTGGGGAAAATAAATATTTCAGAACTCAGCTTGTGTTTTCATATCATTAAGACTGTTTATTTAAACAAAGTTTAAAACTCTTTTTTGTCTGTTCTGAAATTTGCACTTAATGCCCTTCTCTTCTCTTCCTCATGTTCTTTGATCTTAATCTGTTCTATCATCAAAATTCCAGACAATCTTTCCTTTTGGTACAAAGTCTTTCTGACCGGATAGCAAACAGTACGTTCTGTTGTAATGTGCCTGTTTGAAAAGAGCAGCTTTTCACTTGGCGTTAGTGGTTTGGTTGTATCTTCAATCTCAGCATCCCAAAGTTGTGCATGGTAAACATAATAATCAGAACGTAATTTAACTTATATCATTTAAATGCATTTTTGAAATCTCATGTCCTTTCATTTAAAAGTTTGAACTTTTATACTTAAAAACACATGCATACAGCAACAGAAAGAAATTGTTCATTATGTTTTTTCCATATGAATGAACAGAAACTCGTTGGCAAAAGTAATAAAAACATAAATATATATAAGAAACAGGTGAACCGTTACATTACCAAGCATTATCCAGAATCTAGCAGTCACAGAGACTATTTTGTCCCCTTCTAAGGCTGTGTGTCGGGCTACTACCCCAGCCACTCCCTCTTTACCCCCTCCCCCAGCCGCAATTATGCTACTGGATAATTTATTAATTGTATAACCATAGCCAGTCTTGCAGAATCTAGCTCAGTGGGTTGTGACAGGCAAAACCTGAGGGATTCAAACTATCTCCTTGATATTGTTACTTGTTAAATCCAGAGAGTTTACAACTGTGTTATGGCATATGTTGAAAATAGGACTGCGTAATCAGGCTGCAGTTTAGAGTACTCTAATAAACAGGAGTTCATTTAAAGCAGTGAGGTGTGATTTTAAGTTTCATGAGGAAGGGTAAGAACACTTGAGTGACTTCTAGTAGTAGAGGTGAACAAAAGGGGCTAGGTATTGAAGTTACACATAAATCAGTTTAAGTGATCAGAAACTGGTTTAAACCTGTAACAGAACAGAAGTTCAGTGCACATAAACTGGCTCCAAAATGGCCGTAACTGGTTTAAGATATACCTGGTTGAATGTAGTAGCAGACTTAACTGATTTTGGTCAACCTGGTTTATGAAACTTCTGTCCTGGACTCCTTCCTATTTCAAGTTAAATCCAGAGTCTCCCAGCATGCTTTGCAGCCCTGGGCTGAGCTGTGCTAGGGTCCCCATGGTGGTGAGGGAGACAGAAGGGCTTAATCCCAATCCCTGCTCCCCCTTTGCCTGAGGCACTGCCTGGGCTGGCTCTGGCCACATCCCCCACCATGCAAGCAACCAGTGGGGTAGAAAGCCAGGCAGACCCCAGCTGGGGAGACAGGGGGATTTAATCCCTCTCCCTTCCCCACTTCACTTGGGGCGCTGCCCTGGCCATGCCCTCCCCTCCCTTGGGGACAAACCTGGCAAGGGCTTCTTCTCCTTTCCCCCTCCAGGCACACCTGAGCAGGGGTCCCTGCAGGCAGAGTGGGGTTTTAAACCCCTCCCTAATCATACTCTGGCCATGCCACCCATCAGCTCAACTTCCCTCCAGCCTTGGGGCTGCTGCCAAAGGGAAGGGATGAGTTGCTCTGGCACCCTCCAGCTTCTAGCCTGAGCCACTTCAGGCGTGTGGCTGCATTTCCAGAATCAAAAGTGAATGTCCGTTCACTTGCAGACCAGTTCAATCTACGAGAGTTAGACTAACCTGCAAAGAGTGAATCAGTTCAGGCTTTGAATGTCTGTACTTAGCCAGGGAGAATTTGGGAAATGTGAGTGAGGTTAAAGAAACAAGTACTAATGATTCACATTTATATATGGGTACAAAGTAAACACTAATGATTGAAGGCAGATTAATAATTTACAGTAAAGAATTTAAAAATGAAGTGACGATAAACAAGTAGTTGCTGACATTTCTGTGACTTTGTAATGGCAGGTGGAGTAAGATGCGTGTACTTTGAGTACTGTGGGTAGTACTACTATAATGTTGTAATTTGCCTGTAGTTCCTAAAAGCTACTTCTTTTTCTATTTGTCTTCAAGACAGTATCTTATCTTCTTTTACTTGCTGAGAATACAGTCCACTTCCTTTTGCTTATTATCTCTTTTTTTTTTTTTTTGGTCTATGTTGTGGGATCAGATCCAGGAATTTGGATTAATGAGCAATGAAGTAAAAGATCAATGCATCTTAATCAGTATGTATCCAAAGTTTAAATGTTTCCTGGTAT
Organism: Alligator sinensis; assembly: GCF_000455745.1. Classification (NCBI taxonomy): domain Eukaryota; kingdom Metazoa; phylum Chordata; order Crocodylia; family Alligatoridae; genus Alligator; species Alligator sinensis. The sequence continues at coordinate 1,939,171 of NW_005841879.1, forward strand.
TCTTGAGGCTGTGGCTACCTTTAATAAATAAAATGCTTCCTTGTTTATAAATTGGACAAAAAATCTTTTGTCTGTAGTAATATGAGTGTTAAAGAGCTATAATACTAGATTTTGAGAGAATTAGCAGGCAAGCCAAACTTATATAATGTTCCTAAAGGTTATGAGGCAAGTTGTAATTCAGCTTTATTTTATATATTTATCTATATTTATGCATATGCACATTTTATGTGCATATCTAGGCAGTGTGCAATGAGCCTCATCTTCAAAGGCCTTCAGAGAACACTTAAAGGTTATAGAAAAGTTACATGTGTTCAACACCTTTTCATAACTACACAAAAATTTATTTTAATGCTATTTTTAAGTAATATGATTAAATCCACAGCAGCACTTTACACAAAAATGTATGTACTGTACCATTATACATAAGTACTGATGTATAAATATATTTTATGCAGTCAGTGTGGTCAACTTTGAAAACCTTGCATGGCTTTACTTACTGTGATATTCTGGATTAAATAAATGGTATTATGGCCAGCATGGGTTCTTTTTCTGCATATAATACATGTAACAATTTCAAGTGTACTGCTTCAGTTTCTTGTACAGTTCATATTGTGCAAAGAAATATTGAATGTATAACTGAAAAGTTACAATTAGTTGCAGAGGCTGGCAGTTAAATTTCATAAAAGGTATTGAATACCAAACGAGATTTACAGGTAATTTTGCTATAAAAATAAATGTACCTAGTTTTAGAAGAATATTAAGAAGTTCTACATTTTCTTTCACTTCTAACCTCAGTTACAAAGAGCCTAATGACTTCTGCTTGTTTTGCAAATATAACATAAAAACTTTTACCATTCTGTAGGCTTTCATAAACTGCTGTCTTGCACCTATTTCTAAAATACTCATAAGAGCTATTTGGGATTAGAATTTTGTAAGACCTAAAGGAGTGTAAAATATATGGCATTGGCCATTTATAATGATCAGGGAGTGCTGTTCAAAAATATTTTATCATCTTACTATATTAGAAGTAAGCTACTTTGCTCACGGCCAGAAATAGCATCCAAATTCCTTGGCAAAACAACGAGCTGTATTTTGGATTACTCATACTACTGTTGCTTGTACTTCTGGTAGTAATGTTGTGCCATACCTGTAAAATACTAAATATAACCCCATAGCATAATTAATATGAGTAAGAGGTGTAAAGTTGCCAAAAGGGTAAAATAAGTCATTTAATTTGAAACAGACTAAACAAACTAGCCATCAACATTTTCACTGGCCTTTACGTTCTAGTTGGTTTAGTTCACATGCCAAGTTGCTTTAGTTCATACACTAACATATATCTAATGTTGATGGCATATGTCTGTCTGTTCAAAGAACTAGATCCATTGATTGCCCCTTCTGCCTTTGGTTTCTGCATAGGCTCCGTATGTATTACTGTATTACCTAAGCCAGTGGTCACCAACCAATGGATCTCAATCCACCGGTAGATCTCGGAGCCTCTTGGAGTTGATCTGAGGCTGGGGTGGGGGGCTGAGTGCCCGCGTGCATGCATGCGTGCGCCCCAGCCCAGCAGGTCAGTCCATGGGGGAGGGAAACGGTGAGGGTTAGGAGGTAAATTGAGTGGGGCCCTGGCTGGGTAGGACTTACCTGCTAGGGAGGTGTGCCCCGAAATAATTTTTTCTCCCTCTGCCTGGATCTCCTCCCCACTTCTCTACCCACAGATTTACCTGCTTTTGTCTCCAACTGGTCAGGAGAGTGGCTTTGAATTTGTTGGACATGGACATGGCCAATGAATTCTTGTGTACCTGATCACACATATGGTCATTTACCATGCTCTGAACCAGATTAAAAGGATCAGGCACAGTGCCGTAGGCACCTGGGGGGAAAGCCCACAGCAGCAGCCTGCCTGCGCCCCATGCACAGAGCCAGGGGGCATATGCCCCCCCCCCATGCTAACCCAGGAGTGCATGCAGCAGCAGGAGCCACCCTTCCCCTGTCCCTGTGCACCTCCCCCCCTCCCCAAATGAATCTCTTGATGCTCTGTCCTACACCCTGCCCTGGCTGGGCACCGCCTGTTGGCACCCCTTTGCTTTGGCGCCTGGGGCACTCGCCCCGCTCATCATCCCCCCCGCCTTGCTACAGCGCTGATTAGGCACTATGTTTTAGAACACCACGGGCCAATCTTTTTGGCAGTTATGCCACAAATTATTACTGTACCTTTCCTAAGTAACACTATGATCCCCTTCCCATGTCAATCTGCTGCTCTGCTTTCTGCTCCCTTCCCTGTGCTTCCTGCCTAATCTGCTACTGTGCTGCCTGACTCCTCCCCGACTTGCCTTGTGCCACACACACAGGCTGCCCATGTGGCACGTATGCTGCAGGTTAGCTACGCCGCCCCCGTGTTAGAATGAAAACGCCAATTTTAAAAAAGCATAAACAGCTTAAAATGCTCCTGTGGATGCTTCCTGCCCTCTGTACTCTTTATTAGGAGCACAGTCTTTTGAAGATGCCGTGGGGTTGACTTCTCCTCGGGACCAGTTCTAAAATCCAGTCCTGTGTCCGTCTCTTTTTGGTATGTCCTGAACGTACAAGATAACTTTTTTCTGAGCAATAATAAAGCAGATGTATTTGGGCATTTGGATTTTTCTGTAGTTCTTTTAACTGCTATATTATGTTTCTTCTACAATAACTGGACAATGTTCTACCTCCCTCTGAATTTTTTTCTCCCTTACAATTTCCTATATAATTTCACTCTTGTTGATAATTTGATGGAAAGGGCTATTGTATTAGTGTTCCAGGTTTTGTAGCTTAGACGCTCATGGTCTTTGAGATTCTGAAGTGTCTGCTACTTGGGATTTAACCCTGAATGTGTTCCTAAAGTTGAAATGTTCTTTATCTACAGCCTAACTACACTGAAGCTTTTACTGTATGTATGCCGTTTCATTACCATGACTTGGACACACTGATGTTGTACTGCTCAAGAAATGTCACTACGCTTTTTGTGGTGCCATCTTAATGCACCTTTTTGAGAAAAAAATAAACCCCACCCACTATTCTTGCCTTCTGCTTAAAAAATTCCTGTATGAAACTTCTGAAGAAATTATTGTTATGTAAATCTGTTGTTTTTTTTTAAGTTCTCAAAAGGCAAAATTTATCTGGCATGGCGTTGGATTGTTTCTTGCAAGGGGAGAAGGATGGACGGATGGAAGGATCTAAGTCTAATTGATAAGGCACTGAGCTGCTTGTCAAGGGATCTGCGTTGACACAAGTTTGGTCTGCATCCTTATGCAAGCAGTAGTAGTGCTCAAGTACAACAGTATCTGTCTATCTTAATCATCAGTATTTTAGTGGCAAGACTGCATACTGTATCTATGAAACATCCACTCCTTAGAACATCTACAATTGCATGTTACCTTATAGTATATTTAAAAAATAATGTGAATCATAAAGCTGTGAAAATGAAGACTGTTGTTTCACTTATTTAAGGGACCTAATGTGTAGCTTGTCTAAATTATTCACCTGGTTTAATGTCTAAGTGTGGTATCTAAACTTCAGCAGTGCCCCTGTAGGTTGATATAATATAATCAATAATATCAACAAGATTATTGCACAATAATTCTATAAAGTTTATCGGAAAAGCATATTTCTGGAAATCTCATTTGTAGATAACTCTGAGGCTTCAAGAATATTTAGAGAAAGTCTTATAACAAACTCAGAATTGCATTTGTCAACATTGCTTGTGGTCTATGTCAGTAAACCTGGCTTTATTCCCAGCTGCTCCAGACTCCCATTTGTAACAAATCCCATTTGTAATTAATCCACATTTATTATGTAAACTACACAAGCTCTTGGACAGCTGGAGCAAGGACCTGTGCCCTTCAGCTCCAAGAAAAGGTACTCCTCTAACTGGAAGAAGTATAAACTCTTCCTTTTTTGTGGTGCATATCTTTACACACTTGCACACACAGCCAGGACATTACTTTTTGCCCCAAGCCGGTCAGTTATCCTTCATGCAGGTGTGTAATACTGCCGATTTTGAGGCTTAGTCAATGTTTATAAAGTGTGGTGAAACACAGAGGGTGCCATTGAAATAATTAGTATTATTGAAGTGGTGTTTTCTCCTGGAGCATAGCATATAATAATCAGTGGTATTTCTATTTGGGATTATATTTTGCATAACTACTGAGATTTCACATAAATGGGAAAGTTTACAACGACTGAAGATTAGCTGTACTGCCTTGAGTAAAGGGAAAGTTTAAGTTTAAGGGAATCGTGATCGTGCTCAATTTCATTCCAACTTACAGAGTTGAATGGCCATGTCTTGGCTATATAAATAACTGCGTGCAATTCAAACTGATAATTTAGTATCGGTGTTATTTGGTACACATTTTTGGAGTGTATTTTAGAAAACCTGGAAGTTATGTTGGCATAAACAGAAAGGCAAAAAAAGAATGTAGGGAAGGGTTGCCTCCAAACAGATTTACTCTGCTTCACAGAAGAGATACCCAGGTCTCTTGTTTTGGGAGTGCTGTGAATTAAATCATGACCTCTTGCTGTCCCCTGGGTAAAAATGTGCTTCAAGATATGGATGGTCTTTTTCTTTTATTGTTCTGCCTTTTTTTGAAAAACGGTGATAGTAGCTAATGGAAAAAAAGCAGCAGAGACATAATAATGGATTTTGAGATTACTTCGCTCTAATAACATGAACATTCTTCCTTTTAACTTGCTCATTCATATATCTGGGCTAATAAACATTTGGCCATCAGACAAATAGTTTGTTCAGCTGAGAAAACAAAGAACACACAACTGATAATATAGTGAATACAGAGCAATAACAGTTATTAAAATAACTGAGCAAGGAAGCTTAAATAACTGGAATAAAATCCTTTGATAAGCTCTCATTTCTCTTAAAGCAGGTGCTTCCTCTTGTGGAAAAATGAGAGAACTTCTTCCTTCACTTTTCTCATCTAAATGGGGCTGCTCTTGCAGATCCTGGCTCTCCCCTGACTTTGGTCATGTGCATCTTTTTCCAACTCCTCCTCTCTCATGTCCCTCTCTACTATCTCTCTCTCCATCTCATCTCTGGTCTTCCTCTTCCCCCTTCTCCTTGGTGGTGCCATTCTGGTAACTTTTTTCCCCACATATTCTTCCGGACTCCTTTGAACATGCCTATGCCATACCACTCTTCTCTCTGTACTTTCTTAGATGCCTCCACTACCTTCACTGATCCTCCGATGCAAGTACTCCTCCACGTATGCATCAGAGCATTCTCATCTGTTGTTTTCAGTCTCCTTCCTTGAGTTTTCTTCCGGGGCCGTGTCTCAGCTCCGTACAGTAGCTCTGGATGCAGACATGTCTTGTAGACTTTGCCCTTCAGCTTCACTGATACTCTCCTGTCGTGTAATATTCC